>NW_008751661.1:1853493-1863480 GCF_000715545.1 Opisthorchis viverrini
ACCCGTTCACCCTCGTGCATGCTACCAGATCTGCAGGTGGAAAACCATCCAAGCAGTAGTGCGGTTTGTTCGTTAATAAATACTCCAGCAACCATTTTTGGTAGGGGGGAAAGCCGGGCCAGTAAAGACAGCTCAGTCAATTCGAACGAGCAAACAGCATGCAGACGCTGATAGAGGCAAGTCGCGGAGGAGAAGTCGAATGACAGATTTTACAGAGTATTCCGGTGTAGGAACTAGACTGGTACGAGGTGTAAGTTGGTGCTGGGAAACAGGGGAAAAAGAAAACTACCAGGAAGGTAATGCTGCATATTTAGATCAAGTTGGCATTTAAGTCCTTCATTAGCTTAAGGTGAGTCAAGAGGATGGGAAGAAATGATAACAAGATCCTTTACTTGTCTACAAACCGTAACGTCGCTAAACTCATATGCGCGCTGGACCTGATTCGCAGAGGAGGTCAAAGAGTAGTCGAGTATTAAGTAGGGCGACAGCAGTTTCACGGTTAGGGAATTTGTCCACAGACTGAGAAAAAGCATAGTGATGCGTGATGCTTCGCAGCTGCTCAAAAAGGCTGTTCCAGATGCGAGTGTAATAAACTAGAAAGAAGTAGTGGCGTAGGTTTGTACTTGCTGGGGACACGCTAAGTGATTGCAGGACTTTGGGTGTAAAAGAAGGAGAATGCGGAACAGAACCCCACGATTGGTCGTACGCATAGCTTAAATATTGCAACCATTGTGTCTGGAAGGTGGCAGGAGCGCAGTATTAAAGAACTGAGCCTGCGTGCTCTTGCAACCTGAAACTGCCCCTAGGGGGAAAAGCCAAAAGTACAAGAGTATCTGAGGCCGAGGTCTTTCCTCTCCGTGGAATAGGTGATAAGATTTCCATTAATTGTGAAAGTGTCAGCCGGGAGAGAAGAGCGGCAGGAAGTTATACAGAATTTTGTGGAGGAGAAGTTTAGGCCAGAACAATGAAACTGAACAGTCACTGAGTAATGCGCAAATTGGCTGAAGGGCGACCAATCCAATATTCCCCCACTAGTATATTTGAGCGCGTAAGTATCATAAGACAGACTAGTGCTGTTAAGTTTATGCGGTATCTATCTAGAATTCAGTGCGCGAACGACAATGTAGTCCAACGCAATAATGATAAACCTTACATTTCTTTGGCCCTAGTTCGACGAGCAGCTAGAAGTCACCCGAGCAAACGTCACCCTACAACAGCGAGACCATTAATCGAATTATTCTCGATAGAAGCCATAGTTCGATGCGAAAGTTGCCGTTTGTCTTTACTTCGGATTCTTCTATCTCCATCTCTATTTTTCCTTTTTGTGACCCTGGCCATTTACTCGACCGCCAAGTTTACTAGCAACCAGTTATGATTTTTACTTTTAGTTGATGTCAACCGGCTTCATCATTGGAATAGTCTCACCTCATGCCAAGTGTCCTCGTTTTTTGAGGCCCTTAACCGCATTTAATTTCCACGTAATAAGCGTGTCTCGTCGGTTGCACGTTCCTTCCCTCTGTGTTGTTGCCTGCTGTAACGGACCGATTATTTTTAAATTGCCGTGTGTCGGGCAATATGCCTATTGCCATTACCTTGTGTTTTACTCGAAACCATATTGTATGGAATTCGACGAAACTCTTAGTTGGAAAACTGCGCACAGTTTGGGTTTAATTGGAATCCATGGGACCTTTAGGACGCCTAACTGATGAGCTCCAAAATGGTAGCCCATCGACTGGTTTTCGGAGACGCTATAAGCAGCTTCCCCCATGAACATGTACTTTTGTATCTCAATCATCGTGCCAGTGAAAATATGAGGTGTCGCTGTGCGACATGTTTTGCCAGATACTATCATAAGTGGGAGATCCGGTTAAAATTCTGTTGAACTGGAGCTCCGAGCGTGGGGAAAACCTCCTGCGGCCCCTGGTCGTTAGGGCAACACTTATGAATGACGACGGCAGACCGAGTGTGTCAATGATTTCCGGACCTAAAACTGTGCCATACGTGTTCATATATGATACCTTGAAGATACCGAAGAAGATGCGCTTCACTGTGGAGAAACAGTGTCTTCCTTCTCGGCATTGACTACATCTGTCAGTCCGCCCCACCGGAAAACAAACGGATTCTCGTGCGATCGCTCTGACAACTTTTTGTCAGCCACTAATGTACACATCCATTTTTAGCGCTTGACTCTAATGTTCATGGGGCCTAACGTATGTTGGGTCTCAACCGTTGTCGACGCGACTTGTGGTGTAGAGCGCTTTAACTCAGCAGGTCACCAGGACACGCTGCCGCGCAATCAACCTAACACGCATGCTGGATCTCGTTGTTAGCGATGTAAGGCACTTTGTTTGTCGGGTAATAGTCAAAGCTCCGCTGGAATAGGGTATTCGTTGTCTCTCACCAAGTACCTTGGCTTTTAGTTCAGAGATTATGTTGCGTTCAGCTTACATAAGAACATACAGCATCCTCAATCAATTAGAAGAAATTCAAAACCGATTGAGAAGTCATTGTTTCATAAGCGCCCAAATAAAAACTACCGATTTTTTTACCAACCTCTTCTGAAACAATTCCACACCCTTGTTGAGCAGCTTGAGCTGGAACTAGCTCCAACTTTAGTAATGCACGAGACTGTTCCCCAACAATTTCACAAAGCTGATTTAATGCACGCCCAATTTTACAGATAGGCGGCAACGCCGGGCGCACCATTCAGCATCATGTCAACGATCCGTTGAAAAATGGCTGGCGCCGCCGTGATACTGAAGTCGGGTATACTGGAACAGACGGTGTTGTGCACTGTTGGTCGAAGGTTTGTGGATTCTTCCACAAATTCAATCAAGAGATAAGCTTCGTCCGAGTTAATCTTTCCGAATCATTTTCCATACTCATTTTCGCAAACAGGTCGTTTGGAAGAAGCAGATGGCGAGGATATGCTTTCACTGCATCACTGAGACCGATGAAGAAGTCTGCGCGAAACCGGATAGTCCTGTTAGCCTTCACCAATACTTCCATACTCATTTTCGCAAACAGGTCGTTCGGAAGAGGCAGATGGCGAGGATATGTTTTCACTGCATCACTGAGACCGATGAAGTCTGCGCACAACCGGATAGTCCTGTTAGCCTTCCCCAATACGATCGGTGTGGCCTAATCGGAGAAGTTGGTAGGCTGTCGTTGATCCAGTTCCTGAATAACGATGGGCCGCATATAGTAATGGGCGTTTTGGTCTTGCTTTTGGGGGTGGCCATAGTCCGGCTGCTGCTTTTGTCCGCGCCCACCAGTTAGCATAGATTCGTGGCGTTGTAGGACATCCACAAGCGAAAGCTCCATAAAGTGAGTATTTTCAGGGGCGCCTGCGGGTACCAAGGGCATTAGTTTGCAATAAAACCCGCCGGCTTTTTCAGCAGATTCAACTTATCGATCCCGTCTATCCCCATGAAATCCGGTCTGTGACGCGACGTAAGGCAGCGCGTGGCTTGCATCACTGAACCACTGAAGCTTATGAAGCAGCCGCCCTCGCCAGCCAATGTTACATTACCGACAGGAGCACTGCAAGCCCAATGTTCAGTCTGTTGCACCAGAAGCTCATAAATTCCTCCCCCTTTTTTCATTGAGCAGCGTGGTATTGGAGCCCATGTTAAGCTACAAATGAACTGCAACGCTGTTGATACTAACCGTCACAAACTCCCTTTGGCAAGCAAAATCAATTATGAATGGAGCCATCTTCGAGTTAAACCGTGATTTGTGAGCTGCACGGTGGTGTGTTGAGGCTACGGCATCTGAGATCGACACCGGTCTGCTTTATAGTGATGACGATTACACCTTGAGAATTTATGACGCCTAAACCGGCAGTGGCAAATGACACATCACTAACAGCGTTGACAGGAAGCTGTGGTCTCGATTTTGGACTGAATCTATCTCACAGACAAAACCGCTTGAAGTGGGAGGTGAATGACCGATCATGGCAGTTTCACGCCTCACTTTAAGGAGGTTTTGACGTTCGATAGTGGTGCTCTGCAACAACATTTCAGTATCCTGTTCAATCCTGTGAAGCAGCCAGACTTCTTTACCTGCATCTTGGGACGACTGGAGACCGTGTACAAAAACGTGGCAGTTTGACAGGTTCGCCGACATTAAGCTGAGCTGGAAACGCTTAACAACCTTTGTGCGCAACAGCAGCAAACCTGACGGAATCGTCATAATCTTTAGTGGCTAACTTGAAGCGTTGGTGATGAATATTAGATAGAGATATTTGACCGCCGAACATCCGGAACGCTTGGTAATGTTTTGGAATATTGGTAGCTCGGGTACATTAGTTGGTATTTGATCAGATGGCTGTTGATCTGTTCGCCAAGCTTAGCAATTGAGTTGCGAACGTTTCTTCAACATTCGACGAGATACCTCTAGTGCACTTTTGGCTGGGTCCACCCGAATGGATCCACGATTGGTGACGAAGATCAGTTGCCAAGCTCGCGAACAGATCAACAGCAACCTGCTCAAATACCGTCGGCGACAGTGTTCTGACTGTCTCATGCAATTTGAGGTATTGGGGCAGTTTGGGGAAATTAATTTTGCATACGGGTGCCGGTGTGCCGAACTTTCGCAGTGATAACTGTCTTTCCACCAGTTAACAAATTGGAAACGTCAGTTTTCAACATGCATTTATACCGCTTGAAGTTGGAGTCAAAAGTTGGCCCAGAAAGCGAGCCAACTTTGAACTTCGTGATTGAGGCTGCAGTTGCATCAGCTGAAGAAACAGAGGACACTATCGCTGGTTTTAGCTGCCTGCATATTTGGTTTCTGGGTCAGCTATTCCCTGAGATTCAGTTATGCTATTGTAACGGTTACCCTTCGGCTTAATTGCTTCTCCAATCAATATCACACCTACACCTACCACCCACATCCTGTTTTGCCTGCTTCACAATCGCATCAATATCGTGAAGAACACGACCCTGCTGAAGAACATGCTAAAAACAGGCCAACTCAAGCTTCGTTAAATTTTAAAAGACGCCATATGATTGTACATGGTTGTTTTCACGTTCTACCCATCACAACGACATATATAAAGACAGATCACCACCAAACCAGACACACACAAGTCATGCGTGCTTCAGAACACAGGCGGAATCAACATACCAGCCCACTGCACCATTCAAGGATAACCAGGGAATACGTGTAGCCTTTACAACGGCGAAGAAAACATGAAACCTGCATCTGGACCAGTAACAGGAGTTATCAACTTGTACCTACAATACGATAATTTCCTCTTTCCATATATACATAGTGTAATCATATCATTTCACAGAATGGTTTTGGCTAACTTTCATCGTTTCCTGTCCATACAGTTTTGGGGCCTGGGTATCTGGGTCTCCTCAAACTTGTCATGCTCACTGCACAGTGAGAAATCGGCACAAAAGCCGTTCGCCATTTTATGGTTGATCCGACCCACCTTCTCCCGTACCACTCGCATGAACTTCCAAATACTCTATGGGGCCTACGTCAGACCGCTCCTGGAATACGCCACCCAACTTGTCTACTCAGGACGCATGAGAGATTTCACCCTCATTGAGCGTGTCCAGCGAGCCGCTACGAGAATAGTTGTTGGCCTCAAATCCGTGAACTACGAAACGCGTCTTGCGATGCTTGATCTCTTTCTCCTGTAGTACCGTCGCCTCCGAGGGGACCTAATTCTTACTTACACCCCGTTTGAACAAAACTTGGCCAACAGCTTTTTCACCATTGACCCAGCAAACACACGGCTAAGACATGGTAAGATTTTCAAGCTCAGAGCGCACACATCCATTGGGAAAATTTTTTCTTATTTTGGGTAGTAGATGCGTCGAGCGACCTTCCTCCGACGGCTGCCCACGCTCCTTTTAGAACCCAGTTCAAAGCACTATTGGAAAATTATTTATGCGAATCCTCGCTTTGGAAGCATACTACTCCACGCTGAGAACATGTGTATCAATCCGTGAATCCGTGAATCCGTGTACCCAGTTCAGAGCACTACTGGAAAATTATTTATGCGAATCCTCGCGTTGGAAGCATACTACTCCAAGCTGAGAACATAAGGAGCAGTAATACACCCTTTTTTCACTTGTACCTCTCAGGTGAAGGACAGCCACTGACCGACAAGAACAAAACCGACTCTGGAAACTTGGGCAAATGCCTCGATCCTGTGTATCAATCCGTGAATCCGTGAACTAGGTAAAAAAAACACGTATACAGCGCCTACAACGAATATGGTGTGTGAGGTGACAACATTCTAGAAATTCTGAGGCCTTCTGGTTGGGCCATTGGCAACCGGCATGCGGCAGATACCGGATCATGTTTTGCTGCCTGGTCCAGACTTTCGACCAGTCAGAGCTCGCCCTTAGTGGCCCGTTCTTTCGGCCAATCCTGTACACCATAGGCTTCCTAACCATGAGTGGCGGGCCGGTATCGGCTGCGGAATTCCGCCGAACTCTTTGTCACTTATAAAGACCGCAGGACGCTGATCAGTGATAAGTTTGGTTTCTGCCAAGAAGGGGATGTTATGCGCGAATGGCCTGTACTATAAGAGACGCCTGTTTCACAACCGATGATTAGTGGCGTCCGGAATAGGATAGTCTTCTCGAAAACAAACCGCCGGTCCGGTTTCTCTGCTTGACTACCGCTGAAATAGCGTTACCTAATGTGTTTCTTTTGAACGCTAACGGCGTATAGGTCCTACATATTCACCATAGAGGCTTTGCATATCCATATTCCTCTAAGAAAATTTCGTGCCACAGACGCAGACAAGCGTTTCTTTAAGATCTTCATGTCGTATGAATTCTTCAGTTGTCTGAGAATAGTTTGCTTCATTTTTTGACCCCGAAGGAAATACGACAAGCTTCAGCACGGCCAAAGGCATACGCCATGAATAAGCTCTAATACGAGGACAGAGGGACCGTTCACACTAGAGTGATATGATAAAAGTTATAATGATTGTCACAAGCTTCGAAAGCATATTTTTCTACCTTCGATAGCAGCTCGATGGTAGGAACCTTCGAAATAAAGTGTGTTGAAAAAAATAGAAGATATTTTCAACCGTCCGGGCTAATGGATAAGTGTCAAGATCGGGGAAATAGTTTGTCGGTTGACTGTATGCTATAACTGTAAGCATCTTCTAACGTGCATTGGCAACAACCAGCACTTGCGCTGTCCATAGTGATCGTGATGGTCCGGTGATACCACCTTCGAGCAGCTGATGAAGTTCAGGGCGGATAAAGTCACCTGTCTTTAGTGGTTGTTTGCCAACGACCAGGACCAAAATGTCCGAAAAGCCATGGAGAGCTTATATGTACAGTAGTCAGACCACATCATGCTGGGTTTCAAAACTCTTATGATTATCAAGAAAGTCATGTCTAATCAGGACGTCAGTGTACACGTTCGGAGGTATAGAAAGTTTGATGTGGGGGTAGAAAGTATCCCTGTGGTGAAGCGATACGTGGCGATGACCGTACGGACCGCTTTCCACACAGGTCGCACGAAGAACTTTGAATATTCTGTTGGCCTGTGACCCCGATGAACAAACTCAGCGAGATAGATGTGAAGCATCTTCAGGTGGTTGACCAACGGTGTCTCGGAAGCCTTGTGGTGTCGGACGGCCTCAACGGATTAGCACCCAGGTAATCAGAAACCGGGTATTTGGTTTTGTAGCAGGTACTTCAGTTGCAGAAAACATCCAACACCGTCAAATGCGGTGGCCCGGCAATGTTCTACTCTTCCTGAATCGTCATCCACCCAGACTAATGTTGTTTTCCTTACCTCCTTCACAATAATGCAAACTGTCGATTTGATAGCGTGTCACTTCGTAGGAGGACGTGAAAGAGACTGCAGCAAAGGAGACTCAGAAGTTTGCTGAAAACCCTTTGATAGCCCACGACCGGTTCCACCCTCCTTGGGAGCTCATCAGGTAGCCGCAGACCCCTAGTTTCCGTTGAACTCATGTTCTACTTGAACCCAAATTGGACAGCTTCCGAAAAACTACACTCACTTGCGTATCAATTTGGTTTCCACGGGGGGCTCAGCTGAGTCTTGTTCATGATTTTTTCAGGCAACTGAAGTGCAAGCCAGCGTCGTGGAGTTAAGAAACATCATCATCATCAAGGACAGTAAGATCAGTGTTAGCAATGATGCTTTACTTTCGTACAACCATGAGGTTCGTCTATATATATATATATATATATATATATATATATATAACTGTATTAAAAGCCCTACAGTGAAGAGAAAAAGAGTGGATGAGGGACGGAACCTAGTGTTGGCCTATGTCAAGCATACTGAGATACCTACACCTCCAACCGCTCAATCAATCTGGAAAGAAACTGACAGTACGAACGCCACTGACATCGATTAACCGCCATTTCTTGCAACGTTTTCAGCCAAGCACAGACGGGGTCACGGGAACCCCATCCTGGAAGTCGCACAACACCCAAACTCTTCGCGATCTCCTTGACGCATTTCTGCCAGGTCATGTGCTGTCCACCTCGCGGTTCGCGCCATCCTGAAGGAGGCACGGAGAACAACAGCACATGACCGAGCCATCGCAGTCGATGATGCTGGATTTTTTCTCGGATTGAGGTGCCTGCAGCACAACCAAATACCCGTTTTCTAATTGCCTCGTCACTGACACGCTGACGCCATCCACAACCAGCCACGCTTCTGAGGTGGTCAAAAGCTTGAAGACGCCTCACATCATGTCCGGAGAGGCCATGTCTCGCACCCATACAACAACACAGCCCTTACTGTAGCCTGGTACACATGACCCTTAAGATCCAGTGAGATGCAACTGAATGTGCTCCGCAAAGGCCGTCTCATGCTTCAGTTGGTGCGATATTCGTTGTATCGCAATCTATTTTCATTTAGGAAACTACCCACAAGATTGTAGAAGCTTCATCATACCAACCGTTACCTGAGGTGGCCTTTGTGTAGCGCATTCTGTTGAAGAATATCATAAACGAGAGATTCAGTTGAGTCTCCCGTGAAAACCAAATGGATATGCAAATGAATTTATTTGTCGAGGCTGTGAATACTTTTGATGTTGTTGGTGCTCTCCGCTTTTCTGGATGAGGTTCTATAAACCCCTTTCATCATCATCATCAAAGACAGCAACATCAGTGTTGGCACTGATGCTTCACTGCCGTTCAACCCCTTTAGCTTATGTGGGAATTAGCGGTTAATCGATGTCCAGTGGCTTTCGTGTTGTCAGATTCTTTCCAGGTCTGGAGGTGTAGGCACTTCAGGGTGCTTCCGGTAAGCTAACAATCGATTCCTCCTTCATCCACTATTTCCCCTTCTCTCACTGTGAGTATCTGTTAGCTGTGGCGAATGTGTTGAAATCATTGAGTTCCTATTCTTTGGGTCGGGTCACGACCATTCATTTCGTCTTAAAAGTGCACTCAGTGTCGTTTAGCTGAACAGGCTAGTCTGACATCTGGCTTCTAGGTTGTTTTTGGTGGTTTGTTAGGATGAAGAACCCTGGCAACCTTTTCGGGTTACATACTTTTGTTGTAAGCAGCCGAAACAGAGAATTTTGCACGATGCAAACTATGACCAGGATTCAGGCAGGTAGTCTAGTAAGAACGGTAGTCATGTGCGCCAGATCTTCACCCAGAACTACTCAAAATATGGCAACTTTGTGTCCAGCACTTCTGTATAGAGAAGAGACGCAGAGAAGCGGACCGACAATTACGGTGTCAGAACCCCGTGCCAGTTGTTTGTCTGTTGATCTGAATATAGAGTAAGAAACCCGGCTCTGCTGTCTTAGCGGTAGGTATCCAACAGACTCGATTCTCCCAAATACTCCTCAGTTCATTGTAACTGCAAAACTCTGCCCTCAGGAGAGTTAAGTATTTCTGATCTGTTAGGGTCCCGAGTAAATTACGGAAGTCTTATATGACTACATTCGAACCACGACCAGGTATTTAAGTAGTAAACTGATGTCACTGTGCGCTAACGCGTGCCATCTCT
>NW_008751661.1:1864963-1869582 GCF_000715545.1 Opisthorchis viverrini
AGTCATGTGCGCCAGATCTTCACCCAGAACTACTCAAAATATGGCAACTTTGTGTCCAGCACTTCTGTATAGAGAAGAGACGCAGAGAAGCGGACCGACAATTACGGTGTCAGAACCCCGTGCCAGTTGTTTGTCTGTTGATCTGAATATAGAGTAAGAAACCCGGCTCTGCTGTCTTAGCGGTAGGTATCCAACAGACTCGATTAAATACAATACTCCTCAGTTCATTGTAACTGCAAAACTCTGCCCTCAGGAGAGTTAAGTATTTCTGATCTGTTAGGGTCCCGAGTACGGAAGTCTTTTGCCATCTCTCCCTAATTAGTGCCGATGCTTTTCCCCGTGCATTGGACTATACTCATAAAAGTTTTGAGATACCCTTATCTTCTACTAACCGTATTTTATTCATTTTAGAGGTGTCAACTGCTAGTCGTAGAACTTTGGTGTGTTATTCGGTCACAGCGGCCTGCTCCCTGCCTACTCGGACACGTTGCTCAATGCAATGCTGTCAGTTTCTGGGTTGAAAGTCACGATCGACGTGGACATGTCAGATGATCGAGACGTGGATAATTCGGTAGCAGTAAAGGAGCAGAATATTTACTGCTCTTGCCAGGTGAGTCCACTGTAAACAGCGCCTGAATACTCAAAGCGGTTTAAAGCTGCTCTCACCCAGTCTGCTGCTCTGTCTCTGTTATGATCTCCCAGTCACTTGTTACTTTCAGTTAGGTTTTTGAACTTTTGTGGCTAGTAATCGTTCAGCTGTAACATCCTTTCTCTGCCTAGTTGCTACGCCACCCGAAGGAAGCACGAGGGTTGGGATACTACCAGGTTGCCCAAGCCTAGATGGGAGAAGTCGAGATACAGAGTAGGGCTTCTAATTACGGACCTTCCTGTCAGTAAACACGCACTTTAACCACTGAGCCATCTTGCTAGTGCCTCTGAATTACTATTTTTTAGGTGGGTCGCATAACGTTAATCCAATGTCTTGATCGCAACTCAGAAAATGACTCGAGCCACGCTGTCTATGTCAGAATATCCTCTACTTATTCCAGCGAATAAACTGTTGGCCTTCAGTCGTGTTCACTCGTGCGTTTATGTCTGCAGCGAAGCCTCTTATATGGTGTGCTCACACAACACTACAAATAACTTTGAAGTAACGTTACTTCTCACCGGTAAACGTTACCTTTGGTCCCCGAAACGCAGGATTTTGCTCATCACCCAATCTAACTCATCACTTTCCATCTTAAGTAATAATCAGAATGCTTGCAGACTAACGTCGAGTCGACTGTTCTCTGCTCTAAGTGAATTTGAGGTACGACTGTCTATCTTAGATCGTCAACGTGATCAGTTTACCTCTGAGTGCCCATGTATACATTTGTGTGTAAGCTCTAAAAATCCATGATGCCGTACCATCAGTATTCTACCATTTGGCTCCAGCTAACCTCTATGGGAACTTGCTTTTGGATTTCGCTTACGTCCTTATAGGCCCTCAATGGAGGAGTCCTAGTCAAGCCTAAAAGTTGCTTATGCATCAACCAGTCACTCAAAGGCCAATGGAATTGTTTACCCAAACCACCGATTGTAAGTCGAGGTTCTTTCAGAAGATCATATATCGGGTGGGGGGCTCAGATTCGTGCAGCATTACATGGTTTGGTGGTCTCAACCCATTAGTCTTATGGACGTGTCTTTCGAACTGGGTACGTTGGCAGATGGCTAATTGACCCTATCGAAGGCTTGTTATGGTTCCTCCTGATAGGAAATGCTTGAGGATAAATAAACTTGTATTAACACCTAATAAAAAGGCATAGGAATCTAGGGTAAGGTAGACAAATCTCAACGCGGCAACCCAGAGCACATGACTGTTAGTTTAGACATGTGGAGGGATGTGAGCCGCAGAATGGTCACGCCATTTGATATGGAATACAAGATGTCGAATGATGGTTGTTTGCCCAGACTAACTGACATGGATGGAGTTGTCATAGCAAAGTTCAGTGACTCTGCAGCACGCAACTAAAAGATAGCATGGATCGTCTATTAGCTTTTGGTTTTTATTCGAGTACGGCACGAGTATTCTCATTAGTAGTTTTATTTAAAAAACTATATATTGTCATATCTCGAATCTGTGTGTCACATTCAGTGGAAGAATATCACAAATGAGTGCTCATTTAGGAATCGCCTGTCTTTGATCAAAAAAACAAATTGGTGTGCAAATGAATGTATTCCGCGAATTCTCACTAGTATTTATGACTTTCCACTTACCTGACTGGCGCGGCACACTTGATTACAGTCTGTTGCTTTACAGTATACATTGACCCGGATTCGAATGGTCGACTGACACAGAGTAGCCCTTTCTGGTGTGTCTAATGGGCACGGAGGCTGCTTTGAGCAGATCATATCAGATTTCTGTGAAGAACTCCCTTATCGCACCCGACCAGATGTGGGTTCAGCTTCCAGTACGAGCAAACTGCCTTCCTCAAATAGACAGTTTTTTAACATGTACTAATACCGGCCTGAGAAACTGAAGTAATTAAGCAAGCTAGCTATCGTCCCGTTTTAGTGATGGCTGTTGAAAGTTGTTCAGTTACAGGATGTGATCAGTTGCTGTAGGTTGTTAATAACACTTTTTGATTGTCTCCCTGACAGAACTATTTCTGAAAGACAGCCTGAGAGTAGCGAAATGCACTCATTTGCAACTAATTTAGTTTTTCGAGAAACACACCTGGAACCCAGCTGAATCTCTTGTTTGTGATGTTTCCAGGCAACCGAATTTGCTGCATCAGGCCGCCTCATGTTTCAGTCTCTATGATATTCGAGATATCGCGATACATGTATATTCGTAATGCTGTCGACAGCCCACGACCGGTTTCGCCCTTCTTGGGACTCATCATGTAGGCGCAGCCTGGAAGGCAGTCTGAGAGTACTTCGCGAGAACTTCCCAACAAGCAACACCCCCGCCAGTAACCAACGAAATAAACAATCCCGAATGACAGACACTATTTTCGAGGCTATTGTACATGTTGTGAGTGTCTCACATGTGTTTTCTCTGGGGAACTGTTTTAGATTATTATTTCGGTGGATACCCCTTCTCTGGCTCGTTAGATTCCTGGGGGGTCAGGATATCAGTCTGTCAGAATCAAGGCATCGCAGTTTTCCATAAACTGACAGATCTGTGTTTTTTAGTGTAAACGAGTCCATGACACCGCCAGGAGTTTCTTGTTCATTTCACTGTTAGTTCACTGTGAGCAGGTACCATTTGCCGTGCCTCGACGGAAGTGTTTCAGTAGTACACAATTGTCCAAATCTCAAGTGGATAGGTAGAGTGTCCTGCGGACCAAGGTGCGAACTTATTTTGGCCAAGAAATTCCCTGTGGGATGTGAATCACTTCGATCATCACAATGGATCTTGCGTTTTACTATGCTGATGTTTTTGCCTAACTGGGCTTTCATTTCGATTTCGTTTTGTGCCTCATCTTACTGAATGACGATCATCCACATTTGAATGAAGTGTCTTCTCTTTCTCTCCTTCCTGCCCGAAGTCCGAATATTGTGATTGTGGCTCCGACCTAGGCGTTACCGAGGCATCCGCTCAAAGAGTCTACGCGCATCTGGGTTTCCCTGGAGGACGTGATACCTTGCAGTCCAAAGGATACCGAGAAACGGCCCTGCATATTTGGGGAACGCATAATCTGAGCACAGATGAAGTACTCTCCTGGTTGTCTCACTACAACCCGATAAATATTGAATGGATCAACGATGCATCGTGTACGATTTTGATGACACTTTTCCATCTGGTTTCACGCTATTTCAGGTGGTTCGTCCAGTCAAATGTGGAGCGCCTCTCATTTCAGTATCTCATTTTAGTCTTGTTTTATGTTGTGAGCGTAAGTGGAGTAACAGATACGCACTAGAGATCGACAAATAATTCGTTTGGACCGTATCAACTTGACGTCCTGCTGTCATTTAGCTCATAGAAACTACTGTCAGGTCAGCGATATATAGGCAATAGCAATCGACAAATTAAAGTTAAACTCGACATTTGAATAGTTTTCATCCAAAACTTACGTGTTAAGCAATCTGGTTTCTGTTAAATGCGAATCTCTCTCACGAATATGTCTGTCGCCAGTTAAACGTACACTGCCTACGACTGATATACGTATCAATGTGGGTTACACGTTTCTACGGGGATGTGAACAACTATTTGTTCTTTTAATCTGAATTCGCACTTCACCAAAGGCTTGCGATCTTGCCACACTGGACAGCCTGTGCGCCAGACACTGAAGTGCAGTGTCCAAACCCGAGTTATTATGCGATTTCGCATCGTCTCTCTCCCAGTTGAAATTTTTTCTTCGAGTACTTGCCGTTGGCGAACGATTTATTTGGAGCTTTTGGGGAGCAGTATGTTGTTCGCCAACGGGATGTTCAGCCAGTGATGTCCACATGAGCGTGGGTTCCTTATTCGATCATCATCATCATTGTCAACTGTAAGAAACGCGTACTCGTCGTACACTGGTTGTAGCTGCCGCAGTTTCGTTCACCGATGATTTGGGGGGTAGGTAGCTGCGCATTGCACGCGCGAGCTGATAAAATGGTGCATAAATCCAGCACTGTCAGTGGGCTGTCAA
>NW_008751661.1:1872909-1873725 GCF_000715545.1 Opisthorchis viverrini
GGGGACCCTACCCGGAGCCGACGACTCAACAGTCTGACCTGCTCGGCTGCAGGGGGTTGGCCTAACCCGAGGACGCAGGGAATAAGGCATTACTGTCTCATTCCTGATGTGGCTGCGCACAGCAGGTGCCTTTTGAGCAGCACCGGGATCTTTGGTTGTAAAAGTATTTCGACCGTATTGGATAATGCGCCGGCGGTCACGGTCAACCGTTGGGTGATCGGAGTGTGCGGGTTTTGGGGCCGACCTTTTCTAACCCGTCCTTCCTCGGGGGAGGTTTGATGAACACAGCTTCTGCGCTCTATGGCACAGATGGCTACAGGTTGGTAGAGATCGTACTAATGACATCAAACGGAGAAGTGCGGTAAAGCGACAAAACGGATAACCAGGGTTAACACGCCCGAAGAGTCGTATGATGGACCTTATCTGACATACAAATAATGTAAGGTACACAATGTGTGGCGTGACAAAGTCAGGGACACTAAAACTGTGTATCGAATAAGGACCCGATCTAAAGCTGCCACGTGCCAGGAAGGCCAAAGGGGAGCAGCCAGACCCCGTACTACGAGTAATCGTGCTACGAGGCGGTCTGGGGGTAAAGTCGTACTGTCCTCTGCGACAGGAGTGTGAAGGCAGTAAGGCGTTTCCCCCAGGCGACCAGCATGTCTATATTTATTGAAGGAATTTATGCAGGAAGGAATTTATCAACAGTTACGACTAACAAACAAATGGATTTTTTTGGCAATCTCTAGCTGCTTCAATAGATATTGATCAACGCTCTTCCGGGAGGCAAACACTGACAGTTCCTCGCCACTGTTT
>NW_008751661.1:1878068-1906768 GCF_000715545.1 Opisthorchis viverrini
GCTTTAATATATTTGTTGCAAATGAGTGTATATTCGCTAATTTCGTGCAATTTGGTTTCAAGTAGAATATAAGGTTGACGGAAACCGGGGACGGCGGGATTTTCAGCAACTTTATGTGTATTACATCACAAACATATACTTTCCAGGTTGTGTTTAATCCGAAACAGTGTAGTAACACGATGCTGTGCTTGAGATGGCCCGGCGCAAAATCACCGACTGCAAGTTGCGCGCTTTGAACCTAACCCTTGCATCTCGACTGCCCCTGGTTAGGCTTGAACAACGTGGCAGCATTTCGGCCTTCGTACTTTTTTTCTGTTGGCATGACAGTCAGGCCAGGAAGGGGTGTTACACCCAACTGATCGTTCGTTCAATATCCCGAACAAGTCAGTTAAACTGTTAGATGTAACTTGAGAACCCCTCTTAGCCTTCTGTATGCATCCATCTGTAACTTTAGGTACCTAACCGTCCTGTTTCATCTTCTTCCGCTTCAGGCAATGTTGTTTTCTCGAGTCCGAATACCGTTTTGCGTATTATTTGTGATTTCGCTGAACCGTTTGACCGGCGCGTCGCTCTTGCCGCGGCTGCCGCGTTGGCTGCGTTACTTGAAAAAGAAGATGAAGATGACCTGGATTCTCGATCCCACCGAATCGGATTGCCTTCGACTGATAGAGATAAGTCCATTGCTGATCAGACAGAATCCGATGCGCATAACGCTGCCACAGACTCAGACCCTCCGTCGCTGCAAGTCTCTTCGGAAACATTAGATTCGATCGAGGCGTTTTCCCAATACCTTCCACCTTCTGGGCGTTGGTTCAAAGCACTTTCTGTCCCGTCCAAAACGGTTTCTCTTTTCCTGCGATTCGCCCACACGAGTGAGTTCTCCATAAGCTTCGGTGAACGAGATAAGTATAAGTTCACTCAGTAGTTTTTGAATCAATTTTAAGGATAGATAGCCAACTCAGTGGCCCGGTAACATTTCTGGGATATTGTGTTTCATGAGCGATGACAGTATTTTAGACGGTTTGCGAAATAACTATAGGCACACTTCAGTTCTCTTTCGTATTAGCCAGACTGCGCCAAGCATGTGGCGTTAGTTCTCACCTGTTTTTATTCACATGATATGTGTAACACGTCTCTTTGGTATTCTAATTAAGGGGGCTTCAAAATATCATCCTCCACTTTACTCCGTTGTTGTTTCGTAGACATCTTTGGGACTACGTGCGAATAAACGTGTCAGGTTGTCAGTGAGCCGCTAAGTATACGGGAGCCACATAACTAACTCTTGGGAACAGTTTTTTATTACTACACTGAAGAACTCACCAGCATGTTGTACCATTAATTGCCGCCTCGCACGCAATAACTATCCAGGTCAATAATAACTTTCCAACGAAACGTTCGGGTGCTGTCGGTGCTACTCGCCTTCCAGGATGAGGACCGCGTGATCCTCAGTGCACCTGGTTGGAGACGCTGAAGATGTGGCGGACCGCGTGATCCTCAGTGCACCTGGTTGGAGACGCTGCAAGATGTGGCTGCCAACCGATATCAGTGGCGATCTTGATGTCAGTTTCTATCCAGATTGCTTAAATGAGCGTTTAGAGGTGTAGGCACCTTGGAATGATTGTAGTAAGCTAGCACTAAGTCCATTCCCTTTGAAGTTTTATTCTTTTCTTCGCAATGAAATTTTCGAATAAATCATGGCTGTACAGCAGCGAAGTATCGGTGTTGAACACTGACGTCATACTGTCGATTACGATGATGATGGTATCTCAACGAAAATTCGTGACTCTGACAGCGCTGGACACATTGAAGACACGTTCTCAGGATGGTCGATTTTTCGGTTTCTTATGTATGCTGGGCTGATTGAAGTAAAAGCTTGAGATGGTTTGGTGGTTAACGCGTTAACTTACTGATCGGAAGGTGGTCCATGCGCCGAACTCAACGTCTGCTCCTGTCTAGGCTATGGCAACCTGGCAGTATATCAGCCCTCGTGCTTCCCTCAGGTATAGCATGACAGCTAGACACCGAAAAAATATTGCAGCTGGACGATTATTCATTCACTATTTGATTGATGTAAAATAAAAAGAGGGTTCCATACCAACATCGAACAACCAATCACTGTTTTTTCCCTCTCCCTGTATGTATTATTTCTTTTGTACGTAGACATTAGCTCCGTGTCGGTTGACGCCCTGCAACTTGCTCCTATCTGTTGACTGTTCCCTATCAAGTTTGCGTAGATAGTTTGAAGATTTGTTCAAAGGTCGTCTCCAGTATCCATGAATTCCATACGCGTGTTGTTTTTGCCACCAATGCGACCCCGTACATTATCTGTTGGGAAACCAAAATAGGAACCCTATTGAATTTGTCGAGTGCTGTGTTGTGTTGGAAACCGGAATATAACCCGAATTTGGGACTGCCAACGGTATCTATTGATTGCTAGCTAATGATTCCAGTGGAAAGCGCATCAAGGGAACATGCACTACAGTCGATTGTCGTCGTTCCCAGTGTGCTGGTGAGATTTGGCGCATACACGCAACATTGCGAAATCTTGGTTGAACCATTTTAGCGCCTTAAATTTGATTCACTTCTTTCTGCTCGGTTCTGTCATTCACCGACGTCGTTCATCGATAACGTGTGACGAGCACAACCCGAACGATGCAGGACCAAGAACTGCCCCAAGAAGGGCCGACAGAATGATCAACTAGCGAGCTTACCCACCTCCCACATACACACACAACGTACATGCTGCGGCAACTTTTCAGTGCACCCATAGTTTTCGCCTATCGCTTTTCCCGAAACAACACCTATAATTAACCGTAATAATTCTGTGTAACAATGGACGAAATAAAACAACGTCAATTCCCCCACTATGGCCAACAACGAATGAATCCCATCTGGATAAAACAATATTCCGTATTAAGGTGTAATTCCGTCCAAATGATTCTTTTTACGTTCTTCTTTCTCGCCGTAAATCACTTTTAGTCTTCACTCCAGGCCAAAAATTATTTACTCGGTTTTCAGCCAACACTCATGACAGTTTGATGAATCTAACCAAGATCTAACAAAGGCTATTCATCCACGTGTGTATGTGTGTTGGAGTTCCTGGAAAAGATGTCTCAGCATCCCACCAATCCACCCGTCAAAGACTCTTTTTTTGAGTCCTACCATGTGAACCCATTCATTTGACAGTCATGTTACTTTTGTCGAGCCACCTAATGCTCGTGCAGCTCCACAACTATACCGGGCCCACCCAATTTGACCTTCATCCGTAACATTTTCGTCGAACAAATATCGCGGCACTAAATGTGGTGGCACACCGCCGTCCTTTTACGAAAATCAGCCGAAACCGATACAATCGGCTCTAGCTGTTCCGGTGCTGAAAAGCACACGAGCGGTTGGGAGTTTTCTGGGTATTCTTGCGCTGCACACACCAAAACATGACGTGCCAATGGTTTCTCATGATTTTTGCAGCGACAGCGAATGATTGCACGTCCACTTCATGTCTTACTGATACCGTGAAACAGTGCTTCGCTTCTTTTTATAAACTGATTTCATGCTCATATAGGCGAAAGTTTACCAGTAAACTGCATTGTATAATCAGAGGTAGAAGCAACTGGACAGGTTCGTTCCTATTGTATCATCTCACCAGAAGGCCACCTCCTGAAAAGGGCACAGAAAAGTTTTTCGTTGTGTCGAACTCAGTATGTAGCGTCCTGAGAGAGAGCCATTGTCCTATTCTTCCATGGCATTCTTCCATTAGGGGACTGCACCAGAGCATACCTTGATTGCAGTAACTAATCTTTTATCAGACTTTATGGTCGGATGAAACGTAGGGTGACACATGAGTACAGGAACATAGTTATAGCAATGTGAACAGTGGAATTCCTGACTTTAAAGGTTATCAATTCAGAAGGTCTGCACCTTCTGGCAGAGGGATTATTGACATCCCATGAAAGACTTTGCAGCTGGACGATTGGCGCACGCAGCGAACTCGTGTTCAGGATACCCACCGACCGGTAATCGCAGTCCTTTACGAAGCCCTTGTCTACTTGTGTACCGTCATTATGTGCCTCCGGCTTCGTAGTGGAAGTCCTGACACTTGCGTCGTTTAATCGAATGAATAAACAGCGCTGGTGACTGAGTGAGACACCCTTCTGAGAGGGGACGTGTACGTTACCTGGGGAGACGTAGAACTCGATCGACTGGGTACTGCGAGTTCAGACAGTCCACCTAACGAATAACGACTTCAGGAACACTTGGTGCCAGGCTTAACAAACCTCCGCATTGAGCCATATAATACCGGTTGTTGACTCCTCACAAATTAAAGGTTGGTATTTCTTGTTTATATTCGGGTCCGAAAGTTCCTGTCGCATTCGGGTTTCCCGCGCTCCACATCCAGGTCGACGGACTTCAGGTCGGTGCTCGGCCGTTCATTTCACAAATTGCGTGCAAAATTCACATTATGTAGAAACTTTAAAGCCAAAACACAGTTCAGTGGGGTATTATAATTCGACATTTCGGTTGCCAGTGTAAGGTAAACTAAACACGATTATAGAATTTGTTACAGTCAAAAACTTAGTGGAATAAAATGTAATCCGACGTTTCGGTTACCGTGGGCAACTTTATTCAAGGTTTACTTCACATTCCCCCACATCGCTCTGCCTTTTAGTTTTGTATGCTGTGCACCACATGGCTCTCAAAATTCATACTACTATCAGAATGTGAAGTAGGCAATTTCTTATGACAATCCGACTGCTTATGGGGTTCCAAACTTAGGGTCCGTTTTCCTCTCAAATGGTTGAATATACCGGTGAAAGTCATGGAAAGAGCGAAGGTAGCGAACAAAACTTGCTTTCCGTGACTGATTATCTTGGCTACTACACGACAAATTTATATGGCACCAGAAATCACGTGAAAAAGTTGCGAAAATCAGAGGTACATACACTTTAGTGAGAAGAAACGAAAATAGAAAGAAAGGGTCGAATTAGGGGTCGGTCAGCGGGCCACGGAATCAAGTAAGTGACGTCATACGAGTGTCAGATAAGTTTGTGAGGCCCAATTCTTCGTAAATCAGATCATGTTCGGAGGTCGCACAAGTTTCTTTTGGACGCAAATTTGTGAGTCCAGCAGTCGGATTCCAATCGCTTATACGGTCGATAGTAGTCTGTATAGTATCAGCCGTTATCGTTTCAGAGATGCCCAGTATATTTTATCGAAAGCCTTCCCTTTTCGATGATATGACTGGTTCCCNCGACCAAGTGTGATGCAATTGCACTTGAGCCTGGTTTCTTCCAACTTCCATTCGCGGACACGGGTTGTGTTCTCGCATTCTGTCCGACAAATGCCCTATCGTATGGACAACGTGTGATTCTCGGCATGAGCAAACAAATTAGTACACACAAAGCTGGTGGTAGAACGCGGCAATTCTTCCTTCAAGCAGAACCTCATAGTGGGGCTGGAATTGAACCTCAAGCACAAAAGAAACATGACCTGCCTGCGAAGAATCCGATCCCGCAAACTCGTCTGACATTGACGTCACTTGATCCCGTGACCCATTTATCCGTCTATCCCCTCCTCTTATTTTTGTTTTCCTTTCACCAAAGTGTATGTACCTCTGATTTTCACACGGCCTTTCTCACGTGATTTCTGGTGCCCTATAAATTTGGTATGTACTTTGGCTTACGAACAATGTTTGACCAAAACGTATTAAGTCCTCACTATGTTTACTTCCAATGCCTCCAAATCGACCTCTTTGGGGTGTGTGGGCTCATTCTCGCCACGCAGCTCGTGGGCGCAGCCCAAAACTGTTCACCGTGGCGAATCGCTGTACGGGTCCATAAGCAAACAACCTTATCAATCCATAGATAGGATGGCCTGTATCACAAACATGCGTCGTATTCCAACAAAACTAAATAAGCACTTGACAAGGGGTGGTCAGTCGTTTGTGTTTTACGTGAGCGAACGCCTAGAGCAGAAATTCCAACAGTGGTGTCGATGGGTTTGCTGAGTTTTCGCGCTCTCCCGGTCACACTGTAAAGTGAATACACATTATTTTTATTTTTGTTTAGTTAGATTCTGCTTGAGGGTGAGCTGTCTTCGTAAAATTTGCAGGCTTCGTTCATGTTGTTCAGAATGCCATGCGTCACTCTACCAATCCCACCTCGCTTCTTTTCGGGCGTGTGTTTATAACCCTTTCACAACTCATTGTGGCCTGCACGTTGGGATCAAAAACTTTTTATCGCACTACTCCGATCCAAAACTGGTCGCCACCGTTCAAAATGCGAGAGCTGCCTTCACATTCTTAGTTGAATTTATCCTGAGTTTTTGGCTGACCCAATCTGGTTTGGCTCGGCTGTCAAGATGTAATCGTTACCCCGTACAATCAGGAGGAGGGTGTTTTGCTGCTCTCATGCCGTCCCGCACGCTCCTGACAGTCCTTCAGTTAGATAGGGAGAACCAAGCAGAGCCTTGTCGATGTGAAAATCCGAGGGCCTAGATGTATTCACTGTAACCACGAAGATCCGACTCTCCCCTTCAGTAGCAAGTTGAAACTACACAATGCCATACGTTTCTAAGTCAAGGATTCAAGTGTTTGGGCGATTGATTCTGTGTGAGTTAATTTCGGTGACTGGCGAAACGGCGCATTAAAACGTAAATATTGGTGTTTAACTGCCTGTCTGGCAACCAATAAACTGGACTGTTAGGTTCGAAGAGCTTTTCATTCCTGGGAGTGGATTTGTATTTAAATCTGCGATACCAATTCACAGGTCGTACTGAAATCTGGCTACGTCACATCTACCACATTTCACCTACCAGGTTTTTTACCAGTTCTCTCAGTAAATCTATCCTGCTTGTTGATCCTGCAGCTGATGTCAAATTGCCGGGTGCCGAACGTCGCAGCTTGTACTATCGCCGATATGGCAATCCAAACTACGGAGGGATGACTGGCATACTGAGTCGATCCTACCGTCGCCGATTACAGGGGCCGAAGAAAAAAGCGGACTCTTTAGACATGGACAGTTGTTCTCATGACGCTCGTCTTCTCACCCGCGATCTGGTTGAAGAGATCACGAAAGCGTACGAAAACCCGGATGCCGTCGGTGGGATCGCAATGCCGGTCAAAAAGGTCAAAAAACTACGTGCAGCGTTCATGAATCCAGACGCGGACGGTCCGGCACCCGATCGACAGTTGGTTGTCTACGATAACGTGTATGATGTCGATGAGGAGGAGCCACATGTCGTGGTTGGTATTTCCGACGAGCTCCGAGCGCGAATCGGCACCCGGAGAGAGGCTGTTGGTAAGTACGGTTTTTCCTAGTGACTGTTGCAAAACTGTAGATCGTACTGTTGGTTAGTATTGTGGCTCTGTACCTTGTCCATGGGTTTGGTACAATCCTTTCCGTTGTAGAATATCATAAACGAGAGATTCAGTTGAGTCTCTCGTGAAAACCAAATTGATTTGCAAATGAGTGTATTTCTCGAAAACATAGAACATAAGGTTGACGAAAACTCGGGGACTGCGCCTACCTGATGAGCCCGAAACAGAAGGGCGAAACTGGTCGTGGGCTGTCGAAGAGTTTCCAGCAACCTTGTGAGTAGTTTCCTTGATGAAAACCCTTTCTGGTTACTGTCACATTCTTCTGTAATTGATTTGCTGGCTAGTTCAGTTTCATATCTCAGCTAGTTTATTCCTCGTTTTGTGGGTAGATAATGCCAGGAAAGTGTAAGCGATCATCTTGATAAAACAAAACGTTAGATAACCTAAGTAATTTCGCTTCGTTGTTTAGTTTTCACTTCACACCTGCCACTTATAAAGTGCAGCTATGAGACGTGTTAGGTTCGAATACGAATCTCATGCTTGAGGTGAGCTAGTCACGTAGTAAAACAGTTTTTAGCTGGTTATTCTTACCAGTCCGGATGATATAGCCAAGGAAGGTATTACGTTTGAAGTGGGAAAAACCTGAACTGTCTCTTCCTATCCGTGGTTAAATCAATGTACAGACACCGCTAATCCAAGTCTCTTTTGCATCAGTAGAAGAAAATGGTAAATTAAGGGCAAAAGAATGGCTGGTAACACTTGACTAGCTAAACTCTCCACTGCTACTATTAGGCTTTCTAAAATGAATGTCTGCTTGCTTCATAGACTTTCCAACCCCCAAATCTCCAAAACAACCTCGAAAGTGGCCAAGAAGAGATCGCGGACCAGCCCCAAACCGATGGTTAACAGATGATTATGCATTCAGCCCACCATCCTTGGAAAATATCAATGTGGTTGACCTTCGAGAGCCATGGATGAGGGAGGAAGACTTGCGTCCACCCCACAGACCGTTTGTATTCTCTGGAAAGCAGAAAGACCGCCGCGTTCGTCAAGATGAACTGAACGGAACAACAACCATCACTTTGATGCCTGATGTCGAACCACCGCTGAGCCCTGGTATTCTGCAAGAAGACGATAATTCTCACACGGCACGGCGGTTGTTGACGTCAATGAGCATGGTCGCTGATATGGAGGAGAAGAGTTCTAAAAGTCGGTAGGTTTTTAGCGCCCACTTCATTTTTGCGTTAGCTTTACTTGCTACTCGGTTTTCGAGATCGTAGAACTATGGATTATGATTTCGCGTCATTTTCAGACAATCGGAATTTTAAAATTCGGGTTTGGCTGTCGTTGAGGACGAGACTCCCCATCATACAGCCTTACTTCGCGAAAATTTGACGCAATCGATTATTTTGGAATGTTTTTGTCTGTGCATGTATACCTATTCACTATGAAAGTGCACATGGGCCGTCCGGCCACCAGTATGCTCACAAAAATAAGTGACCTCTTCGTGAGGCGATTCGTACTGAAGGCTAGTCATATCCTTGACCTCTTTACCGGTCTTGCTGCGGCCACATCACATCAAATCGCAAGTGCTTTAAATTGTGGCTCATGTGACTTGCAAAAGAGGGGCACAGTAGTCTCCCTAATAAGTATACTTCCAGCGCCCAATAACCTCGATGAAGTAAATTATTTCGGTTTGTCTAAAGATTTCCACATAGTTGTTTGCTTGCTTGAACCGCCTTTTCATCCTGAGACTGACTCGTCATCTCAATTGAGTGAGTGAGTGAGTGAGTGAGTGAATGAGTGAGTGAGTGAGTGAGTGAGTGAATGAGTGAGTGAGTGAGTGAGTGAGTGAATGAGTGAGTGAGTGAGTGAGTGAGTGAATGAGTGAGTGAGTGAGTGAGTGAGTGAATGAGTGAGTGAGTGAGTGAGTGAGTGAATGAGTGAGTGAGTGAGTGAGTGAGTGAATGAGTGAGTGAGTGAGTGAGTGAGTGAATGAGTGAGTGAGTGAGTGAGTGAGTGAATGAGTGAGTGAGTGAGTGAGTGAGTGAATGAGTGAGTGAGTGAGTGAGTGAGTGAATGAGTGAGTGAGTGAGTGAGTGAGTGAATGAGTGAGTGAGTGAGTGAGTGAGTGAATGAGTGAGTGAGTGAGTGAGTGAGTGAATGAGTGAGTGAGTGAGTGAGTGAGTGAATGAGTGAGTGAGTGAGTGAGTGAGTGAATGAGTGAGTGAGTGAGTGAGTGAGTGAATGAGTGAGTGAGTGAGTGAGTGAGTGAATGAGTGAGTGAGTGAGTGAGTGAGTGAATGAGTGAGTGAGTGAGTGAGTGAGTGAATGAGTGAGTGAGTGAGTGAGTGAGTGAATGAGTGAGTGAGTGAGTGAGTGAGTGAATGAGTGAGTGAGTGAGTGAGTGAGTGAATGAGTGAGTGAGTGAGTGAGTGAGTGAATGAGTGAGTGAGTGAGTGAGTGAGTGAATGAGTGAGTGAGTGAGTGAGTGAGTGAATGAGTGAGTGAGTGAGTGAGTGAGTGAATGAGTGAGTGAGTGAGTGAGTGAGTGAATGAGTGAGTGAGTGAGTGAGTGAGTGAATGAGTGAGTGAGTGAGTGAGTGAGTGAATGAGTGAGTGAGTGAGTGAGTGAGTGAATGAGTGAGTGAGTGAGTGAGTGAGTGAATGAGTGAGTGAGTGAGTGAGTGAGTGAATGAGTGAGTGAGTGAGTGAGTGAGTGAATGAGTGAGTGAGTGAGTGAGTGAGTGAATGAGTGAGTGAGTGAGTGAGTGAGTGAATGAGTGAGTGAGTGAGTGAGTGAGTGAATGAGTGAGTGAGTGAGTGAGTGAGTGAATGAGTGAGTGAGTGAGTGAGTGAGTGAATGAGTGAGTGAGTGAGTGAGTGAGTGAATGAGTGAGTGAGTGAGTGAGTGAGTGAATGAGTGAGTGAGTGAGTGAGTGAGTGAATGAGTGAGTGAGTGAGTGAGTGAGTGAATGAGTGAGTGAGTGAGTGAGTGAGTGAATGAGTGAGTGAGTGAGTGAGTGAGTGAATGAGTGAGTGAGTGAGTGAGTGAGTGAATGAGTGAGTGAGTGAGTGCGAGCGAGCGGAGTTAGAAGGTTAGAAGCGCAATTATCAAACGTCAGTGCGACTCGCCTTCTAGAATGAATTCCACCGGATTCTTCTTGTATTTCGCTGGGAGCATTACAAGATGCGCCTGCTGTAATAATCCACTGCTATAGTGGGGGTTAGTCAGTCCCCAAACGGCTCACGTGGGATGTTTCGTCTCTATCCAGACTCATCAAGTTGGCATCTGGGAGTCGGGCACGTGACGCTTCAGTTAGCACTTTCTGTTTGGTTCGCTACACGTCACGCGCCCACCGAGTGGTTTGCACAACTGAGAAAGTTGGATCAAGTGTGAAACTGGCTGTTGACTCAATCCATCCACAGTCACTCGACGGTTTTCTCGATGTGCCTGATAATTACAAAGCCGTGACGGTTGTATCTGACCGGATTGTATGCACTTACCCATGTTTCTATTTGATTCTATCTGAACCTAAAGCGTCGTCGCGCATGATTGATTGTTATGCACGACAGCCAAAAAGACCGTTGAGACGAACAAACGCATACCCATTATCTGGACCTCCAAACAAGCGGACCTCATCCTTTTTTTAAATTGGAGTTGGTACATACATAGGAAATATGTCAAGAGGGCGAGCAGACTTGTAAACACCTCCCCAGGGGAGACTCTTTCTCGTAATACAAGTAATTTTGGGATCGAGTGATTTCACTCTCACATTCTCCTAAGTGATAACATTCAACACATCGTTCCGTGTGGCAATATCACAATCTGGCCGCAATGAAGAGGCTAAGTAAGGTTAGCAACCAAATGTCAGTTTGAATTGCCTGTGAATCATTTGGACCACAATAGACCCTCCTTCTAGTTTTTTGGCAGCCACCCACAACCAGATAGTGTGTTTACCTATTTTAAGTAATTAAGAAAGCCTAACTGGATGATATGCATATCATGACTCCTTATACCAACCAGTCATCGGAAGGTACATTGTTTTACTAAGCTGAATGAACTACGCTGTCACTCTTTCACCAAGTCTATTTGTCCGTCTACACTGGAAAGACAAGGTGCAACATGTGTCCTTATTCGCTTTGTATGTCCTTGGGCCACGCGGCTCACGCTTCTCATGTCTGGATAGATACCGCTAAGATGACACCTGGTTGTAGCGTTCGTTGTCTTGCCATCCTGGTAAAATACAAACCGTTGGATAGCCAACGTGTGACATGTGACGATCTAACGACGTCAGGAGTTGTATCCTATCAGTAGCCGGAAGTGTAGTCTATCCAGCTCACATGGCCTTTCATATCCGCGCAGTTAATCTTTGTTTGCACATGCTTGTTAACGCCTTACACGGCTTCTAAATCAAACCGAAACCGATTGATTCCCAGCTATGACAGATTCGGTACAAAATAATCTGCCATCTTTCTCTTTGTTGCTCATAACCTTGTCAGTCAAGGTAGGTTATTTACACAGACAGCCTATTCCTTAACCACGTGTCCTCTAATGTGGTCATCTTTCAGACCAGTTACCAGCCGCCTTGGGTATCGAAAGAACCAACCTCCACGACACCGAACTCGTGATGTGTGGCAACGCCTCGGCTAACACTGTCCTTCCATGAGAGCTCCAATTTCACTCGCCTTCCATCCTCCCCGAACTACTTTGAATGCCTGTTATTTTCGGGAGAACTTTTCCCCCCGTTGTCAACCCAGGATGTACATATGCTATGGTTTCAGTTTAATCATTGCCAACATGTGGTCTTTCCATCGCCTTGCTTGGCGTTTGTTTCTTTTTTCGCTGCAATTCGTTTACCCTGACACCGTCCGCGATATTGTTCAATGTGGCAATCAATACACTCTTTGGCTGATACCGTATGAGTGCATTGCTTGTTTCTTTAGTGGGAAACCATTTATCCGCACACTAATACCTCCGATCGCTATATTATTGATCAATCCGGAGTGAAAGTCCGACCTATACACTCATCTAAATACAAATTTGGTTTTGACGGGATCCAGTTGAATTCGATTGAGAACATCATGAACGAGAGATTCAACTGGATTCCAGGTGAGCCTCCCGTCAAAACCATATTCGTATACAGGTGAGTGTACAAATCAAATTTCGTGCAATTTGGTTTCAAGTCGAACATAAGATTGACGGAACCTCGGGGACTGCGCCTACCTGGCGAGTCCCAAACGGATCGAAACCGGCCATGGGCTGTCGAAGGGTTTTCAGCAACATTATGAGTAGTGTGTCACGTCCATACAATGAGCGAAAGTTGTTTGGATGAGACCACCGCTTTGCTAAACCCCCCACCTCGGATTCCCATGGCGTATCGCCATAACCTGGTTGAACCTATTCATACCTGACCATATGGACAGTGGGCAGAAACTACCTCGCCGTCGCAACGTACGTGCCATTGTGGTTGAGCTTAGGGCCGTACACGTGCAAAATCACAATGTAAACGTGAACAGTGGTCAGATCCGGTAGCCCTAGAAAGTAGTGTGATAGTTGCCCATGGTACCTTACCAGCTACCTGCAGGATGAGTGTAGCTATGTCAGTTCTGTGAAAAAACTTGACTGACGTGGATTGTATATTGTATTTGTTCGTGTGTACTGTAAGATTATCAAGGGTGGTTGCGTTAAGATCAGCGGCTGATCGATAAAACCTAGCCACAAAGGCACTGCAGTCTTGCTCACCTCATCATCATCATTGTCAGCTGTAATAACCGCGTACTCGTACAGTGATTGTAGCTACCGCAGTTTCGTTCACCGATGATTTGGGGGGAGGGGGAGGTAGGTGCGCATTGCAGGCGGGAGATGATAAACTGGTGCGTAAATCCAGCACTGTCAGTGGGCTGTCAAGTGGGGGATTGGGAAGGGAGTTATGCATTGAAGACAATAACTTGGATGCATGAGCGCCATTGAGGGTGCGACTGGGCCATGTCTGACAATGTCTCTAACCATTGATANTCTATCTGAACCTAAAGCGTCGTCGCGCATGATTGATTGTTATGCACGACAGCCAAAAAGACCGTTGAGACGAACAAACGCATACCCATTATCTGGACCTCCAAACAAGCGGACCTCATCCTTTTTTTAAATTGGAGTTGGTACATAAATAGGAAATATGTCAAGAGGGCGAGCAGACTTGTAAACACCTCCCCAGGGGAGACTCTTTCTCGTAATACAAGTAATTTTGGGATCGAGTGATTTCACTCTCACATTCTCCTAAGTGATAACATTCAACACATCGTTCCGTGTGGCAATATCACAATCTGGCCGCAATGAAGAGGCTAAGTAAGGTTAGCAACCAAATGTCAGTTTGAATTGCCTGTGAATCATTTGGACCACAATAGACCCTCCTTCTAGTTTTTTGGCAGCCACCCACAACCAGATAGTGTGTTTACCTATTTTAAGTAATTAAGAAAGCCTAACTGGATGATATGCATATCATGACTCCTTATACCAACCAGTCATCGGAAGGTACATTGTTTTACTAAGCTGAATGAACTACGCTGTCACTCTTTCACCAAGTCTATTTGTCCGTCTACACTGGAAAGACAAGGTGCAACATGTGTCCTTATTCGCTTTGTATGTCCTTGGGCCACGCGGCTCACGCTTCTCATGTCTGGATAGATACCGCTAAGATGACACCTGGTTGTAGCGTTCGTTGTCTTGCCATCCTGGTAAAATACAAACCGTTGGATAGCCAACGTGTGACATGTGACGATCTAACGACGTCAGGAGTTGTATCCTATCAGTAGCCGGAAGTGTAGTCTATCCAGCTCACATGGCCTTTCATATCCGCGCAGTTAATCTTTGTTTGCACATGCTTGTTAACGCCTTACACGGCTTCTAAATCAAACCGAAACCGATTGATTCCCAGCTATGACAGATTCGGTACAAAATAATCTGCCATCTTTCTCTTTGTTGCTCATAACCTTGTCAGTCAAGGTAGGTTATTTACACAGACAGCCTATTCCTTAACCACGTGTCCTCTAATGTGGTCATCTTTCAGACCAGTTACCAGCCGCCTTGGGTATCGAAAGAACCAACCTCCACGACACCGAACTCGTGATGTGTGGCAACGCCTCGGCTAACACTGTCCTTCCATGAGAGCTCCAATTTCACTCGCCTTCCATCCTCCCCGAACTACTTTGAATGCCTGTTATTTTCGGGAGAACTTTTCCCCCCGTTGTCAACCCAGGATGTACATATGCTATGGTTTCAGTTTAATCATTGCCAACATGTGGTCTTTCCATCGCCTTGCTTGGCGTTTGTTTCTTTTTTCGCTGCAATTCGTTTACCCTGACACCGTCCGCGATATTGTTCAATGTGGCAATCAATACACTCTTTGGCTGATACCGTATGAGTGCATTGCTTGTTTCTTTAGTGGGAAACCATTTATCCGCACACTAATACCTCCGATCGCTATATTATTGATCAATCCGGAGTGAAAGTCCGACCTATACACTCATCTAAATACAAATTTGGTTTTGACGGGATCCAGTTGAATTCGATTGAGAACATCATGAACGAGAGATTCAACTGGATTCCAGGTGAGCCTCCCGTCAAAACCATATTCGTATACAGGTGAGTGTACAAATCAAATTTCGTGCAATTTGGTTTCAAGTCGAACATAAGATTGACGGAACCTCGGGGACTGCGCCTACCTGGCGAGTCCCAAACGGATCGAAACCGGCCATGGGCTGTCGAAGGGTTTTCAGCAACATTATGAGTAGTGTGTCACGTCCATACAATGAGCGAAAGTTGTTTGGATGAGACCACCGCTTTGCTAAACCCCCCACCTCGGATTCCCATGGCGTATCGCCATAACCTGGTTGAACCTATTCATATCTGACCATATGGATAGTGGGCGGAAACTACCTCGCCGCCGCAACGTACATGCCATTGTGGTTGAGCTTAGGGCCCTACACGTGCAAAATCACAATGTAAACAAATCTGTAAACGTGAACAGTGGTCAGATCCGGTAGCCCTAGAAAGTAGTGTGATAGTTGCCCATGGTACCTTACCAGCTACCTGCAGGATGAGTGTAGCTATGTCAGTTCTGTGAAAAAACTTGACTGACGTGGATTGTATATTGTATTTGTTCGTGTGTACTGTAAGATTATCAAGGGTGGTTGCGTTAAGATCAGCGGCTGATCGATAAAACCTAGCCACAAAGGCACTGCAGTCTTGCTCACCTCATCATCATCATTGTCAGCTGTAATAACCGCGTACTCGTACAGTGATTGTAGCTACCGCAGTTTCGTTCACCGATGATTTGGGGGGAGGGGGAGGTAGGTACGCATTACAGGCGGGAGATGATAAACTGGTGCGTAAATCCAGCACTGTCAGTGGGCTGTCAAGTGGGGGATTGGGAAGGAAGTTATGCATTGAAGACAATAACTGGGATGCACGAACGCCATTGAGGGCCATGTCTGGCAATGTCTCCAACCATTGATATGACCCGCCTCGGGGTCCCAGAAGACGGCAATGACCAGCGCAGCTAAGTTTGCTAGTAATGGCTTTCATACTTCGCTGCCAAGTCATTGTTTGACCGCCTCTGACTCTTCCACCCTTCACGTGGTTGTGCGAAAACATCCCTTCGAGGAAGTTGGTCGACTGGCATACGCAGCACGTGGCCAAGCCAGCGCAACCTATGCAGTGTGGTCAGTTCATCTATTGAGGGTTACAACAACGTCCAGATTAGTTTTACTGAACCGTACTGGCCAACACGCAGACCTGTTCCATCAAAAAATATATCTGATAATCCTGTTGTTGAACATTTGCTCAGCTGCTAGATCCTGAGTTCTGTTTAGCACCATCAAACACTCATTGCTAATGGCCTCTGTGCTATCCCCAGTTGTACCACGTCAACCTTTACTGCAGTTAGGTCTATGAGATCGTCGTACACACTGACAGCCGGTTGATATCCCATCCAGTCCCGGCGTACTTTTCGTAAAGGTGTTTTCTGTTTGAGATCACTAATCGGTGGGAATAGGGAAGCTGAATACAAGTATATACGTATAAAACAACTGGATTTGCGACTGAACCTCCTTCTTGTCGTCCGAAAACCTGAGTTGGACGCCTCAGTCATTACGAAGTTCGCACACTGCTCGACTATCCAATCATGACATCTCTTTGGTTGTCAAGTCCAAACGAGACGAAAGTTATCCTCTTCCCAGCTTAATTTTTTATTGCCTTCATTGATCCGATGCCGCCCGACCTCCCACACTATTCTTTCAGGTAGGCTTCAAGTTTCCAAAAACAGGCTTGACACATCTTAGTGATCAAGTTGCAGCTTAGTTTGTATTTGGTATCTGCAAGGGCCTTAGCCGCAATCCGTACTTAAAGCAAGTTGAAGAAACAACAAAATCGAAAGTGGTAGCTCGGCTGGCTAGTTGATCTTATCACTGAGCTTTATAGTTGGCTTAAAACCCGCTCCACCGTGCACTGATGATATAACTTCGTTTGGTGACAAAACTTTTGCAAACTGAATGCCAAGCCTGATAAACTAATCGGCAACCGATAAACGCCAAAATCAATCCCAGTTTCCCTGTGATCTGCTTTGGGTGGTGGTCATGAAATGAGCTTTGTTTTTGTAACGGATATCTTAAGGATGAATGTAATCCCGGGTAAAATTGCTGCACTGGACCAGTGCAATATGCGCCGCTGTATCCAAAAACGAAGTAGTTGAAATCAAGGGGATCGATGCTCGTGTGACCGCCACTGTCAACGAACTGAAGGGTTAGTTTAAATTTTAGCGACAGAACCCCACGGGGCTAACTGGGAGCTAAATGTTTCGAACAGCATGGGTCCCCCCTAATTCAGAACCACAGTAAGACGAGAAGTTCAAGTATCTTTTGGTTTCGTCAGTCGTCCGCCAAATCATGGTACTAACCATACCAATCACGTGAAGATAATCCAAGGTTATTCCCGGGTGTTTTAGTTTCCTGACCTACCAACATTTAAATATTTTTTCTAAAGAGTGGTTGATACCCTTAACGTAACTGGCTGTTAGCGAGACTTTTAACAAACAACTGGGTTGGGAATATTGAATTTACCTTAGAAACTATAAGCGCAAGTTGATCTGGAAGAATAACTACCCAGTTGCTAACTCTGTACGTATGGTAACGAGATGTTTGCAGGCTGATTACCAAGCTCGGTGAACAGATCAACTGCTACCTGTGAAAGGAAGAAGGCCTTCGCTGCAGAGTTATTTATTAGAAAATGCCAACTGACCAGTTGCAGACTATTGGACAGGGAAGTAAAACTCTCACTTGCATCTTATTTACAAAAATTGAGCATCCATCGTCTCTTGAACTCGTCTTCCTGAAATTTCCTGGGTATTCATTGACTGATGCTCAAATCCATGCAAATGCTACAAAGCGACTCCCACTTTTCAAGAGACGCAAAGCGAATTTGCAAGAAGAAAACATACTACTCGCGTGCCTCCTCCATCAGTAGTATCACCGTTATATTTACCTTGAAAACTATAAGCGCAAGTTGATCTGGAAGAATACCTACCCAGTCGCTTACTCTCTACGTATGGTAACGAAATGTTTGCAAGCTGATTGCCGAACTCGGTGAACAGATCAACTGCCACCGTGTCAACAACCAATTAATGAACCCGATCTGCCAAAATTGCGTCCCATTGTTTCAGGCGTTGCCTGCGCAGATCCGGTGAGCTACCTGCGCAGACACGAGTACTGATGTGTTCAGGTCACGCGCTCTTCAGAATGAGAGAGAATGTTGTACTATGGTTTATCCAGCTTTCATTCTCGTATGTCTGATAAAATAAATCTCTTTTTCGTTTTAAAAACTCATTTTCACAATATATGAGCGTTTCGCCTGATATCTTTCTTTTCACAGAGCTGCTTGATTGCTTGATCATGCTCGGAAGCCAAGCAGCGCCTTTGGCGGTCACGGCCGAGATCGGCTGCGTTGATACGCTCACAAGTTTTGCCAGAGACCAGTCTGTTTTATGTGGTTTTTTCTGGTATAAGCTCTTCGACCATATCAAATAGGCATTCAAAGTGAACCTGTGTGCGTAACTTATCAGGTCAATCTGGGAGGCATGTAGAATTTCACCCTGAGTGCCCGGACCCACATATAAACCTTAATAGTGGTAAGCTTGTGAACTTGCTTATTAGTAAATGTAGTGAACGTGGCCAGTATACATGGGTGGTTAGGAAATCTCGCAAACCTACACAGCCTTTTTCCCATCTGAGAGGCCCGAATCCGACCCAGCGAATAGGCAACAATCGACCGATTGCTTAACGAACCTCTCTCTGACTACTCAGTCGGTCCGGTTAACTGAAAATCTCTTCATTCTAGCGAATATACACTCATTTGCAAACTCATTTGATTTTTTGAGAGACTAACCTGGAACCCAGCTGGATCTCCCGGTTTTGATGTTTCCAGGCAACTGAATGTGCTGCACCAGGCTGCCTCACGTTTCACTCGCTACGATATTCGAGATGTCACGATACATACATAGTTCGTAATGCACTAATCATAAGGTTTTCAGCATCCTTTATTTTGCTTCGTCTTCACACTCCCGTATGTTTTTATCACTGTTGCTTCCATCTGCTTAACTCGTAAAAGTTTGTTTTACTCGGATGAATGATGAAGCTAGGAGGCGACTTCTCACCAGTTACGCATTTAAAGTGTAGTGTCCGGCACATCTGAGAGAGAACTTTCGTCTTCATTAAGTAAAAGTACCCGGTGCTTATGATAGTTATCAAAGTTTGGAGTATTGTTACTGGTCTCCCCCTTTTGAGTCCACCAATTCTCTATTTGTAAAATTCGCGTTCACTTCACTTTCATTTGAACGGTCTTCCTCCTGTCCTGGAGCAGTTATTCTGATGAGTTTACACTGAAGGGGGAGAGCACTGGACTGAAGTTTCACTCTTATTAGAGCTTATCAGAAATGTATATCGTTAGCCATGCGGGGGTTTGAACTCCTGACATATGACTTTTGAAGTGCTCATGTAAGCAGCGCATGCCAGACACAGCTAAGTTTTCACGTCTGAACAGGCGGACCTGTTCACGCTTGAACGATATAATTGGTTTGCCCGACTTCTGGAATGAATGAGACCATCTCCTGGTCATGCAAAAACAGCCATCGGAGAGATGCTTCACCATGAAATTTGCATGTAGTTTGATCTGAAGCTCCACGTCTGACGTGGACTCTTATTTCTTCAACGGATGAAGGCTAAACACAGGGGTAGCCGAATATCACTAAGTGTTCCGGGTCCTTGTTTGCACTTGCAAAAAAACCGAGTTCCGGACGAATTCTGATTTACCAAACTGTCCAGATGGATGAACCTGAGTGGTGCTGAAAAATGGCTCTCCTGGATCCCGTTTATCTGAATGTCTTCTCCGGACTTTTGTGAGACGATATGCTTGCAACCTCATTTTCTGAGAAAGTGGAAAGTGAAATTACGACGGAATGCCGTCCCATCAGCAGAACTGTGAGACTGTCAGAACTGTTACGAATGAAGGTGAAGATGTTTGCAGATTATGAGTGTCGTTAACTATATGGTGATATTTTGGAACGTGTTGTTTATTTATCTTGTCCTTATTCTTAACATGGTTGAGTTTAGACGGACTTGGTAAAACAAGTACCCCTTTGTTCTGCGGAGCGTCCAAGATATCAGTTATTCACGGTTTGGGATCCTATACTGTCACTCTACCTCCACTTTGTTTTGGCCTTTTTTACTCAAGGGCGACATTTTTCGTGCATACTTTGAACCAGAATAACAAGGCTGACAAGACCCTTCAGAAACCTCGTTTTCACATCACGGACCTAACCTGATTCATGTTCACAATCTAATTGTGAACAGTTTCGTCCGCTGGTCACGCGTGTTTCGCCAAATGCACACGATAAGTTGTACCAGAGTGAAGTTCACATAATATTTCTGTTTGTGCTCAGTCGGATAAGACGATCGTCTGTTCCCCGGATTACTGGTTGAGAAAGTGAAATCTCATTGGTTTGTCGAGCGTGGTAATCACCACGGGCTGCGTCACGTGACAAGCAAATCTTAGCTGCGAAAATAAAACTTCTAGTTTTGAAGGGCCGAATTCAGGCAATCGAATCCACTGAGAATCAGTAACCATTTAGGCTATGAAAGGAGCCTTAGTTTGAGAGAACTGAGAAGTTTCGATGTGAATGAAGCAGATAAATGGGCCAATACCAAAAACAGTAATGTGCTACATTTTCTCAAGTATTTTAGTGCGTTTCAAAGGTTGTTCCCTCCGTCTCTGCGGCCGCAGGAGCAGTTTAGACATAACAGTAAATATATCTACTCAACTTGGTGGTCATTATATAGGTTGTTTTTTAGGATGTTGTCCATTAAGCCTCAATACACAACTCATAAGGTGGGTGAAAATTCTTCGACAGTCCACGACCGGTCTCCTCTTTCTGGAAAACAGCATAAACAAGAGATTCAGCTGGGTTCCAGGTGAGTCTTTCGCAAAACCAAATTTGCTTACAAAGGAGTTCCTTTCGCTAAGTAAAGGCCTCCTTCGGTGTCAAAAGTACACATCCTTTTGGACACTCATCAACAGATCTGGTTTTCTAACAGCTGAAACGCAATAGTCACTTGCACACAAATAAAACCTCGGTAGACTCCCACCCCGAACAAACAGCACCCCTCGCTTGGGAACATACGTAGAATGGTATCACAAATTTGCGTTGGGGCCGAAATTTGGACACAAACTCCCACATTTTCACCATTCAAGAACGAAATGAGAAATTTAATTCCACCGGATCAGATGAGATTGCAAGCTGTGAGAGGCTTACAACACCCCGATCTGACCATATGGATACAGGCTTGCTTGCAATGTTTCGCGCCTGGGCGTAACATGCGTTGGTTACGCCATGTGCTGAGTATGCCGAACCATCGTTTACCGAAAAGGGTGCTGTTTTCCGTGCCCAATTCAGAGTGGCAGACGTAGAAATGTGGCTAACCCGGTAGAAATTTATGGAAGATATTACGAAATGTTTGGATGCTCTCGGTGCTACTCGCCTTCCAGAATGAAGACCGCGTGATTCACACTGTGACTGGTTGGAGAGACTGAAAAATGTGGCTGCTAATTGACCTCAGTGACGTTCTTGTCGTCAGTTTCTACCCAGATTGCCTGAATGAGTGTAGACACCTCTGAATAACCGTGGTAGACTAGCACTAAGTGTCTCTGCCATTCACTTTTACTCTTTTCTTCATAATAACAGTTTCAATTAAATCATGGTCGTACGGCAGTGAGGCATCAGTGTTGAACACTGATGTCATGATGATCGCTAAGCATGCTGTCCAGAAACGCAGCGCGCTCAAGGCCATTGATGTAGCCACCAGAGTCAATAAAGACCGTAAATACACCCGCTTGCATACCGATTTCGTTTTCACTGGTAACTTATCTGAATCTCTTGTTTACGGTATTCTTCAGTCTAATGTCTTCACACCCGATTAGTCCCAAGAAGGGTGAAACCGGTATTGGTCTGTTGAATAGTGTCCAATTTCTTGTGTGCCAACGGTTCGCCCCATAGAGCACAGAACTATCGAAGTTAGAAATGACGCAACTGGTAAAATGGCATGGGTCAAATTTCGAGCCAATGGAAAATCATCTGTCCTGTATATGTGTGTCTTCCTGGTTACCGTCTACAGGAAGCGATCAAAACGAAGTAACTCTCCTCGGAGGTAGTGCATGCTAAGAGTGGTCTGTCCAAACAGGGTCAGTTCCAATGTCGGCGGTTACATTGGATGTACTAAACTATGTTAAATTTTCCACAAGTCATACTTCTGTGGCATCATATTATTTATGTGTATACATATGTATGTATATATTATATAGGCTTCTGTATCATGGCATTCCTTAGAGGCTGCAGTCAGTTTTTGGTATTTCAACAGTCTCATTTGAGGGGGGAGGGCAGCCTTCAAAAGAGACCACTCTTGTATGCTCCTAAAACGCATTTCACTAGTGATCACCCTACCAGAAGCGAACATCACTGATCGTTTTCGTAGGATAGTCTCTCCGAGGGAAACAACTCCTCCGTATCCGGAAAACATGACCTTATAAACCAACAAATGACCTCCATTACGTCCACTCTTTTTTCAAAAAGTAGGTTCGTTCTAAACTGGTGCTATTCGTCAGAAATCAACCGAGTTGGCATTGTTGGTCTCCTAGACAACAGGCTTCCTTTAATAGCGCCAAGAAGTGTTTTGATGTGGAATCCGCAAAACTTAAATTCGAAAGATTTTTCCCAAAGATAGACCATTTTTGATGTGTAGATTTTTCTCCATTTCTCCAGTGTACCATCCATCCTCCCTTGGAAGACCACTATGGGAAGAAGCGATTTTCTTCTCGGCTGTCAGCATTCCTTTATAAAACTGCAACTGCCAGAAGGGAATACCTTTGGTCAGTCCTTTGAGGTGGTCATTCAAGTTCCTTATACAAGTGTCACACTGTGAAAGAGATCCCCTTTTTCCATTTTCCTGATGCCCCTCCTGAGCGGGTACGAAGGNAAATTGCACAAAATTCGCGAATATACACTCATTTGCAAACTAATTCGGTTCTTCGAGAAACTCACCTGGAACCCAGCTGAATCTCTCGTTTGTGATGTTCTCAGACAACTGAATGTGCTGCCACCTCATGTTTCAGTCGCTACGATATTCGAGATATCGCGATACATATATATCTTTGTATTGTACTGCTCATAAGGTTGCCTGAAAACATCACAAACGAGAGATTCAGCTGGGTTCCAGGTGAGTTTCTCGAAGAACCGAATTAGTTTGCAAATGAGTGTATATTCGCGAATTTTGTGCAATTTGGTTTCAAGTAGAACATAAGGTTGACGGAAACTCGGGGACTGCGCCTGCCTGATGAGACCGAAAGAGAAGGGCGAAACCGGTGGTGGGCTGTCGACGGATTTTCAGCAACCTTTTGAGTAGTACATTACAAGTATACTAAGGTTGTTCGTTCCGGACTGACTGTCTGGAAAGCACTTAACAAAAGTGTTCCGTTTCAGTACCTGGTCTCTTCAACGTGAATTTTTGCTGCACACAGAAGAACCACAGTTATTTTGAGTAGTACATTACAAGTATACTAAGGTTGTTCGTTCCGGAGAGACTGTCTGGAAAGCACTTAACAAAAGTGTTCCGTTTCAGTACCTGGTCTCTTCAACGTGAATTTTTGCTGCACACAGAAGTTTTAACCACAGTTGACTTTGATGCATGTTGTGGGATTTGCGGAATACATATTGTTCACATTCACATCACTCGTTTGAACAGTCGTCATCATGTCCTCGCGCAGTTATTCTGGTGAATCCACACCAAAGGGGGGAAGCACCGGACTCGAGCTTCGCTCTTATTAGAGCTCATCAGCAATGGATATCCAATGGCCGTGCTGGGTTTGAACTCCGGACACCTGACATGCGCTATTCCACCAGCGCAAGTTGGGCGCACCTGAATTCTCACGTCTGGGCGGGCGAACGTGTTCACGCTTGAGCGATGTGATTGGCATGCTCGACACACCATCGGTACGACGACCCAGTCACTGTCCTGATCGTGACGATCGATTGGACATATCGTTGGATATGCACTGCTGATGAGCTCCAATAAGAGCGGAACTCGAGTCCCGTTCTTCCCCCCCCTTTTGGTGTGGACTCAACAAGATGATTGCACCAGGACAGGAGGACGACTGTTCAAATGAGAGTGGTGTGTACGTGAACAATACACATCCCAAAACCCCACAACATGCCTCAACAAAAGTTGTCCAGCGGGTTTCAAGAGACTGACTGGGAAGTCATTACAAATGACTTTATTTAAAAGGTGGTCTCCATGGATGGAAAAACTCTCGTAGTTGTGTATTGCACTGGTGAGAATCCCCGATTACCTTGGGGAGATTTCGTTTCCATTCCATGGACCAGATACCCATCTGATGGCGTCAGAATACACCAAAGCTCAGTACAGGAATGTTGAACTCCGATCTTCCTATGAAGCGAGCTTCGCACCACAGGAACGTTGGGTGCGGTCTTTTGTTTTTGAATTTGGGTGTTAACCTGCCAGAGGGCATGGGTTTCAAGCCAAGTTTCATTGGTTGAGCTTAAAGCGACTGCAGTCTGGGGTGGGCTCTTTTAATGGGAGGCTGCTGTCTAGCGCATTACCAGAAGGGACCCCCTTCACTTACTCGTTTGGTTATTCTTTAAAACCTACCAAGATCCGTGCACATTAGTGAACGGCGTCAAACGCATGGGTTTCAAGCCAAGTTTCATTGGTTGAGCTTAAAGCGACTGCAGTCTGGGGTGGGCTCTTTTAATGGGAGGCTGCTGTCTAGCGCATTACCAGAAGTGACCCCTTCACTTACTCATTTGGTTATTCTTTAAAACCTACCAAGATCCGCGCACATTAGTGCACGAGCATCAAACGAAACGTGTTCATAAACATATGAATGTAGCAACTTTAATCGATACTCTGCATAGATGATGTATGACTCGGAGGCGCTGGTAGTTGGCTGATTTTACCGTCTGTTTATACGAATTCACATCCTGTTTGTACACACACAAACGGCAGCACATGCCTCAACTTTTCGCCGGATTGTATTCATTCAGAGCTTCATTGTTGCTCGTTTTTAATCCGCAGCAGAACAAGTACGGGCGAACCATGAGATGACATACTACCGATTGTGGTGGATCAACACAATCAAGCTTAATTTTAGCACCGCATCTATTTTACTTTTGACGTGTCATGTGACTGTTTTTTGTGCTCCAGATCAACCTGGTTTTCGACATTCGACCGCATCGCAGAGATACGTTACAACAAGTGAACCCATTCAAAACCATGAGTTAAAAGTAGATCTGTCCCGTCAGCAGAATGTAGACGTCTCTGATGGAACTTCTGTGATCACACTCACATGTCCAGATGGTTCCCACTGGATCCTACCGCATTCGTTTCCTTTTGAGGAAGAAAATGCCTATTTGGAAGTCATGGCAGGACCTGACGGGGGCTCAACAATCCGTTTCCGCCTGTCTGAGAAGACGGCTATCCGGGGAAAGCAACGAGGATTGTATGAGTGCCACCGACGAGCGCGCCAACTACTTACAACGGTAAATGCAACGTGGGAACGACGGTCTGGGCAACCAGACTGCTGTCCATGTTGTCCCTGGTTCGAACAACACCACTGTATCGATCGCTGGGACTATCCCGTATCACCATCAGCTGACCATCGTCAGGTCTTCCTCTATACTGGATCCATCGCCAACACACTTGATAGAACGATGCACCCAGTTGTGAATGAACCTATGCTTGTTCCGTGTCCTGGACCATTCGTGCACCGTGAAAAACCGGACTTCTATGCTAAATCAACACCGTATCAGCTTTCTCTTGGTGATACTGACCAACTACCCTCCACCGACTATGAGTTCGACCCCCGATTCGGACTGTGTTTGCGCAAGATGCAATTGCAACAAACCACGCTGTATATCTTTTGTAAGTATCCAAACAGTAAATGGAATCGCATGCTGCGGATCAAGTGGCCACCACCTCCACCGGTTTTGGCTCCTGAAGTGGAACTTCAGCTTACAGAATTGAACAGAGAGCAATCCTCTAGCTCCGTTCAAGCAAACCAATCCGGTCTCCAGCATTTTGCCGGCTGGAAGTCTCTGAACAATTCTATATACAGAGTAAAGGAGGGAACGTTGCTTCGTGTGGACTGCGTTGCCAGTTACAATGATCCATACATCGTAAAGCAATATCCTCGTCGACTGTGTTTCAAATGGAAGTTGGTAACCCTGCCACCAAAGAAAGTGAGTAGTATGTTTACGTTAGAAATAGATTGCCATTTCTCACAAAGACTTACAGCTCGCGCGCGTTCAACCTAATTTCGATAATAAGATCTAGATGCACAATAGCCTGTGCATTCCTGTATATATACAACACTTAAAAACAGAGAGAGATCCTCGCCCAATACTCTCATTTGCACACCAATTTGGGCATTTAGAAGGAACCAACTGAATCCGTTTGAATCTCTCGTATACGGGAAAGGCCATCATAAACGAGTGATGCAGCTGCATTCAGTTGAGTCTCTCGTTAAAACGAAATTAGTGTACTTGTTCAATCTGGGTGCACTTGGAACATAAGATCGTTGACTGTCAGCGATTGCTCCGCAGCCTTATGAGTAGCGTGTTGAGTCTAGACAGATTTTAACCGTGGGTTATTTATGTCTTACATTTGAAAGAGTCATATTTTATACTGGAAAAAAGTAGGAGAGAGCTTCTATTCCTTAAAATATCCTCGACTGTAAATTCACCGTTGATATTATGATTGGCCCCACAACTCACAGTCCACAAGAAGATCTGAACTACAAACTGGGATTGAGTAAAATTTGAGGTGGCCTCCGAACAAGAACCTACCTATCATTGTGTTTTGGAGTGAAGACTGCTTCCAGATAGATGTGTTCTTTAATTCTCCGCCCTCGTTGGTAATGACTCCTGAACCACGAAGCACTCGAAAGAAGCCATTTCAGGCAGCTCACAAAGTTTGAGTCAATCTCTAACAAAGTGTCCCAATTGGCCTTTTCACCTCTCCCGCTATCTCAGATTAAGGCTGTGATATATAGAGCAAGCAGCAGTTGGTTTACAGTCACAGCATTCTCCCACACCGTTGACTCGCTGTATCATCTAGTTCCTTTGAGCGGAGCTACTGCTTTATCTGTTTAGCTGTTCGAGCAACGGAACTGAGACGTCTTCAGGTGCTTGACAATCGTAGTCTCAGAATCATAGCTCTTGCAAGTTGATGTTGGAGAATCCGTAGAGAAGCTACTTAGAAGAGAGTTTTCGGTTGTGCGACGGGTACTTCAATTGAAGAATGTGTCCAGCACCAGAAGCTGCGTTGGTTGAGACATGTGTTACGTATGCCGAACCATCGCTTGCCGAAGAGAGTACTGTTTTCCATGCCCAAATCAGAGTGGCGGAAGCAAAAGAGGTGGCAAACCCTTGACCTGGCCAAGGAATATGAAGGAGCTTACGAAACGCTTGAGTGCTGTCGGTGCTACTCGCCTTCCGGAATGGGGACCACGTGATCCTCACTGTGCCTGGTTGGAGACACTACAAGATATGGCTGCCAACTGATGTCAGTGGCGTTCTTGTTGTCAGTTTCTATCCAGATTGCCTGAGTGAGTGTCTGGAGGTGTAAGCACCTCGGAATGGTAAGTTAGCACTAAGTCCCTCCCCCGTCCAACTTTATTTTCTTCTTCACAATAAGTCTTTCAAAAAAATCATCGTTGTACGGCAGTGGATCATCGGTGTTGAACACTGATGTCATGCCGTCGATGATAATGATGACGATGATGATGACTGTTTCACCACGAAGACACGGAAACTAGTTTTAAGTGTCAGTTGAATTTAATGGACTGTGCCTGTTGAAACTCTGTCCAGAACATAAAATGGCTGTTGCCCAAACTTTTCCAATCATGGGTCTTTAAGATACGGACGTCTTTTGCAACTCTACAACCCGCTTTCAAATTATCGTCAGTTCAACCTAATTCTCCGAATGTACGAGTCATCCACTACCAAAGCTTGGATGTTTAACAAGTTTTTAAAAAGTCCTTATGACCATCCTTGTTTTTGAGACTGAATTATCGATACCTAAGTAATCTTGAGTGCTGAACATCCACCTCTCAGATGCATCAGGTTGTTATCGAGTTTGAGCGAACTTCATTTGCCGCGGCGTTGTGTCTCGGGACCAGGATTTTGAGAGTTCAAAAATCCGAAGGCCGAAGAGGCCACCCACTGCGCGTTTCATCTTGAACGCAGAAAGATGGGGCCGCGAAGTTTTGCTCAACAGTTTATCCACTGTTGACTGCAACGTGAGTACCAATCTCGTACACGATGAAACCACTTCCCCTGGTCCGATTGTGTTCATGTCAAGTGGCTGGTTTATTGTGATGCACCCCATGAACAGCCAACATCACTTTGTGGACAATCTGCTGTAACAAACCAAGGTAGTACTGAAATAGGGATCAGACACTAAAACGCCCATTTTGTATAAGGTCAAGTGGCGAACTGAGTGCTAACCCAAACAATATAGGGGAACCGATAAAGTGACCAGATGACCAGATGACCAGATGATGGATAGCGGAAACGCACTTTTTCCGGTCAAGTGTGGATCAATTGAGATAGGGAGACAGGAGACGGTGAGATAATGAGGTGTTTGTTTGTTTAAGTGTGCTGTCTTATTGGTATGCCATCCAGAGCTTTTTTAAAAATATCGATCAGTCCATCCTACAAATAACACATTACAAAGGTAACTACTCACAAGGTTGCTGAAAACTCTCCGA
>NW_008751661.1:1908085-1931799 GCF_000715545.1 Opisthorchis viverrini
ACGAGAGATTCAATTGAGTCTCCCGTGGAAAACCAAATTGATTTGCAAATGAGTGTATTTCTCAAAGACAATACAGAGGTGTTTAAATTCCACTTTCTCCTCGGAAATTTACAAACGAAGATCACAATTACCCTCTATGGGTTTAAGTACCGCGCGATGTTGGAACCTTTTGCCTTTTCGAGTACCTAGCTTCGATAACTTGTTTATTTTTTCGCTTTTTTTTAATTTATTCTAGCGTATTATGCTTGACACATGGTGTCGTGAGCTTCCTTTTAACCTGTGGAAATCACAGGAAATGAGCTACTGTCACCAGACATATACTCTAGGGATCAGTGGTTAGCCATTGCGTGCTCCTTAGTTCGTTTTCCTTATGAATGTCTTGCTATTTGAATGCTCAAATAAGTGAATTCCCGTATGCTTTCTGATCTCTGTGAGTGTACGCGGCCAACAAATCTTGGCGAGCTCCTTGCATTCTGAATTCTCTTCTTTTTTGAAAAAAGAACGAATAGAGATAACGCACTGTGTTCGTTTTCTAGCTGAGTGTGGGTAATTCAAACTCACAACCCATCATTCGTAAGAGTTAGGAAGCTAAGCTAACCAAAAAGACCACTGAGCTAAACTTTAACACGGATCTAGTAGGCCGATCGGAAGAGGTCTTGCTGACTTGTTCTCTGTCTGCCTGAAGAAGCCTTTGTGTTAAAAGCGAAAAGCTTCGCAGTTCTAAAACTACTTATTTTGTACCAAGACCTTCTCATCTGCATACCAATTTGGTTTTGACGGGAGATTAACTCGGAACGCATCTGTATCTCTCAGCTATGATGCTTTTAAGCAATCTAATGTGCTGCACCATGCCGACATTTGAGAAATCACGATACATTGCGTAGACTCATTGAAGACATCATAACTGAGAGATTCAGCTGAGTTCTGTGTGAGTTTCCCCTCAAACCCGAATTCATTTGGGGATGAATGTACTAGTCAAATTTCGTGCAATTTGGGTTCAAACATAGGCTTGAAGGAAACTCGAGGACTGGACCCAAAACAGAAGGGCGAAACCGGTCGTGGGATCTCGAAGAGTTTTCAGCAATCCTATGGGTAGTGTATTGCGTCTTTACAAAAGCTTAGTTTGAAAACCAGTGTGGGTGTATAATTTTGTCTTGGAATGTATAAACGATAAGAACATTACATGTTTGGCCGACAAGGTGCAGCAATGTTAGTCACCGAATCACGTGACTGTTTCTGCTGTCGTGAAATCCTTACGGAATAATTCTTGCACGAACGGGGAGTTCTTCTCAATGCAAATATTCGCTATTGAATTCTGTTTGATGACGGGGTAGACTTAAGGATGCAGTTCAAAGATATTCGCCAGATAAACTCAGCTGAAAACTAATTTGGCTCTCACTGGAGACTCGATGGAATCAAAACTGAGTCTTTCGCCAAGTGTGTTGCATGAAGGCTTTCTGGTAAATGAAAGGTGGAACACGCTCAAGTCTCTCGTAAAAACCAGAATAGCTTACAAATGAGTACATCTCTTAGACTGTGTACAATTTGGGTTCAGGTAGAACAAAAACTTGACGAAAACTCGGAAAATGCGTGTAACTGATGAGCCTCAAGAAAGGCGAAGCCGGTCATGGGCTGTCGATGAGTTCTTAGCAACCTTACGAGTTGTATATTCCGTCAACTGCAAAGATATTATCAGTTTGGTTTTTATGGTAGATGAAAAACTTATCATCGTAAGACTAATATATGACGAACCAGTTCATCGCTAGGTAAATTTTTCATCGGCCAGTTTGATGCCTGATCAATTGTTCCTCAGACAAAACTACGAGAGTGCAAAAACTATTGGCCATTGTGTTTTACGTCACACGAAGATGGATCAGTTATAGCTATACCGTTGGGTAGCCTGTATTGTGCGCCTACGATATCCTGGAATTTGTAAGCCAAACGAATCAGGATTACCGAGTACTACCACCCAAGTAGGCACCGAAAAAATGAGAAAGTACACAAAGTGCCTAGTAAGCCTGATGTTATCAGTGGGTGGCCAGGGCCGTCATTCATGTAGTCGGTGTATGTATACCGCTCAGTATCACCTCAGTGGAAGCCAGACTGACTACGACCTTTCGTCATTCATGGCGAGTCTGTCTATTCAGCGCGGTTAAACCCGCGAAGCTTCATCCTCTTGTGTATATCGGATTAAAAATAAGTACGAATGCTGACTAGTTTGTAACATGGCTGTGACCAGTTGGCCTGTCTTTTTAATGTACAATGCTAAAGAAGTGACATCTGAGTGAGTAATAAATTGGTCGCCATCAATTCCTTGAGGTTTTTTCCTCAGAGGTTAACTGATCTGGCTTACGGTGATAACTTGGTAGATTAGTTGTCTGCTTGTGCGGTGGGAAGGGGTTGGGGAGGGACATTGGTGGACGCTGAACTCCGCGGGTAAATGATACTTCCCGGTTGCCCAGGCCGAGGAAGGGGGTTTGGTTGAGGTACCCCACCTTGAGCCTTCGACTCAAAAGTCTGACCCACAAGGCAGTGGGATGACGTAGGGTTTTGTTCGGGGACCCTGACCCTAGCCTCTGACTCAAAAGTCTGACCCACGAGGCAGTGGGAGAGTGTGGGGTTTTGTTCGGGGACCCTGACCCTAGCCTCTGACTCAAAAGTCTGACCCACGAGGCAGTGGGAGAGTGTGGGGTTTTGTTCGGGGACCCTGACCCTAGCCTCTGACTCAAAAGTCTGACCCACGAGGCAGTGGGAGAATATAGGGTTTTCTTTGGGGACCCTGCCCGGAGCCGATGACTCAATAGTCTGACCTGCTCGGCTGCAGGGGGTTGGCCTAACCCGAGGGCGCAGGGAATAAGGCATTACTGTCTCATTCCTGATGCGGCTGCGCACAGCAGGTGCCTTTTGAGCAGCACCGGGCTCTTTGGTTTTAAAAGTATTTCGACCGTATTGGATAATGCGCCGGCGGTCACGGTCAACCGTTGGGCGATCGGAGTGTGCGGTTTTTGGGGCCGACCTTTTCTAACCCGTCCTTCCTCGGGGGAAGGCAGCATCGCTGCTTCCATAAATATGGACATGCTGGTCGCCTGGGGGAAGCACCTTACTGACTTCACACTCCTGTAGCAGAGGACAGTACGACTTTACCCCCCAGACCGCCTCGTAGCATGATTACCCGTAGTACGGGGTCTCGCTGCTCTCGGTCTAGCTGCTTCCCTTTGGCCTTCCTGGCATGGTTGTACCTTGTGGGACGAAGTTCCAGCCAGTGTAGCCCGTGGGATCATTGAAGCACTCAAGCCCGACCACCACGTTAAGGTGGCAGCTTTAGGTCGGGATTAGTTGTCTGAGTGCAACAGAACGGCCAAACAGTGGGGAGTGAACCTCTCACGGGCTTCACTTGGTGACAGTCACCCGTACTTGACCCAGTCCCATCTAGTAGTGCCAACTGAGTCCCAGCAACTACTAATTTGTATGCCGAACTGCATTCTAAATCTTCCGTTAAACCCCCCTGTTGTGTCCAGGGTCTGCCACTTTGTTTGGAAACTAGAAAAACTCTTGACCAACGTGGTAAGTAGTGTCTTCCATCGGGAAAGTATTAGAAGGAGCAGTTCCAAACGTAACAGGACTACATAACAGCCAATGGAATAACCACTTTCGTTGAGACAGATTTCACTGGTTGTTCTTCACTTGCCTTTGACAGATGAGTTGTAGTCTTAGTATCAGTTTTTGACCCGCTTGTGCGCGACAGTGCTCGATAGATCAGCCGGTTCGCACGTTCATTGACTTTTCTGGTTTGGCCAAGCACCCCAGGTTATCAATCGGCTATCCGGACCGGGGGTCACGGTAATAAAAAGGCATTAGGGAGACTGTGGTTCACAACAAGTTGGCGACGGAACACTTGGAAATCGAACTCCACAATGCTACCTTCACATGAAGAACTGATTTTTTTATTTTTCAACAGCAGCAGGCAAACTTTGAGGAGTCTCAGTTGAGTTCAGTCGAGGCATTGCCTCGATATCTCGAAAATCGTGCTAACTGGAACCTGAGGCGGCCTTCGTTTGCCACATTCAGTTGGAGTATATCATACAGGCGAGATCCAGCTTTAGTCTCCCATTAAAACCAAGTTTGCGAGCGATTGCATTTCGTTAAGATTCGGTGTTCCAAATCATAAATTGGCTTAAAACTCAAATATACATCCAGGGCTGTTAGTGCAGAGGTCACTCATCATCAGTGGGTCAATTACGAGTTTTCTCAGCATTTAACGAATGCATTCATCAAAACAAACAGAGAGTGAACATTTGCATTGAAAATGGCACTTGTTACCTCAGGAATGGTGAAAGTTCAGCTGCTTTTTTCTTGTCAAAAATTGTCATCTCCGAATGCACAACACAAGGAATCTTTCGAAATTTCTGACTGCTGCACTGCCGAACATAGTCCCAAAAGGACGACACTTTATCATTTCGTCGTGGTCGACTCATTGCACGCCGGTTTATCGCGGCCTAGTTTATCGTTAGCCAATCTACCGCGCAACAGTTCATTGCCTGACCGACGTATCCCAAGCAAATTGGTCTTCTAGTTCATCTCCGTACTAAGTTGCCGCTGAATTGTACTAGTTTGTTGCTCGGTCTGTTTATCACCAGCCCAACTAACTTATCGCAAGTTGATTTCATTCTCAGTTACTTCACAGCTCTGAATATTTCAACGTCAACAAATTAGCAGACTGATTCAGGCAGGAACGATTAATCACTTGTGAATTCAGCCGAAGTAACCGTGGAGCGCAGCGGGTCATGAATGGATTTTGTGTGGGATGACGAAATAAGTAGTATGAATCGAGACTGAATTATAGTAGTAGTGGTATAAAATACCGTTTAAAAAATTAGTAACAAATGCTAATTGAAAACCGAAGTCAAGTAATTTGATAAAATTCTGGAATAACAAGATCTGTAAAAATTTTTGCAGTCATATTGTGCTCTCTAAGCTTGGTTCGGTTTAGGAGAAATCACCTCAACGAATTGACAGAGTGATGTCGTATGCGCACTGTGCAAGCGAATAAATCCCCAAGTGACGTGTGTTCACACATTCACACAAGTCCACAATTGTAGCTGTAGGTGACGAATTCCTGAGCGAATAATTCCACGCCAGACCCAAAACCGGCTTATCCTAACAACTAACCAAGCACTGTCACTCAAGATTTACCTCTGGTCGAACTCAGCGCGTTCTGGTGACTAAACGGTATGTGGTACGAATGACAGTTAGGTCGTTACTACTCCCAAACATATGAGTACTCAGCTAAACAATCATGAATATACGGAACTGTTTTAGTTGGAATATCGCTGTCTTCCAAATGTTCACATGACGCTCAAAGCATCTGGTAACAACACTAACACCCTCGGTCCAGATCGTCTAAACACGGAATATGTTTGTGTGAGTTTCCGACTAAATTATGGCCAAGAAGGCCGGATTATTTTGGAGGCGTAACTGTTTACGTAGGTGGACCTTTTTGGTTGGTCCTCTCTCTGGGGCAAATTCACTGTTTTTGCCAGATTCGTATCCACCTAACTCTCCTCTGAATCGTATTCTTCATGTCGCAAAGCGAGTATCCTGGCTAGTCCGAGGAACTGTGATCTGGGGGTTTTTTCTCTTTCAACAGCTGCGCAACTCCAAGTTGATTAATATGGTTGCCTGTCCCGACGTCATAATTCAGGTGCACACGGTTCGCATTGGCCAACTGGTGTCAAATACACTCAATGGCAAGTCAATTTGGTTTTTACGAGAGACTCAGATGAATTGTTCCATGAATATCGTAAACGATAGATTTAGTCGAGTACCTCGTGAAAACCAATTTGATTTTTAAATGAGTGTATTCCTCGAACACAGTCTAACTTGGGTTCAAGTAGAACATAAGGTTGACGGAACCTCGGGGACTGCGCCTACCTGATGAGCCCGAAACAGAAGGGCGAAACCGGTCGTCGTCTATCGATGAGTTTCAGTAACCTTGTGAGTAGTCACCTTTATGGTGTCACCGGCGTGTCATATGACGCATTTCCAACTAGGGCGTGGTCATGAGCAGGACTGCTGATGAGGTAAAGTGAGATCGAAACCTCAGTTTGCCCTTTTTCTGACCCAAGAAGGCCAGCACGAATGGCAAACTAAGTCGATATTCATTCGAGTCTCCCGTTGGCGCCAAGTTGATTTATAGATGAGTCTATAACTCTATTAAAGACCACCTCTTCCCCGTTTCTTGACACAACCATGTCAGGACTGCCTAAACTTCGGTAATTTGAACATAAATCCGAACAAGGACCAAATAATGAAATAAATTACTCTAAATAGCAATTAAAAGGATTATTGATCTCTGAGAAGAAAACAAAACTTCACTTTTATGATAATTTATGGTCAACAAGGTGGAATTTTCTTGAGGATTTCTCACAAAGAATAGCGATTTCGACATCTTTTTCCAATGAAGTATTACTGTACATCCAGTCCATTGAATGCTGATGCTTCTCTAGTACCATCATCTTATTTGTGTTTGTTTGGTATGGAACTTCTTCAGCTCTGAAACTTTTGAGAGCCAAGATTCAGAAGTATCGATTAAGTTACTCGATTGATCGCGTCCAACCTATCGATAAATATTCTATTTCTGGGATCTGTAACAACCAAACTGTACAAAAAACCCACGATTTTTCTCTGTTCACACCAATCTCAGGACACACCTTTAAAACATGATGTCCTTGGACATGGTGTGACCTATACCGTAAATCAGCTGTATACAAATCGATTTCCGTACCATTGGTCACTGGCGCTTCGTGTGAACAGGTATCAGATGATCGCATATGTTTCGGTGTTACGCTGACAGCTCACTTATGCTAGGGACTCACAGTCTGAGTTTTCTTCATTGTCGCCTACCTTGAATGACGCACATGATTGGCTACACGTTACGATTCAGAACAAAGTGAAAAACTCACTTACTGATCCACCCATCCACTAAGATAAATAAATCTACAACGTGCATTGTCCTAACTAGACCTGGTCGCATCCACCAACACGACAAATTCTATCGTGTCAAATGAAGCAATAAATCACATTCTATTCGATCGACTTTCTGTGTTCACGTCTGCACACTTGGCTTGTTATTGTTGACCAGAGATTTCGTGAACAGATTTGTTCAGCTAGTGAATACCGTTCGTTATCTCACCCGTAACTAAGGCCGACGGGATTGCATACATTAAATTCGACGCACACGTACCACGTCGTCACGCGCACATTTATCGCAAATGCGAAGCGCACGTGGGACTGTTACCAATGATCGTACAGGCGCTCCACAGCGTAACAATTTATACCGCTTGGAACTAGGATATCCGAGTAGGTACCATGCTAACAGTCTTACTAAGATATCGCAGTGGTTGGTGTAAGAGTAGATGAAGGAGTAGAATGGAGGCTTTCGAGTCCCCGACTGCTTGGTGATGCTTCACGAAGTAGATGCCAAAGCAAGTTACTGTGTACAAGACGCTACTAGATGACAAAGGCTACAAAAATTATCTGTTTTTGACGACTATTTACCGTAAGCACTTCGATGGACATTTTCTTGTTATTTTCTGGAGAAAAGACAAGTCCAGTCACATTACCCACTCCGATCAATCTCGGTTATGAACCAAGATAGCAAGTTGGAATGCGTGTTTTTAGAATGAAACGTGCCCTGCAATGAGTGTCTGACTGCAGTGAACACGGAATTATAGCGGTGCGTTCAGAACCCTTCCAAAAGACTTGAAATGAAGCCTCTAGGGTTGCTTTTCTCGCTGAAAATTAGACCAGCTTGAGATGGAACGTAAGGTAGGACGATTTGTCATCTAAACATACAATTCCTCCCTGTGTCTGATGACACGATCATCATCATCATCATCATCATCATCATCATCATTCTCACCGGCGGTCTTGATGTCCAATTCTTCAATTATTGGGGTTCCTGATAAGAAACCCTCAGTGACACATAGATTCGACAATACCGGATATCAAAAGGAATCATTGGGTTCGAATGTCTGTAGTACTATTTACACGCAAGTAAGCAAAGTTACACAACATAACTCAACTGTTCGTGGCGTCAACACGTAGACAAGCCTGTCACTGACAGGTGCAGTGCAGTGACCAGGTCCGCAGACCAAACAACAGGGAGTGGAATGTTAGCTCTTTAGTGCGGGTTGCGGTCGTTCCCTTCCGAGAACAGCCTCGTGATCCTGATTGGCAGTGCGATCGCACGGAACCCATGACAAAACGAGTCAGGGCAGGCTCAGCAAACGGGGCACGTACCTAGGTCAGTTTCACACATTTACACACACACACATGCTAGTATATCGGCGGCAAGCTTAAAGGCCGCTACATATGGGCAAAACAAGTGGAGATCAAAAGGACATGTACAGAGTACGCAAGCGCATGGGGGATTCACCATGAGGTCAGGTTAGATCCAATAAGGAATGTAGAACTCTCCAGGCAGTACTCTTCACTCTGCTTTGGTCAACCGATGACACCTGTTGAAACGTTATCCATACATATGGACTCTCTTCCCATCTAATCAGCTAAAAATTGCATTGTTTTTTTTGTTCTCAGCCTCTGCTGGATCAACTGGAATCGAGCATGAATGACTCCGAGGATAACGGATGGAAGTCGGTCAGGTGCCTGCCAGTTAACCGCCTCAATACAGCCCCAAAGCAAGTCTACTCTGTGAGTAGTTTTAACCTGCCACCAGTCGGATCAAACCTGCTATCGATTGAATGTGATGTTCTTACTGAAAGTCGTTTGGCACCAGCAAATCGCCAGATCGTGTGGGTAGCGCCGCAGTCTGCAGAGCAGAACAGTTCAAAGCAAGAATTGCTTTGGAAGATTGATCCATTGCCATTTGGCCCTGATTTTAACGGCACTCGATCAACGGAGCCAAATAACTTGTTTCTGCGTCTCATTCCCGGTCAGTCTGGTTTTTCCGTCCTCTACTGGACCAACCACGAAGTGGGTGGCTCGCCCGAGTGTGCTTGGGAGCAATTATCTCCGTTTGAAGGAAGGAAGTACCGCATGAAGATTAGCTTAACTCGCTGGACAGATAAATGGCACTGTCAACTAAACCACAGTGAAAAGTCGGTTTCCGTATTCGGGCGACTACAGTTTGGTTATGGGGCTTTTCACAAAGTCCTTCGAATTTATGCGGCCAGTTCATTGTCTGGAAAGCCACAAATTGAAGGGTTTCATGGAAACGTATTTCAGCCAATTAGACTGAACTGTACGCACTCATTCGAAGAAGAGTCGATATGGAAAGAAGTTGGCCTCAACAGTTTGCCAAGCTATAACTGGACTGTACAGTATGGTCATTCGACAAGATATTACGAAGGAAATTACGTCTGGTTAGAACCAATGAGCAAGAAATATGAGATGTGTACACGGCTATATGACTACGATCTCATTGCAAATACCTCCTCGCAACAGACAGCTGAATATCACCCGGAAGAATTGCTTCTTTTGAACGTGCAACAGCCAAACATTACAGATACTGTAACAATTATACCTCGTGGAAGGTCTACTAAGTTCCGACAAAAAGCTCTTATCATTCGGGGTTACCCTGTGAAGGTCACATGTCTAATCGATTCCGGACTGTTACCCCCCATCCAATCGCCACTTTCCACTCAGTTATGGCCATCGGTAGATGTCACATTTGAAACCATTGCGAAAAAGGATTCGGAAACCACATGGATTTTGACGCCATTATCTCGGGGAGTTCAAAGGGTACTGGAAACATGGAACGTAACAGACAGAGATCAGCATCACATCAGTTGTAGCTTCAATGGAAGTCAGGTGGATTTAGACATCAGTATTGAACGTCCGATCTCACCGGAAATCCTTTTACCCAACAAAACTTCAGTCCTAATGGACGGGGCAGTTAGTGTCCTTGCATGCTCCGCAACAGGTGTACCGGCTCCTGACCTCGCGTGGGAAATGTTGAATAGTAACATAGGCGTGCAGAACACATTCGTTGTAAAAGAATGCAAAGCCAGGAATGTTTTCGAAAACCTCACTTTGTGCAATCTGACCACGAGTGTGGAACTGTCGAATTCATCATTCCGATGCAACGCTACAAATGTTGCCGGGACTAAGTTTCGTACAGTGAGTGTCGTTCGTAGTCTACCACGCGTGGCTGTCAGTGGTCTTCGTGGAAGTAGTGTACTATATCTGTTTGTCGGTTTTTCGGCCATAGTCGCAGTTATTTTGGGTGTTGCGACAGCATGGTATTACCGTTCAGCTAGGACAGCGCTAAAACATGGAACCGTTTTAAAACGGACCCCGAATATACTGTATAAAGAACCGGTGGAATACAAGAAGGGTAAAAAGGTATCGATCAGTTTTCAAAAAGACCAAACTCCAGTGATGCATGCTCTTTCTAGTCTGCTAGGCTCTTTCGAGGCTGCCTCCTATTGGGCAATTCCACAATGCTGCCTACAAACGTCCTCATTTCGAATCGGTCTAGGCCACTATGGACAAATTAGCAAAGGATGGCTCTCTCCCGCATTCTTGAGGACCTATCGCCAGTCTGGGAACACGATTAATTCTGATGACAGTTTAGTTGCTGTTGCTATCAAGTCAGCTTCGGAGGAGGCCAGCAGTCTGACATGCCTATTAAACGAAATGTCTGTACTGTCTAACTTGAGCCAAAACAAGAATGTGGCTCAAATGATAGGAGTATTGATTGGAACACAGACGGACCTGAGCGATACTCTGCTGATACTTGAATATTGCTCACACAAAAGCCTGAACGAATTTCTCCGCGACAGTGTTGACCGACTGAAGAATCATGAGCGTAGACAAAAATCAAGTGTTAACTCCTATGATTCTGGAGTTCACAGCTTGACTGAAGCAGATGTGGGTGGGAGGCCTGATAGCGAAAATGGAGAATCCAAAATTCCACGAAACGACCCTGGCCTAACATCTCCGAAAGTATTGTCTAACTGGAGAGCGGTGTCAGCAGGAACGGAACAGCACATCACTCTGTTTGACCTATACTACTTTGCACACGGTATAGCCAGTGGGGTGGTCTACCTGGCTTCGGAAGGTGTAATTCACAGAGATTTGGCGACGCGGAACATCCTGATTGACCAGTTCCTGACTCCAAAAATTTCTGATTTTGGGCTGGCGGTTCGAATCAATGCAGCATCAGCAACAACAACTGTCGGCCAACGGGACGATTCATACAGAATTATTTCGCCTAGAAAACAACTTCCTTTCAGGATACTCCCACCGGAAGCATTGGGGGAGCAAATGTTTTATTTGGCATCGGACATTTGGGAATTCTCGCTGCTGTTGTGGCAGATGTTTCACCTGGAAGTAAAACAGCCATTCTCTCAGGTGAGTACTGCGACAGAGTTACTTGAACTAATCACAGCCGATTCGAATTCGTCCTACCCTAAACACCCTCCATCACTGGACCGTCCAAGACTCGTGCATGATGAACTGTGGAATCTGATGTGCCAGGCCTGGGAAGTGGACTATAGGTTACGTCCGACGGCTGAAGACTTCAAACACCTCATTGAAGACTGGCTAAACGCTTTGCGTGTTTCATCTGAAGAAAATTCACATGCGTCACACTATTCTCCTATAACCTACGCAGAGATCATTCAGTCAAACGGGGTCGAGCCAACCGTCACGTAGGCCGCAGTTTTCCCATTTTCTCATTGCCATATTGTATACAGCTGACGTGTAAACACTGCTTTTTATCATATCCGTTCACTGGTTATACGTATGAGGTGCAACGCAGTCTTGTTACATTCACGGTGGGTCCGAGCTGAGGTCTGACTATGCATTTTTAACAGCGTACAGCTACTGAGAAAATCTGAGTAGTCAAAGATAGCGATCAATTAATTGTCAGTTGATAGCAGGTCTCCAAATGGGGGTTGGCAAAAGTGCACCTAGGGTGAACACTATTTTAGGACGCACCTCATGTCTCATGAGGTAAGTGAACAACTTAATCCTGAAGTCACTGTGACGATTTGGAGGGTGGAGTATTTCCTGGCTGTCAAAAAACGGGCCGACGGGAGTCACATGCTTTCAAGGTCAAATTTTGGCGAGTTCCGAGCTTTGGAACCACCACGCCGAAATGAAGTCCACGGTGAAGTGGAATTCGAGAAACGTATCTTTAAACTATTGACCCGAAAGTCAGATTTGTGGGCCATGAAGTCAGATGAGTGACCTCTGTTTTGCGGCCAACTCCTTCGCAGACCAAATCGAGTTGAGTTGTTTCATAACTTTCCTTTGGAGGTAAAATTTCGGATCACGTATTCGGCTTCCGATAGCTTTTGCGATTGATAACTGGCTAAATCCCTTCACTCGTTGTAGGTTCCTACGATGCATGAACTTTGTCAAGGACAGGACAAATTTCAATGGCATGTGGTGTAGTTGCATGAAATCGGGCCCCTTCTAAACACTACTCGTGAGCACCTGAGCACACTTGCGCACATTCTTTTGATAAGCACTTTATCGTAGGACCAGTGATGACGCCCACTGAAAGCCCATTAATAAACACACGCAGAAGCTCGTTGTAAACTTTGGTGGGTAATACCTCAAATGAAGCTGGTCTGTTTGAAGTAAACCAAGAATAGTGGCTTTGAAATCATACCAAAACTGTGTCTTATTCGTCTGGTAGCTAGCTCAGTAACAGAGTCTCTCTCAAACAAAAGTCCAGGGGAAGTGCATATTTATCGTTCTATCAGTACACCCCAAGGTTCTGGCTCAGTAGCAAGCTTCCTATTATTGCGGTCTGAATGGAAGCTTCTCAGCACGTTGGTTGGACCGAAATTATAATCAACAAGCAAAAAGGTATTGTATATTCAGTGGGTGTACAGAGTAAATTGGTCAGAGACCATGCTTAGCGCTTGGGTTTCAAATTTTTCAAGAAAAGTTCTGTCACAAGAAGGCCTATTGGGGGTGAAAACTTACCAATCAGGGCATGCCTTCGTTTGGTCCGTAGCCCGCACGTGACACATCCGTCCAATTGACGTGATGTTCAGGTATTGGGGCAGCTTATCTCCGGACACCAACAGAAGCGATTGACGCGCTGCTGCACAGCTAACGGATAGGATGCATATCGGGATGTCGGCAATGGTTAAAGTTTCCGTTCGGAGATAAATAACTGATGTTTCCTGACGAGAGATCGGCTTTTCACGACCATGGCGGTTTTTCCTTTAGGCGGATGCAGATCGGTTAACGTCCGTAAAATAGCTCTTAATGTGGCGTCCATCACTATGTGGCTGAAGGAGCGTGAAGCATACACGCGGTGGTAGAAAGCCATGAAGCCAGTAGCATCATTTATTACGTGAATATAGGAACTCGTCCATGACACAGTTTAGAGCTACAACTATTTTCGTTAGAATTGGTGAAAATGGTAGTTTGGATAAACCGTTCTTTGAAGCGATGGACAAGTGGGAAGAACCGATACTTCTGATTGTCACCCCAACTCTCAAATTCATTCGGTACTTTATCTAGCCAATATGATTTGTTGACAATGGCCCGATGGACTGGTGGTTTGACTGACTGCAGTATCGCGATTGTAACCCCACGAATATTCGAGAAACAACAGTAGCGTTTTTCTAAAATTCAAGCTATTCCGTCATATACAAGATTAGAGAAGATACTCAACCGGAGAGCGCTCTGCTGGTGGAAAAGGCAAGTTATAGATTAACCGAAAGAACCAACATTATGGGTCTTCTTTCCACGTCAGAGTCAAAATACCACCTTTTGAAGCCTTAAAGTCCATACAGATTTGAAGAACGCAGTGCGCCCAAAGACTTGGAAACACTGGATATCATCGCATTCTGTCTTGATGATCGATATCACACCAAATCACAACTTGGCTCACTGAAGCCTGTGACAGAACAGTTAGTAACCCCAAAGATCGAGAGATATGGTTGAATTTATAAACGTGTTCAACACGCCAGACACTCCTTATTCGCATGTCCTCTCAATGTTTCCCTGAACGACTACACTGAGATTTATCCCGATATCACCATAGTTCCCCAGCGCAGCGCGAACACGTTCACTCGTTCAGATGTGCGAATTCAGATGTGTCCGGCTCACGCTGGTGGAATAGTGGTAACACGTTCGCCTCGCATGTCAGGTGTCCGGAATTCAAACCCCGGCACGGCCGTTGGATATGCACTGCTGATGAGCTCTAAGAAGAGCAAAGCTCAAGTCCAGTGCTTCCCCCCTTTGGTGTGGATTCACCAGAATAATTGCGTCAGGACATTGAGACGACTGTTCAAAACGATAGTGATGTGAAACTGAAGTCTTATCTTTATTTTCAATGAGGATGTAAGATGCCATTTCCAAGTTTGTCTACCCGCTGATGGTGCAACCATAAGCAGTCCATCTATCCAAACTTTACATGATATATTCATGACAGAGCCAAAATCCGAGTGGCCTCACAAATGCTTCCTAACTGACAGTTTTGTCGTCGCTCTGGCCAAAAAAATGCCTTTAGGCCGCACTCGTCTGTAGCCCCTCCTTTTTTGCCACTAACAAGTGCAGCTGTTCGTTTCATCAGCCTTTATGATCATCACAACGACCGCGAGACCGCATTATTAGTTAGTCTGTCTCGATGCTTCCTGGATTTCACGATTTGGTCAAAACTACTAGTAAAAAAGATCTTAGTCAGATATTGCGTCCGCTCAGGTAACAGCAACAACAGTACTTTGCACAGATAAAAGTCAAACAAGCATAGTAAAACAGTACAGAAAACGCTAGTGCATACACGGCAGAGTCTAACCCCTCGAATTCGGTCCAGAGGGAGTTGAGAGACAGATAGAAATGAAACAGCAACTATTCATTGCGGGTCTGCTAGTTCACATCCGCGACGAACCTATCACGAACAGCTGAACCAAAAAACAGACCTGGGGACTCGAAACACGGAAGTTGCGCAAACCCGTCTTATTCAACCTTTGAAATGAATTCAACTACGAAGAGGAATGGGTAGAACATGAGAAATTATTGAATCATAGCACTTTTGCTAGAGTTCTGTGATCAACCTATTACTCCCCCTCAGTGCGTCTGTTGCTTGGTTGAGCATTTCCTTACAAGATCACTCATGGAATAAAGGTTACGACCACAACAGTCCCCAAACATGAGCACGAGTTCGGACCCATCACATGAGCGTACGATGAACCGTTTCTTAAGAGATTTTGACGTTCTAGTGGCCAACGTCAACTAGATGCACGTCAGTCTTCCTTGTTGATTTTTTATGGTTTCTGTCACTCCCTTCTCAGGCGATATGTAATCGTTTACCCAGCCGAGGTAATTTTGTTCATCGTGCCACTTCGAACTTGCATGTAGTAAATACAACTACACAACTAGACCTGCAGAAAGTTATGTAATGGATCAGGCAGTTATATGGATGGTATTTAAGGAGACCGCATGTACTGCGTTCACCGGGCCCTAAAAATGATTATGTGGTCACTCACAGCAACACAAACTGAAAAAAAGTTAACCCAATTATACTGAGAAATCAAGAATGACGCCGCCTTAGTTCCGTTGTCCACAGTGACCATAAAACAGATTGGTTCTTTCAAAATTTCAATCACTAATGAATTTATCTGAGAAAAATTAAAAAACAAGCACAAATTGTATCAACTACGTATGGGCCGTAACAAGGAGGTCGATAGGCAATGTTTCATATATTTTACGTTACTTAATTTCAATAAGTAGCACGTAATAATTGAGACATTAGCGCGGCTATTCCAGCCGATCCTAGGACTGGGAATATCCAGAAGTCATGATTATTTTGAATGAACTTCCGCTGTACGAATTGACTCTTTTGCGAACAGCAGGTATTCTTGATAACTCGTAAATCATACTGGTTAGAATGAGGGTCCTAATGACTACGCGCTGTCCTGCTTCACTTCATCAACCAATGTCAATTAATTGACCAAAACCAAACTGAAAAGTTGCATGCTCCATCGGTAAACAGAATGTCGTACCATAAGACGTATCAAGTGATTTTGATGTGTTGTTGCGTCCAAACTGCAGGGTATCTGGCCCAACTTGGCTAGGTGAGGCTGAACTTTCAGACCTCACGATGAACCTAAGCAAAAAGTCAGCGCACATCTCAGACTGTAAAACGACAGGTTGCATAGACACTGAAACAGGTGGCCACTTACAGAAACCGATCAAACATTTTACAAGGTTCAGGAATGGGGTGAAACTTCTGTAAACTTTGACTCAATTGGGAGGTTTCAGCAGAGAAACAGTGAAGCTCCATTCGTTGAGACTAAATTTACTCGTTATTACAACGAGGATCGTAGGAAACGATCCAACAATACTCATGAAAGAAATTTGACGGAGTAGTCCGAAGAGAGTGGCTCGAGCGTAGGGCATTGCATTGTACAGGAACCGCAGTGGCCTTTTTGCCGGTTCAGTTTTACATGAGGCCTGCTGTTGCTCAGCAAATTCGGTTCATATGCGAATACAGGAGGCCTGCTGTTGCTCAGCAAATTCGGTTCATATGCGAAAAGCTCTCAAACAAGTGGCCGATCGGGGAGACTCAACTCTCGTCTTGGTAGACACTCATTCGCATACTAATTTGATTTCCACGGCAGAGCCTACTAAATCCCAGCTGAATGGCCCATTTGCAGTGTTCATCGACTAAAGTTGCTTCACCAAGACCTCCTGATGTCTCAGTTGGGAAGATATATTTGGTATACTCGTATTGCACTGCAAACCAAATTGGTTTGCAAATGAGTGTATTTCGCTAAGATATATTTGGATCCTCATCAATCCTATGGGTAGCATTAAGGGCTCATATGTTCGTTCACCCGTCGGGTGCTCAAGGTTAAACGTTCTCCTTCCTGGACTTATACATGCCAAACACGGGAACACCGCAAGCATCCGGTCTACATATTTCGTAAAATACATTGGTCGCGTGATGCAACGTATACGGAAAGTGATCGAGGTCACCTTTGAATTTCTCCACTCCAGTCTTACTGACAATACTCACATTTCCATAACGTCATTCCCTCAAGCTGCTGTCGGCTGGATTAAGGTTAGGCTGATATTTGATACAGAGAGAACTTTCACAGGATTATGTTGCTCGTTGGAAAAGGACGAAACTTTCCCAAGGTCACTCCCACTGGGTTGTATGTGAAATGTGCGAGACTCGTGGACTCTTTTGATGCCACGATGCTTGGTGCTCAGTGCTTGATCACAGTTACGCTCCAAATATCTGCAACAGAATTAGTCGTTTGAGTCGACTGAAGAATCCAGATCATCCGTAGTGAGCAGAAGAGCTGTTCGTGTACGGTGACACCAGAACGAGCAAAGCATACACCACGGCAACACTTGTTCTACCGAAACTTTGGTGAACAAGTTTCCAGTCATTCTCCTGCTTCAGTATCGAGAAAATCGAGAGTTTGCAGCCGAATCTGCATACCAACGCAAGCTGGAATTGCTGAGAGCCAGGCTAATCAGGTGACCTTCAATGATTACAGATAGTCCTATCTGGACTGCTTTTGAAAGGACATGGAAAAAAGAAGGGTAGTTATATAGCCGAGGGCAAAAAATGTTCATGGCTCCATTTTCTTGGCACGAAAACACGCTGAAGTTGAAACAGATGAAAAATATCGTCAGTTTTGATGGACTGACTCTGTCCGTCTTCCCACAGAGGTCACGTGGGAGAAATAGCAGCTGAACCGCACATGAACCACAGTATTTAACTAAATAAATCATTGATTGCCGCACATTCCCTGCCCTACTCTATGGAGTAAACCTATCCGAGACCGCTGAGACATAATCCCAAGGCTAAAGCGCCAATGTTTGGTGACGAGTACTAAAGGACGTCGAATTATCTTAAATATCCTAGTTCCTTGCATTAGGCTTGTGCTGGCCTCAATGGCTTTTCACCGTACGACGTGATGTCTTAGGATTCTGGTGAGATCAAATTTGATCGTATATTGATTGTTTCCAGTAATCCATTGGGCCACGTTGAGTTGCGCGCGAAACCCCAAAAGTCGAATCGTTCAATTGAAGGTCTATCCACAAATCTTGGGAATACACCGGCTTCAAGGCCGCGGTTCAGGAACCGTCGATCGACTCCAAAAGGGATCCTGTACAAACAGTTAGGTAGGAAACATTACGCCTACCCAAAGTTCGCAACGACTCAAGACGAAGTGGCCACAAGACGGCGAAGCCCACGTGGCTGATTTGAACTAGCCTCGCGATGACAAGGTCAGGGAGCGGTTTACACTCAAATCAAAACAAGAATGGTGGTACAGGCACAAAACGGAAATAACAAAACGCCGAATCACGTTGTATCCAGTATGGATACAAGGAAAGAATCAACGCATAGATTCAACACTGTTAGGACAGATGTACACCGAAAAAACTCAGAGCCGAATGGGAACGCAGCCAATTCAAACAAACAGTTAAGGTTTTCATGGGTTATGTACAAGTAAACAGTTTCACACGCTCAACTAGTTATTGCAAGGACATTGCTTAAAACCTGTTGGTTATCAGGTAAGTTTATTTCATACTTGATGGTGGTGGAAATCACTCGATAAATGATGCTGGGAATTCATCCGAAGAAATTTAACGCATGGGATGTATGTGTATTTACAGGTGAGGCAGTCAAGCCTCAATAGATTGTCTGGAGGGAGAACATACTGACACAGGTACATTATGCTTCGGTCTTATAGACAGATTCACTGACCCTCTTGAGGTTTGTACCTTAAACTATGGCCGATAGATGACGCTATAGTCAATTCTCCAGCGGAGCGACCACTAGCTTCCCGTGAATCTAAAACAATCCGTTTGTATCTTTTAAGATGCACCCAATTACTCGTGCCAGTCAACTGAATTGTGTCTCTAATCGGAAGATGAACGCTTCTTCGTCTTTTCAAATTAAAAACTCTAAGAGTACAGTTGTTTCTAGCCCATTCTAAATTGCATCCTACTTCACTCTGGAAATTTAACTTGGCAGTATGATTAATCTACCCGATTCAAATATCACACGAACAAGTTTTATCACCACTTTGTCCTTCACACAGTCTGGGTGGTGGTGACCGGGAAAGCAGACTGATCAAGACGTTCCCCTCCAACGACGCACAGCTATTTCTTTTTTCGACAAATTTCAAAGCATGACACTAATACTAATGATGATCAATCGCATATGTCTGATTCGGAGCGGAACATACAAGACATGCGTGAAAGTAGGACCAGGGGTGACAGACCAGTCGCAGTTGGAGCGACGGTTGTGGCAACAGCAGCGGCGGCGGCATCAGCAGCAGTAACCGAACCTCGTCGAGACTAAAATATGGCACCAGCTGTTCCTAATTGCCAGGGCAACGACTATATGGGTTTAAAAAGAGTACGGCAAGGCGCTGTATGTCACATAAGCACGCGTAAACGCGCTGGACTCGTTGTAACACTGGTTTCTCTGTAGCTTGCTGACAGTAAAATGACAGGCGACGATCGTGAGTTTTGGCTCTCGGACCGACCCTTGTTCGTGCGCGTGTTTGGTGCCATTTGTAAACAGACACACACACACACACACACACGGGGAATATCCAAACATACAGTCATATATGTCATTGTGCTTGTCATGGGCACTTCACACCTAAGGCACAACAGCGGACACATACACGCGTAAACGGTCGTAATTTGTCAACAAGCGAGAGTATAAATAACGAGTGGTACTCTATGGGGGGGATAGTTAAAGTTATAGCTGTACCCATCATCATCACCACCACCTCCTGGAACGCTAGTTTGTTGTAACACAGGTATCTTTCAATGGGGTGGGGTGATACTGGCATTTGTCAAAACTTTGCGTTGCTAAGTGTGAAGGGTGTGGATCTTTACAAAGGCAAATTTGCTTGTTCAACCCAGCGGTGTTGACAGGCCTTCCCATCATTCTTGTTTCGCGTTTCTACTTTGCACATAGCGTTGCTGTTCTCCCGTTTATTCTCTGTGTTAATCTCTCATGAAACATTCACTTTTAACTAGCTGTATTTTTCTTCTCTTTTCTTCGGGGAAAAAGCTGAATTTTGAAGATGATTTTTCGTGACCTTTTGGAAATTGTAAAATCTCAAACGGGTTGCTTTCCGGATTGAAGAGGTAGAATCTAGTCGGGTTTTAAATAACACGATTAAAATTAGAGATACTAAAGCAGGCGTTTTGTTGCAAAACTTGAGGCTAAAAGCCTCGCAACCGGTAATCGCACATGCTAACAATCGATACTGGTCCGGATAACTGTGACCGCGGTATGGTACCGTTGAAATGAACACTTTCAGCAGAGTAAAGCCCGAGAAGGATATCCCGCAGTTACCTTCCACCATAAAAGCCACTGATAACGGGAGGGTTTCTATTGATCGTATAATGGAACACTACAGAGGTGAAAAACTCTCGAAGCACACCGACAGTAGTAGTCTTTGGCACAAGTCTCTTCTTTCCAGAAGATCTGCTATAGCCCACTTTACGGAACAGTGCAAACTGCTCCAATCATTAGAGGAATTCTGTATTTCTGTCGAACTGTCGAGCAATCCTTAAAAATTCGCACATGGTTGTAAATAGTGGTCCATGGGGACAATGGGGAAACCGCATTTATAGCATGACAGTTTCTGTTTTTTAGTTTAAGCAATATGAACAAAATCTCTATCCCTCAAAACCCCAAAACTGCAACCAAAATATTGCCCAATGGGTTTCATGCTACTTGACTGGAAAGTTCTGACTGGCGGGTCAATCGATCAACCAGGACAGTCACTGGGTCGTCGTTCAATGAGTCGGGCACACCAATCACATCGCTCAAGCGTGAACACGTTCGCCTGTTCAGTAGCAAAAATTCAGATGTGTCCAACGTGCTGTGGTGGAGTAGGGGTTACACGCTCGCCTCGCATGTCAGATGTCCGGGGTTCAAATCCCGGCACGGCCATTGGATATGCACTGCTGATGAGCTCTAGTAAGGGCGAAACTCGAGTCCAGTGCTTCCCTTTGACGTGGACTCACCGAAATACTTACGCCAGATCACGAGGATGACCGTTCAAACTAGAATGGGGTGGCTATGAACATAAGCAATATTCCTTGAGTTACTTACCGAATGGCAATGAACCTATCTACCATCGAAACTATAAGAAGACATACAGGGACGCGCGTGATGCCTTTGAAAACTTATCAAGATGATATAAACCCGACCACTTTGGAAACAGATAGACCAGAAATAGTGCAATGATCTCATGGCACCTCCCGAAAATAAGTGCTTGCTTTTTCCCCTAATCCAGGGAGTATTAGAGTGTGGAGATACCATCGAAGATAGAATGGATGAATTGACTTTAAATTCCCTGGAGGCTGATCAGGATTTAACAATGTCTCACTACTGTCCTCACCGTTTTCGGGGCCCATCAATGAAGACCTAGTTCCCTAACCTCAAAAAGTCCTTTTTTATTTGAGTATGGAACTTAGTAATTGAGGTGAAAATGAGATGCACTTGAGATAAACAACCCATATCTGAGTCAATTACTGACACCGACGCTCCAAAACTAAACACCCTCAAAACAAAGAGCCTGTCTTTGCAATGTTTTTTTATCCGGAAGGACGGGTTCGAACTTGGAATATGTCCGCAGTATGTCTCCTGAAATGAAGACAGAGAATTTTCACAAAAGAAACTACTCACAAGGTTGCCGAAAACTCTTCGACAGCCCAGGACCGGTTTCGCCCTTCTGTTTCGGGCTCATCAGGTAGGCGCAGTCCCAGAGTTTCCGTCAAACTTATGTTCTACTTGAACCCAAATTGGACTGTCTTCGAGAAATACACTCATTTGCAAATCAATTTGGTTTTCACGAGAGACTCAACTGAAAATATACTACGATATGTCGAATATTGTGCCAACTTAAGCATGAGGCGGCCTGTGTGAACGATGTCACCAATCGAGGTGACATCGTCAGTGCCACTCAACCCTGCACTGACGAAGTCACCTCGATTGGTGATGAAACGTTTGCAATCCAACTGCCAAGCTCGGCGAACAGACCAACAACCAAGCAACGCCCCCGAGCTACCTACATTCTACAACATTGCTAACATTCAGTCGTAAGATATCACAAACGAGATGTTCAGTTGAGTCTCTCGTGAAAACCAAATTGGTTTGCAAATGAGTGCAATTCTCCAAGACAGTGACTGTGATATGTCGTCCAACCCATACTAAAACAACACTTAGTTCTACAACAGATACACTCATTTGTATATCGGTTTGGTTTTTGCAGGGAGACTCGCCTGAATCTCAGATGAACAGATCGTTTACGATATCCTTGAACTGAATGTGCTGCACAAAAACGGCCTTTTGTTTCATTTAGTACGATACTTGAGGTATCGCAGTATATATTTTCGTGAACGAAACGATTCATAAGCTTGGTGAAAACTCCTCGACACTCCGCGATCGTTTTGCATATCTTCCCCGAGTTTTCGTCAACCTTATGTTCTACCTGAACTCAAGTTTCACAAATGTATTTGTCGGGTCTCGTCTAATTTGGATCCAAGCAGAAAATCGGGGATCGCGCCTTTCGGATGAGCCTCGAAAAGCGCGAAACCGGTCGTGTGTTGTCGGAGTTTTTTTTCAGCACCCTCATAATTAGTCTCGTTCATGAAAACAAAACTAGTTCTGACAGTCAAACTCTATAAACCAGCTTAGTTTCTGCCACAACTTTCCATTCCCACATGCAACTCTCGGTTTTATTATTACTGTAAGGTAGTATTTCTTGTGTCTGCGAGCATTCCTCGACATGTGTGAGTTTGCATGCCATTCTAAGTTCACTCTGAGGATAGTACCTTCGTTTGCGAACACACTGTGCGCTTGGTCGTTTTGAAAACACGCATTACGATCACGTTTTACATCAAACAATGTTACAGCTGAACGATTATTATTAGGTGTTGAATAAATGGTTGAACCAAACCATATGGATAATGTGTACACGTTTGTACATACTCTGATGATTCAGTTCGGAAATGGTAAGTACCTGACTCTTCCTTCTGTCTTTATCATTCGCGATCACAAAAGGACGCAGTCGAAACCAGAATATGTTGCTGAATCCAGTCTAGATCGGAATACCGTTATAGCGGATTGCACCAACGGATGTCGTGTGGTTTGGACGTGATTTGTTTTAAACAGTTACCCATCAGCCAAATTGATATATCGGTGTACTTTGAATGCGCACCTGAGTTATCGTCTGATCAAAACTCCCCTATTGATTGAAACAGATGCTCTGTCGATCACACCAACCAAACGAATAAAGTTGCACGAAATGTTTACTGGAGAAAACAGTCCGAACTCACTCTTNAAAACTCCCCTATTGATTGAAACAGATGCTCTGTCGATCACACCAACCAAACGAATAAAGTTGCACGAAATGTTTACTGGAGAAAACAGTGCGAACTCCCTCTTTCCTATTGAAAATGAATATTTGAAAGCTTGATGGTCTACGAATAAGCCGATCCATTCCTGCAGACAGTCAATTCATGACCCAGTGGAAGTGCGAAGCTGGATCCAGTCACCTGACTATCCCATCAAGGGATTTAATGGACTGCAGAATCAAGAGGACAAAGGTCCTGCTAGGTGAGTCTAAGAAGTCTAGTTCGAAGCTCACTGGGTTCCAACGAACCATGACAGTCAGTCAGCAAGCCACAAGTCATCATCATCATCATCATCATCATCATCATCATCA
>NW_008751661.1:1934156-1950018 GCF_000715545.1 Opisthorchis viverrini
GGCCGATGTGGCATGAGTTTATCTGTATATGTGCAATTCATGGTTGTACGTGGGCTGGGATACTGCCAGGGTGCCCACACCTAGACAGGGGGACGATTAGAGTACTCAACCGAAGTCTTTGGCTAAAAGGCCTAACCGCAAGGCAGCGGTGTTTGGCGGGGAAATGCAAATGCATTACCTTTTCTACGAAACAAATCGCCACATGTTCCAACCCCCAACCTGGAGGACCAGGAGACTGTGTTCGTCAGACCTCTAACCATTGACCAACCTGGTACGAGAGACTCTGTTAGTGTGCCGGGACACTCTCCAGTATAGCTCAGTGGATCGCTGAGGTGCGTAAAGCGTCACACCACGGTAAGGTCCAGTCTATTCGTGCGGCAAGCCAAACGGTAAGGTCCAGTCTATTCGTGACGGCAAGCCACAAGTAGGCACGGCCCAAGGTTAATCTAGGTAAGGAATACCTTTTCGGACATAAAACTCGGATAAAAAAACTCAAAAATATTAATATTTGTGGCGCCTCAACCATTGGTGAAGGGTTTGCAATTAATCCACCAATCTCCTTAACAGAGAGGCATCACCCACGCATGTTGGGCTTAAAACACTCCTGAGCACCAGGGTGGGACTCTGCGGGACATTCTAAGGAGATGTTTAGTGAAGGGACAGAACCGATCCATTGATCAACGATAAGGTGAAGCTACAAACTACAGAAACCAAGTAAATTTCTTCTGGTGTGATAGCTCCTGGGGATGGTCTCTCCAGGGGGATCCGCAAAATCGTCTTGGATAATGCCAGCTCAAAAATGACTAAACAATAATATGTCAGGGTATGAACTGACAGTTTTTTTCACAGCAAATTTTCATAAAGGAAACTACTCACAAGGTTACTGAAAACTCTTCGACAGCCCACGACCGGTTTCGCCCTTCTGTTTCGGGCTCATCAGGTAGGCGCAGTCCCCGAGTTTCCATCAACCTTATGTTCTACTTGAACTTAAATTGAACTGTTTTCGGGAAATACTACTCATGAGTAGTGTACCACGTTCATACGGTGATTGTGAAGTATTCATCCACAACAACTATCCTGGTGCTTTAGTCCTCGGGCTTTTTTAGCACACGACGATCAAGCCTTCATTCCGGCGATAAAATTTCTTTTGAACGACAGGGAATCGCATCTCCTGCTATGCCTAATTGCTGGTTCCGGTTCTGATGTACTGTATGCATAAATGCTTCCCAGTAAATGGGGTATTAAATAAATTATGCCAGCCACAACAATTTTTCCTTCCTATTTTCTTCTGGCAACATTTTTTTAAATTGATCTCTCCTCCCCGAAGGTAAGTCCATTTCGCTTCATGCCGTCGCGCGTTTTGATGTTTTTTCCGGCTTTTCAGAAGTTAGCCACCACATTTGAACAGAACACGAAGAAAGTTGACGTCGATGCGCACTCATCAAGACTACCGCTTCAGACGCAAATTATTCATTTTGTTTGACCACACACTTGGCGATTTTCCTACGTCTTACGTCAATTAAGGAACTCGCGTGAGCAACGTTCACACGAGGAGTGTCATGTACCTGTCATGCCCACGTGTCAACACACTACGAAGTCGTACATACGTGCATCAGCCGCCATGTTGTTTCACCACGTGGCAAATTCGTTGGCTATCGTCCCCTATTGCTATTCGACAGTCCTCTACGAGGCATAATGAAATTCATGAAAGGATCTTTTCCAGATAAGCCCCGCCACTAATGCAGTAAGTGCATGTGCGAAAAGTTAAGCCCCGCCACGTTTTGCCATCTCCAATTTGATGTATGCACACAACATTCACCTGTTTTTGATCAAAACGATTCCTTATCCGCATCTAGGCTTATTTTGTGCAAAACGTTTCTCCGTTCTGACGTAGAACCTTAAATGGCTTTCTGACGCTTTCAACTCTCGTTCATGACAAGTAGACGGCAATACGTTTTTCGCAGAGCCACGGAGTGATCCATCAGCACCGTTTACGCAACAATGGCCACCAAATGACACTTTCAACTGTTTCTGCCGGTTGTGGTGTAATGCCCGACAGTGTCGGCAAGTAATCGGTCTTCGGCTGCAGTGATCTAGGATGGAGTTTAGGACAGTAATTCAATTCATCTATTGTTGGTCCGAAAATTTGTCAAAAGTCAAATTCTGCTCAGAGGAATTATCTATTAGCCACACGACCGCTGTTGACTGGAAGAACTTTCTTCGCGAAGTTTTGCGCCTGGCGGCTTTTGCAGACTCTAACGGTTAATCATACCGAAAACTTTGTGGATCCAACGACCATAGCTCAAACACAAACCCTCGAATCTCTTCGGGGTACCTCTAGAAGATGCAGAATAAACCCCAATGCGCCACACACCGATCTTTAGTGGATAGCTACTTGTGTGAGTTTGTTTGGAGGTAAAGGTACCGAAAAACGGACGTTTCCATGCAGATTATTAATGACATGTCCCAATTTCACCCGCTTCAATAAAAACCAAAAGTACAAATTTCATATCCTCCTTTTTCTAACCTTTTTGGGTGGCGGGGGTTAATTTTTGGTGGGGCTTATCTGGAAAAGATCCTTCCATGAAATCTAGCTCGTAAATAGAGCAGTAACTCCGGTCGGCTTCTATGTATCATGGTTGGTTTAGTCTTGAAGTAAGTCGTTAGGTCTGATATGGTGTATGCTTGAATTCAAGGTTTCCACTACAGATCCACTTCGGTCCAGGCGGCTAGAACTTGTTTCATGGACTATCAATGAAAGTTGGCATAAAGTGATAAAAATCAGGGGTTGCTTGGTTGTAAAAATCGCAGTGAATGTATTACTGAAATGTCGAAATTGGAGTACCGCGAATGTTTTGTCGGTGAGAGAAAAATTCAGTCTAGTCATGTGAAAGACAAGCAGCATCAAGAAGACAGTGCTAGATTGGACAAAGAATCATGTAGTAGGTCGAATATCTGATTTGGAAGTCATCATTACTAGGGCAGCAAGCGGTACAATTCATGTTCTTACCGTGGAAGACCGGTGAGTGTAGCTGATACCCGCATGTAAGCGATGAAAACTGAATTTGAACAGGTTTTGGCGACCTTGCTTTTGTTACGAGTGTTGGATCTTCGGCATGCCCAGCCGGTTCTCCAGACTTAAAAGCACTCCCTGCATGCGGAACTACCTGAAGAAACAGATGGGTGCTTTTCTGAATGCTCAGTACGGATGCGGGCACGCTTATTTTCAGACAAACTCTGTGGAAAACTTCTAATGAAGGTTCTTCTAAATCCGAACATTCTTGATTAATTAGCCCTGTTTGTTCTGTCAAAATAAACACTTTGAACCGAATTGATCTACTGAAAAAATATACTCATTTGCACAATAATTTGGTTTTTAACGAGCTAATCCGGTCACGGGTTGTCAAGGCGTTTTCAGCGACCTTATGAGTAGTGTGTTGCGTCTAAAAAACAATCCCTTCATTTACAATGGTGATAATCTGCTGAAGCTACGGAGACGATGCCTGTTGAAGAGGTTGATTGGATGATTGTTTTCGGGATAAAATTATTGAACCCGACATCTTCATTAGACACTTGCTTACTCACTGGTTCTAATGTTGTAAAACTCTAACCTGAATGGTGTCCACCGTGTGCAAAAACTTCGCACATGTTGTAACTCGTAAAACTCCGACTGGTTGCTTTCATCTGGCTCCCAAAAACACTGCGAATGTATCCTGTGTTCATGACACACTTTGGAGCGATTTTCCCATCAGTTACCATCGTAATCAATTTCGCCTAATCAACTCCCACCCGCAAAACCTCCCAAACACTTTGGTGACGCCGTTCAGTCAAACTTGTCGCTTGTTCCCAACACCTTGGAATCGGTTGATGACCTTCGTATCCTGCCCAGGCCACAGAGTCCCTCTCTCTCTCTCGCTCTATACTTTGTCCAGTTTCTCAGAAGGGCATCAAGCAATCTCGGACCAAATAGCAGTTGTTGTTGTTGTTCGAAACCTAAACCAAGTTCCGCTTCACTTTCCTCTGCTCTTTGCCCAATTGTTGCGGGGTTCGATGTATAATTTTGACAAATTGGCTTCGTTTTGTCCTAACCTTGTTCGACTTGGCAACCACAGCGCTGCGTGGCAAACATGTAGCGACAGCTGTAGCGGCAAGTCCAATAGCACGTGTACACGCACACGCACGCACACACACACACACACACAAACCCAAGTGTGGTCGTTCTCACACATTGTTGGTGAATTCTAGAAATGTTTGATGATACACGCCACACAGAGGTCATGCGGCAACAATTGCAGGCAAGCTGGGCAGGCAGGTGGGTCCATGGTCACTTTGAAGACCCCGAGCGGCGTGACCTAAAGGAAGTTGGTCAACTTTCGTGTGATTAATTGTTTGCAACGTTTAACGTCAAACTTTGTAGGGTCGAGGTACTTGTGCACGCGCCACATGTGTCGGGCAATGGGAACAACACCGATGTGTCACACCTACAAAGCGGAACAGACAAAATATCAACTTTTCCGGCGTGCACAAATCTCCGAACTATACCTGTTTTTTGGCGTTACACGGCTTAACTTGGCAAGTTTGATCAAAAAATGGGATCCATGAAGAATCTCCCACAAAATTCTCACATAAGGTGCTTAAACATTACCAGTGTGAGTAGATCCCAGTTGGGTCAGCCGAGACAGTGGTTCCCAAACTGGCAGACGAATAAGCTACCTTTAATCGACCAATTAGTATCTTCCAAAACTCTCGGTGACAGCATGTAAACAATTCAGGGAACATGGTCCTCCGCTGGCTCGCTTTGCCTTCTCTACTCCATCTGGTTCGGTATGTGAGTTACCCGTTTCGCTCAGTTCGTTCTGTCCCTTTTCAAATCGGGCAAAGCCTACTTCCCGCAAACGCATGGCAGTTGTCCACTGCATTTGTGATCAGTTTTGATTTCGTTGGTACGGAGTTCCTCAAATGAAATGTCATACTTTGAGAGTATGCGGAAGGCTACTGGGGCCACTTCTTTGACTCGGCACAAAACGTATGTGTGGCTAACAAATTTTCTGTCGTGATAAGCACCTACTGAACAATATAGTCGTTCGTTTGTATCAGCTAAGAAATAACGCACGAATCCGCATTGTCGAGTGTGCTTAAAGCAGTGAAACGTACTCATATGAGTGCCAAAGTGCCGTCATAGCAACAAGATATGCTTGATCGAAAGCCTGAGTAACAACCTTCTGGTATAATTTTTCTGTGCATAAAATCAGGAGGTTGCCGAAATCTGCACGGCTGGGAGAAGCGGAATTTTCTAAAGTCCATGAATAACTGGATAAAAAGTACTTTCCACACGAAATAGTCCCTCCAGGTGAACTAGGCGAGAAGGAAATGTTTTTAACATGATTATGGATTACTCTCCTGGCAGTACCTTGCTGATGTTTCTCATACATTTGGCACTTGCAGTCGAATGTTACAACTATTGGAGTCGTTAAACACGCGGGTTCAGCTTTTTGTCCGTTTTTGACCGCTTGTAGAAAAATATGGAGATCGTAAGGTGTCCGTTATGAATTCTCCCTTGCTATGCAAACTTAATCTATACTGAAGCGTGTAGAAGTGCCGCAAGGTGCTTCCTTCTTTTAGAGAATCAACCTCACCACACGTCTGGCGAATCCTGATAAAGACAGAAACCCGGACGGGTTTTGTAAGCTTTAGCTGCGCGGCTGGTTATAAATAACTCTCATTTAAAAAGTATGTAGAGCCCCACTGAATGGGAACTGGCTATCCGGACGGGTAGTCGTTATGCTGACGGAGCCGTACAACAATGTGTAATAACAATATATGATACATTCGTAGGATATCAGGCTAATTTGAAGCATTCCTATGGACCAAGGGAAAAGCAGGAATCCCCGGAATACTTCTGGGCAACTTCCTTCAGTGCCAACAACTGAGAAATCCCGAAACATATCAACCACCCTCCAAGAGGAAGACTACTGGTTCCAAAAGTCTAAAGCGACATGGTATGTGATTCCCAGAAGGAAAGTGACCCACAGAGGAAACCAACCCTAGGCAAGGTCCTAGCAATTGGTTCTTGTGGAGCACCGTCTATGCTCACCAGTTGTCCTAAATTATACGATCGTCACGACATTCCTTTGGGGACTGTCCAAAAAGAAGCTTATGTGTAGTTCCCACGAAAGTCTAGACATTGCCAACATTCAGATGCTCAAATACAGCGCGTAGAATACTGCCATAAACATTCCATTTCTATCGAATTTCGAGAATACTCTGGTGTTTGAGTGCATAAAATTCGTTCTGCTGATGTCTGATCCCACTAGACTGTTTTGGCTGATGATTATTTTCGCTGGTTGTCGATCGATCCCTGGACGTAACGTGACATATGGGCAATGATCACTCATCCATTGGCTGGAAAAAACCACCTACGTCACATTGATTAGTGCTGTCCAGGCTCGGACAAGTCATCATACAGATGCTCAGAAGTGAGTTCCGCAAGAATGTGGAGAGAAGGCCTTGACTAACGGACTGTTTCTCAATGATCCTACACAGGTACTTGTTGAGGAAGCAGCGTAGAATTCCAAGATCCCTGATAAGTGATGGGAAATTCCTTGCGGTGGTCACCGGGATACAACGAATTCAATCGTGGTCACGCCAAGCAATTCGAAAAGTTAACTTGTTGATTCTCAGCTACATTCAGGAAGGAGTGAGCTTGGTCAAAGGACACAGTACCTAGAACTATGCCTTAGAATCGTGATTCGTGAACTACATTCATTCGCACGCCAATCTGGCTTTTACTTAACACTCACATGAAACCCAGTTGAATCTCGCGTTTACGATATCCTTCAACTGAGTGTGCTGAACAAAAGCTGCCCCAAGTTTCATTTGGTAGGATATACCAAATATTGGAGTGGAGAGTTCAAGCTGAACCAATGGTTGAGAGAAACACGACCATCTGATGAGTTCCAAGAGGGGCGGAACCGGTCATGAGCTGTCAAAGAGTATTTAGTAACCTTGTGAGAGAATCAAATGAACTACATTGAAAAAAATGGGTAAGTAGAATGATTTCGTTGAATTAATGCAACACCGGCACCACGCGTACAGACAAAGGCTAGGGTTCTGTTGTCGAGCTTGCAGTGGTGGCTCTGCAGTGGTTTAAAAAAATCGCTTTTTGAGACAGACGCACAACAAGAGGCGGAGTGAAATCCATTACCCTCAAGCCGACTGTCTACCCCACCATAACATGGGTATCACGACAGTCCGGATCAAAATGCCCTCGTAAACGTCTCAATCTACTAGCGGGGATGGTGTATTTGGATATCCATGTCTCTTCCGCACTGCACAGAACAAGGTCAGAATTTGATCACCTGATGCCTGAAACGTGTTTCCGTCATCGGTAATAAGGGCTGTTCGGTGCTTTTGTCCTACCTTTGCTTTAATTATCTATCAGGGATGCTTTTGTCTGACTTGAAGGATGTTTGGTCGATATATGGAGATGAGCCAAAAACTAGCTGTGTCAAACTTCACTGCTCCATATGTCGAGGTGCAGAAGAGACCCACAAAAAACATGGTGCCTCCAACAGACCTTATATGGTGAATATCACTCTGGATCGATAGCACAGTGCTTTCAACGCAGTCGTGCATTACTTGATAGAGATCTGTGGGGGGCGAATCTTGATCGAACACCAACTGAACAGTTTCAGACTATTGGGGAGAGTGAAAAGCTCATATGCATCTTGTTTACAAAAACTGAATATCCATCTTCTCCTTGAACGCGTCTTCCCAAACTTTCCTGGATATTCATTGGCTGTTACTCAAATGCAAGCAAATGCTACAAAGCGACTCCACAAATTCTGTAATAGATCTCACTTTTCAAAAGACGCGAAGAGGATTTACGAGAAAACATACTACTAGCATGTCCCATCAGTAGTACCTATCAGTACACCAGTCCCAGCTAGACTCGATAGTAAAATGTAAGCCACATTTTTTAAAGGACAAAAAAATTCCCAAAAGGTAGGCCCACCCACCAGGCCACTTGAGTGCCCCAAAACATCGTCAAGTTTAAACGCGTACTTTTCACTTTTAACATGTTCACCTATCCAGAGTTAAAAATTCGGATGAGTCCAGCGTTCGCCGGTGAAGTAGTGTTAAAACGCTCGCCTCATATATCAGATGTGCAGAGTTCAAACCCCGGCACCGCTATTGCATGTGCACTGCTGATGAGCTCGGGTATGGGTGGACTCGACTCCAGTGCTTCCCCCCACTGACCAAGATGATTGCGCGAGGACAGGAGGACGATTGTCCCAACGAGAGTCACGTGAGCATGTATTCTACAAAATTCTGCAACTGCCAGCACCAGAAAATAAAACTCTTGCTCTGATAAATTGTTTTTCCTCACGGTAACCAAAGCAACGTTCTCCAAAATTTTCGTTTTTTAGGCTAAAATGTAAAGAACCTGTTCAGAACCGTTTAGTCTCACAAGCAATCCAAAATTTAACTGAAGATTGCACTAGGAATCAGTCTAAATTAATACAGGCTGCGCAAGAAATTGATGATCACCCAGTTTCATAGATTGGATGATGTTTGGCCAGAAAATGCCGCGCGCCATCAAAAAATGCATTCGGAATTCACAGGGATATTCTCTAAGACTGGCGTTGAAAACACCGATCCGAAAGTATATACACGAACTCCAAAAATAATCAACGTCTTCGAATAGTCTTCATCGTCGCCTCCAATCTTCCTCATGAAGCGTAAAAAACGCGTAAGTCTGTCACTCCAGAAACGACTAGGTGACTGGACGGTGGCACCAAGTTCAATAATTTAAACTAGCTTCCTGACCAAAGTGTTACAAATTCGTTGACACCAATCACCGGTTTTCAACTAATTGGAGACGTTCTAGGTCCCGTGTCTGTCCACACAACAAAACAAATCTACCGATTGTCACCAAACTTTTTCGAAAACTCTCTGTTTGTTTTCATAAAAGAAATTACTCACAAAGTTGCTGAAAACTCTTCGACAGCCCACGACCGGTTTCGCCCTTCTGTTTCGGGCTCATCAGGTGAGCGCAGTTGCCGAGTTTCCGTTAACCTCATGTTCTACTTGAACCCAAATTGGACTGTTTACGAGAAATAAACTCATTTGTTCTACTTCAACATAAGGTTGACGGAAACTTTTGGGACTGCGCCTACATGATGAGTCTCAAGAAGGGCAAAACCGGTCGTTGACTGTCAAATAGTTTTCAGCAAACTTGTGGGTATGTTATGAAATGAAAATACACTGCGATATCTCGAATATCGTGCCAACTGAATCATGAGGCGACCTGTGTGCAGCACATTCAGTTGTAGAATAAACGAGATGTTCAGTTGAGTCTCTCGCGAAAACTCCTAGTGTGATTTTCTGAACAAATGCCATATCGTCTTGAACCCACAAAAGGAGAACACTTGTAAACGTGTCTCGAAATTTCGAGTTGTGCGCACTAAGTGTGCCTTGCAGAGTGCCATCTGAATCAAATTACCCCTCAATCCCACACTTTCTTCCCGTAGTTTTGGGATTCGAACATTTTGGATTTCATGCTTTATTAGTGAGAAACTCATGCTAGAAACTAGAATGACCCAGACCAGCCTTTTCGGGTAACGTTTGTTCCTGTTGAGTTTCAAAAATTAGGTGACTGTCTTATGCACAATCCAGATAAACAAGGTTTACGTGAACGACTATATGAGTTCCACTGTGGCACCAGTGACAATGTTAAACTAGAGTGGCAAGAGTGGGTTTCCGTATAGGGCAACGCTTCTTTTAAGCAGGTTTTTAGAGGATTCTCATTCATTCTTACACCCTAGTAAGCGTGTAAGCCCCTATTATACTGATAAACGTCTGTGACAGTTTTTTGAGCAACCACATTAGAGAAACTGGCCAATCGGCTGAGTAGAATAGAGCCTTGTAGCTACTGTTTTGGCTGATCTATAGGTATGACAAAGTGCAATGAACCTTGCCTGTTATTCTTGGTTTATAACTGTGGGACAAAGGAGAGGAAGTGACGTTTGGTTTCGAAGCGCAGTAGGCAGAAGGCAAAATATGTGTGTGATTATTACGCTTACTCTGGCCACCCTTATGACAAACCGAAACGACTCCTAATTTGCCTGAGTTAGTTGGGGAACATTCATCACCCCAAATCGACAGAAAATGGTCGTCTCTTAAGTAAACCGGTGTAGCATAATGAGAACCGTGAAGCTCTTGGTGACTTGGGGAGAAAATGCACTCAGCTGTCTCAAAAAAAACCGAAGGTTCCCTCCCTACAATCCGCATCTTCACAACAGTTTCACTATCCAAGGGAACAGAAGCAGGCGGACAGTTATTTTGTCGTTCGAAATATTCGACCCAATCGTATAAATGTTCTGTGCTGGAGATAAAGGAATGATTGTGGTTCTTGGTCGTTCCATTTGAGAAGGGTTTTTGGAATTTGTTTCTCAATATAAAAGAAGTCAGTCTGTGTGTAAAAAAGGCCGAGAAGCACTGTACAGCTGCTTGGTGTTTACTGAGTACTCATCGGTGGTGTGCACCTCTCGGATCTCCTGAGAGATTCGAATTCACAACCCTCCGACTGGCAGCTAAAGTTTAAACCTGTGGGTCACAGGCGGCTGATCAGCAGTGTGATTGATTCGCACTTGGACAGGATACAGCGCAATTCCATCACGGAATCCACATCATCTGGTCACATGGCTTTAATTCAGTATATCCTTTTGAACCGCAGCTTCTGAGATGTGCAGTGCCCATCACCTTTCGGATATGGTAGACTCCACTTAAAGGAGGAAATCTCCACTGAAAACTTCCTAAACCCCTTTGAACAATCAACAGCCTACAGTATGCACCATCTGGGGGATCTCCGGGTAGTACGAGGAGTCACTCTCCCCCACCCCACTTCCTACTAACGAATTACATCCCGTCCTTATAATTAACATCTTCAAATGCAAGTCTGGTAAGACTAAACTCATCAGGCTCCCCACTAGAAATTTGGGCATACCACGAGACTACCATCCGGTGATGAAATTTCTCAAGGAGTCTCATCTCATGGGCTAAGCTGAGAAATCACCCCGGTAGTTTTGATATAGCCGTCCTAAGTTGCGTGTATTTTGAGCGGATTGAAAAGAGGACAAGTGACACCATACATATGTACAATCAGGATCCGTATGTTCCAGAACAAGCGTTCGTCAGTACTTGTTCAGTCTCACCGATATCTGAAGGCAATGTGAACCGATTTGAGCCACAAACTACCTTCTTGCGGTCTGTTATGTTTGACTGCTGTTCCTGCCTAGTGCGGAAAAATCCTCGCCGATGAGGAACACAACACCTTTATTGCGAACAAGCGAAAGCATGAGAGTGCAAAAGTTACGACAGTCCCGCGCTATTTAAAGGGCACTTTTTGCCACTGATCCAGGCTGTCTGGAAAGCGTTTAGTGAACATCCATCAGCGTCAGTCGTGCTTCTGTGAAATGCATGAGCGGTGATCACATTCGGTCGTCCTCCTGTGGCGTGCCTGAACACTCATCGGGATTTTGCTTAATTGACTGAATGACTGCTTAGCCTGAATGCTTGCCGGCTTGTGATTTTGGTGGGGTTCTAGGGTCTCAGTAGGTTTCGGGTGTTCTGGGATTACTTTCAGGAATCCGACCTTCCTGATATAAGGTGTCAACCATTTCAAAGATATGTACTAGATAGAAACAACCTACAATCGACGTGAACTTACTTCCCCTTTGTCAGTATGTTCACAGTCCAATCTAAGAATACCGCCCAAATGGACCTCACCAGCGCTATGTCTACCTGACTGCACTTTCATGATTCTAGCAGCCACAAAGACGCCTGAGAGTTTTCGCTTGTAGAAACAACCCAACACAAAATCCATCTTTTACAGTAGCCGAGCCACCGTCGTCCGAGGCACGCGTAGCGAAAACAAATAGACGGCCTCTCTTGTCCAGGATTACTTCACAGAAATTTACAAACCTACAAAGCAAAGAATACGGCGCACAGGTATCCAGTCCAAAAAAATGCTCCCTTCGCTCAAAAACTCAGGATAACACCACCTTCGACTGCTTCCGGGTTGCCAGAATACATTTTCGGATAGGAAAATAACGTTACAGAATTCGAGAAATACACTCATTTGCAAATCAGTTTGGTTTTCACGAGAGACGCAACTGAATCTCTCGTTTACGATGTTCTACAACTGAATGTGCTGCACACAGGCCGCCTCACGTTTCAGTTGGCACGATATTCGAGATATCGCAGTATATTTTCATAAAGGAAAATACCCACAAGGTTGCTGAAAACTCTGACAGTCAACGACCGGTTTTGCCCTTCTTGAGGCTCATCATGTAGGCGCAGTCCCCGAGTTTCCCGAGTAGAACGCCATAAACGAGAGATTCAGTCGAGTACCTCGTGAAAACCAATTTGATTTTTAAATGAGTTTATTCCTCGAACACAGTCTAATTTGGGTTCAAGTAGAATATGAGTTTAACGGAAACTCGGCAAATGCGCTCACCTGATGAGCCCGAAACAGAAGGGCGAAACCGGTCTTGGGCTGTCGACGAATTTTCAGCAACCTTGTGGGTAGTTTCCTTTATGAAAAGTTACAGAATGTCTAACTCTTTAAGGCCGCCCAAACGTCCCCGATTTACTACAAACATCAACGCAAAGTAAATCCAGGGCATGAGCGAAAACGGCTTATTTTCCTGATCTGCTCAGAGTAGCGATTAGGAAGACAGTCATTTGAACGAACGTTGGGGTTTGGAGATCGATTTCTGTGCATCCGAGATTGTCGATGATGGTTGAACACACAACCCAAAGCCCAAAGAACCCCAGGCTCTGAGGGTGATCCCTGTTTAACAGTAGCAAGAGGGGGGTGACTGAGAAAGTAAAAGATATGGAAATGTAAGAAGGAAGCGTCCAAAGCAACATGATTTCGCTTACCCACGCGAGTGTGTGCAGCACTTGGGGCCACTCGACTGATGGCATTATTTTTCACGGTGGCATCTAATTTTTTATGTGGGCTGAAGTGCTTACATGACAGTCATACGGAAAAAAGCTCGATAATGGCCATCAAAGAAAGTCTTACCTCGAAAAACCAACCACAAAATGGTGGTAATCGGATCAAGTAGTTCGCTTTTTAAGGAACAAATCATGAAATGTGTTTCACTGCAAAAATACAGAGCCGGAGGAATTTGTATCAGGCGAATCTCAGGAGAGTCTCAGTGGGTCCTTCCAGGACAATGATTCACTGTGGTGCAGATCCCGGCACTGCGATGATATCTGCTCTGTTTTCGTGACGGTACAAGAACCTCTCGAAGGCAGTTAGAAATTAGTATTTCACCGGAGAGTGTTCATCTGCTTGCCTTCTCTACAAGCTGCGCTCCCTCCTCTAAACTGACAACTCCTATCCGTTTCCGAACCTGTGTAGAGAACAATTGACGGTGCACCGAAGATTGCGCGTGCCTGTTCTGACACCACAGTTGTGACATGTTTTCTCTGGTCACCCCACTGGGATATTCCTACGTTTGAAATCGTGTTGCTTCAATCACCCAAGCCACTCAGTGTTGGCGTGTATGTCCGTCAGAGAAAGAGAGCATGAAACAGGCGTATGGCTACACAGAACACCTGACGCCCGCTGGGTTCTTTGAGGATAAAAATGCCCTACCATGGTTGAACATGCCAGTAATCGGTATTGGGAAAAGTGACCGGCGGACGCCTGTGGCTGTAACGCAGCTGGATACTTTGGGCAACGACATTCGGAGACTGACGTTGTGTGTGTGTGTGTGTGTGTGTGTGTGCGAGGAGAGGTAATTGAACCGACTGCCTTCACACTCTCCCAGAGATCTTTCATGAGATAGATGTGTGCATGACGCCGCTTTTTACGCCAAAGCACCGGAATCTGTGTCAAGAGCAGTGGGTACGATGTTAGGGGTTCATGTTAAACAGAAGATAATTGAACAGTGGTTAAACAAGATCTCTGTGTGTGCGTGTGTGTGTATACACATGTAACACGTTTTAAATGTCAGCGCTTAATTCAAACACACTTGGTGGCGGATATTGAACACAATTTAGAGGAATATCATAAAGGGGTCATGAAGAATTGGATGATGTTTCAGCGATCCTTTTCATCCACACATTTCAAACCCGTTTTGATGGGAAATTATTCCTTCGTAAACGTTTCATATAAGAGTTTTGCACTGAATGGGATCACCATACTACTGCATTTCAGGAATGATATATCATTCCTTTTTGAAAATTTATTGGAAACGTTTTTCCGCTCACTGAGGTGTCTCTATCAACACAACTTGATAGGGTGAAACAGAGTAGATGCACCCTAACATGAATTTCTATCCTGAGTGAATACACTACTGAGGAGGTTGCTGAAAAACAATTTAGAGGCATATCATAAAGGGGTCATGAAGAATTGCATGATGTTTCAGCGATCCTTTTCATCCACACATTTCAAACCCGTTTTGATGGGAAATTATTCCTTCGTAAGCGTTTCATATAAGAGTTTTGCACTGAATGGGATCACCATACTACTGCATTTCAGGAATGATATATCATTCCTTTTTGAAAATTTATTGGAAACGTTTTTCCGCTCACTGAGGTGTCTCTATCAACACAACTTGATAGGGTGAAACAGAGTAGATGCACCCTAACATGAATTTCTATCCTGAGTGAATACACTACTGAGGAGGTTGCTGAAAATCTTTGACAATCCACAATCGGCTTCGTCCTTTTTGAGGCTGATAAAGTAGGTACCGTCCTCCGGTCTCCGTCAATGTTATGTTTTAATTGAACACCAGATCGCACGCAACTGGCTAGGTCCTACGGGTTACTCAAGTGACCTAGAGATCCGTGGTTAGAACCCAACCCTGGCTGTTCGACAGTTCCTTCCAGTATATCGGGCATGACATCAATGTGCCGAAAAGATGTCGTGTCTAAACTGGTAGCCGACTTCAATTTCAATCTACTTCAAAGCGAAGTTTACCGTCTGAATGACAGTAACATGCTGTTACTCACGGAAATTTCCAGAATTGTTAATGTAGACTTCCAAACAGACGGATCACTTTAGGCTGAGCCAGTGGCAAGAATAAAGGAACTAACAGTAATCAGGCAATCAGTAGAACCTGGTGATTGAAACCCACAGACTTCATCCTAGAAGCTCCCGCGATTGCAGAATTCCCCGCCGGTTAACAACCGGCAATGCCAACTTACTCTCAGCATCCCACAGTAAAAATGAACAAGGAGGAGCGTGTGATGTACTGACATGGAAAACCAGTGTTTGGTTTAATTTGCCTATTAGAAACGCGCATAATGGTTGGTCAACTTTATACACTTATCAAACAATCCTTGATTTCCATAGCAATCTATGTTCATCATCGGCATAACCGATGGCGGTTTGCCTGAATTGAAAGGTAAAGCGCGGTCTGCTTTTTTCCAGGGACAGCCCTCAGAAGAGACTCACTGGATAATGAATTTTCAGTGATTATCTAAATCCCCTTCAGTAGCGTCTTCGCTTTCAAATGAAACCAACTGCGGTGGGGCGTTTCGAGTGATCTTTACACAGGAGAATAACCGTATTGGTATATTTTCATAAAGGAAGCTACTCACAAGGTTGCTGAAAACTCTCCGACAGCAACATTGTGAGTAGTTTCCTCTATGAAAATATACTGCGCTATCTTGAATATCCTGCCAACTTAAACATGAGGCGGCCTGTGTGCGGCACATTCAGTTGTAGAACATCATAAGCGAGAGATTCAATTGAGTCTCTTGTGAAAACCAAATTGATTTGCAAATGAGTGTATTTCTCGAAAACCGTATTGGTATGTTAGCGAAAAATTCAGGCCGC
>NW_008751661.1:1951338-1981338 GCF_000715545.1 Opisthorchis viverrini
CTTCGGCAAACGATGGTTCGGCATACGTAACACATGTCCCAACCAACGCAGCTTCTGGTGCTGGACACATTCTTCAATGGAAGTACCCGTTACACAACCCTTATCTTTTACTTGAACTCAAACTGCACGAAATTAGCGAAATTTGGTTTCGATGGAAAGCTCACTTGGAACCCAGTAGAATCCCTCGTTTATGATGTATACCTGTTCGTTCACTACTGATCCTTTCTATGGAGGGACGGATTTTTACTCATTTAGCCGATCACGGACGCACAAAATGTGGTTAGCTAAATAAATATATTGGTTTCGATGGAAAGCTCACTTGGAACCCAGTAGAATCCCTCGTTTATGATGTATACCTGTTCGTTCACTACTGATCCTTTCTATGGAGGGACGGATTTTTACTCATTTAGCCGATCACGGACGCACAAAATGTGGTTAGCTAAACAAATATAAAACCGTATGTGGACTATGATTGCGGCAAGGCACATACTTTGAGAATCGCATCAGTAGAATGATGTACAATTATCTGAAGTCATTACAGCCCCATGTCAACCGACTGATGTTTCTAGCCAACTCCTAAAGAAATACTAGCATTGGATGTTCAAGGAATCCCATATAACCCCATACAGATTGTCACGTATTCTTGGTTGACGTAGCGCTCATGATAGGTTGCCAAAGTACTCCCCCGCATGCTGAAACTTCGAATTACCGAAATTCCAAGCAATTCCACGCTGAAAGAGACAGTATGTACATTTGGTTCCATTTTTACAAATGAACCGCTTTCCAGTATTCGTTGCAACGTTCCCAAAGTTCACCGTGAGACCAGTGAACAAACCGTGGTCCGTTTCATTCGAAACGAGGGTGAACGTGGACGCTTTCAGGTGAGCAAGCTGTCGACTTCAACGGTCTTGCATTCATTTCAGGCTTACCTCTAGCAGATTACCAGACGTGGCTCCTAGCAAAGCCGGACTCATCTGCCCAAGTTAAAAGACAACACGCCCATTGTCATTGAACGAGCAACGCATACGCACATTATCGTCCCGGTTCGAACGAGGCGCGAGTGACGCTAACAACCACCGCGACAAGATGACAGGGTCACAGAAAGTTTCCTTGTTCATCTAGTGTTCCTACTCTGAACAACTCAGCTCATTTCAACTCATTGTCAAATAGTTACCAGTTTTTGAAGGGCCACTGTGCTTGCTTCAGCAAATGTCGTGGGTATAAATGGGAGAAAATGCAGAGAATTCGCATTAGTAATTTCAGATAAACTACTTATATCTACTACTACTTGCAAACTAATTTGGTTTTTCGGGAGACTCACCTGGAGCCCGGCTGAATCTCTTGTTTGTGATGTTTCCAGGCAACTGAATGTGCTGCACCAGGCCGCCTTATGGTTCAGTCCCCACTATATTCGAAATATCGCGATACCTGTGCGTTCGTATTGCACTACTCATAAGGTTACTGAAATTCCGTCGACTGGAAACATCGCAAACGAGAGATTCAGTTGGTTTTCAGGTGAGTCTCTCGCAAAACCAAATTAGTTTGCAAATGAGTGCATTTCGCTAATTTCGCGCAATTTGGGTTCAAGTAGAACATAAAGTTGATGGAAACTCGGGGACTGCGCCTACCTGATGAGCCCCAAGAAGTGCGAAACCGGTCGTAGGCTGTCGACGAATTTTCAGCAACCTTATGAGTAGTGCATTACTTACATCTGGTTCGTAGAAGAGCGAAAATAACTTCATCCCAAGAGGGGATTCTGATTTATCTGCTGATTGACTTTTTTTAGGTAATAAGAAGCGATGCTGAGTGTCAGGAACGCGAGGAAACCCGTTCTCCTAACTAAATTTGCAACTGTTTTTTCTATGGTGAGGCGAGTTCCCTACAGTAACGATTGACCTGACCAGTGCGGTACACACATTGAAGAAGATAGTGCAAGCCATCGAATTCCTGTGAACTTTATTCACTAACGCTGATTCGTCATAAAGAACGATTTTCCTAAGGTGACCTAACCAGAAAACTTGAATCTAGTAGTTACACATGTGGTGGTGCCATTCATGTTATATATACATACGTATATATGTATATATACAACATATATAACGCCACATAAGTAAGTGCTAGATTCAGGAAAAGCGCGAAACTGTATACTGGCTTCGATTCAAGAATGTAGGACCTAAACATGAAGTTATCAAAGTGCCAAGGTAGCCTGGTATGTTGAACTACTATATATGTTGCAGCCACAGTATATATATTATGGTATGTAGTAGTATATAGTATATACAATATAGTATGTTATATAGAATATATAGTATATAGTATAGTATATATTGTAACCATAGTAGTCCTTGGCCGTCTTATTCGTACACCACTACACCTGGAACGCAGCACCTGTCCCGCGATTCTTTCCTGATGTCTACTTAAACATTTGTGAACATTCGAGTGCTTCTAGTGAAAGTAGTGAGATTGTTTATGAGGAGCATGACGATTTGTTCAAAGTACTCGGATTCCCAAAGAATTGGACCCACCGGCAAGAACCAAGCAAACTAGTTGAGTGAGTAGTCTTCATTCGCACCAGAACTGCTGCCCCCTAGTTCCTTGTGTGGTTAGATTGAGAAAAAAGGCACTATTATGGTCATATGATTACCAGGGGACAAATGTCTTCAAAACCAAATCACTTTGTACATTGGCGATGGGGGGTGGGAGTAGTATTTATAAACATCTTCGAGATTGCGCATATGATACAGTGGAAACCGAGACTAATGTGTGTGTGTGTGTGTGTGTGTGGATTCAGTTGTGCGTTGAGTACCGCAAAAGTCCTGATGTTGGAATAGAAACATCCCGTCTTCGAACGGTACGTGAGGGAAATGAATGGGGTATCCAACACTAAAAGTAAGTCTCAAAGCATCGGTACTGGACTACAAATGTTAGTGCCGTTGTTGGGACGACCACTAAGCATGGGTGGCAAGGGATGTGATGTGTTCATGAATACTGGAGAGATCAGTGCACCTGGTAAATCTGACTGGTATACCTGAGACCCCAGCGCGTTTGGACAACCGGCAAGAGCCAAAGCGGGAGAAGCTGAACGACCGAAAGCAGGAATTTTACAAAGTGTCGAGGATTGTGGGCTGGTTGCTGTGTGACCTTGAGGTAGACAGATTGGCATTTGGTAGCGTAAGTCGTTGTTGTTGTTGTTGTTTTCGGAACGTCCTGAGACGTTTGCAAAAGGAGTGGGTAAAAAACTGGCAGTTCCGTAGGGCGAACAGTTAGGAGGCTGAAGAAACGGAGGTAGTGGAGGCACTGGATAACTTCCGGGAAGGTGAGAGTGTCCAAATTGCTCCAGGGGTGATGGACGAAAGGCCTGCATCTCAACGCTGTTTGAGCGCAGCTCACATGGAATGGGACCGGAGTCATGGGCTGTATGGTAGTTCACTGAAGCCAATGGAATCGGCCCGGATGAGTTGAACGATACAGCCACTGCTGCGGCGATGACGTTATAAAAGTCCTGGTAATTAAAGAAGAATAGTGCGGAAGTCTATTTGTATCGGGGAAAAAACTAGTGGAATATAATACTTTGATTACAACCCAATTTCCGAGCTGAAAAAAAGATTGGCACCTGTCTGCCACCATGACCAGTGACCCAACCAGATGTGATTACACACACTTTCTTGTGAGCCCCGTTGACTGTGAACAGCTAAACTGCCCAAATCGTTCGTCTTGTTGTACAAAAGAAACGTGAGAGAGGGGGCAAAATTCTCGATACCTTTTCCTTTGGTTTATATGTATATTTATATAAGGTTTGATCGGAAGCCGCAAAAGCCACATAGGTCGTTCACTGCCCATGCATACAGATCTAGAGAGCAATCCATGGTCTTATTTGAAGTCCGATGGCATTACATAGTGTAACACTCAGAGAGTTCCGGCTTCAAAATCGTCGAACTCAGTGCCACCGGTAACCGAATTTTCTGGTGAATCACAAAAAGATAGGTTCAAATGAGATCATTACCAAAGCTTCTCCAACATTCTGTCAAAGTAAATGAAAGTGAAAAATAAGTAGTAGATGTGAGTTGTCTTCTACCGGACAGTCTTCAGGTGCCATCCAAAACACTTGAGTCAACTCAGCCATGCTTTTTCCCATCATATGTGATATTGACATCTCTTGGTGAGTATGAGAATCGCTAAGGAACTCCGCGCTTTCCTGGCAAGGTATTTGATGTCGTGGACCTTGATCCTAAGCAATAGAATTTCAGATTCAACAGAAGGTCTCCGTTTGCCCAGTAAATGTAGCCATAAGTGAATTCGCGAAGTACTTTTTATCCTCTCCTATGATGAGCTAAACTAAGCATAACCACTTGAAATAAGTTCTGACTTTCTCAACCTACCGGATTATTCTCAACCAAGTATCCATGATAGGTCGGGTTCGTTATCAACTCCAGTGCGGCTTCGTTGTTTAACTCTGCCGAACCCAAAGAAGCTCGGATTCCACGAAGGCGTCGAGGGTTTCGGTAGAAAGACCGCCGGGGACCGAGTGCGTTGAGCTGCTTCATACGTCGTTCTTTACTTCGTCGGTTCTGGAACCACACCTGCATGGCAAACATGAAGAAATGTTTGAAAACGCTTGACAAATGAGTGAAATTGCATGTTCTTCAGTTCCGTTTTTACCTGGGAAATTTTCGTGAAACCTTACCTAATGTGGTCAAGTTAAATCTGAATTTACTACCAGAGCGAGGCAAAAAAACAAATAAATGAAAAGACAGCCAAGGGTCGAATTCGAAACGTCTCAAAACATCTAAGTCTTGCTTAGAGGTCTGTGCCAAAAAGTGTTACAACTGTGTGGAGTCCGCCAATGGGAATCACATACCCGTGGGCAAGTGTGAATCCATTGTTCCCCATTCGCGCACTATGCCAGCTAGCTAGACTATCCGTTTGCAACTACTTGCTGAAGTTATGGGGCGGATGATGTCCTAAACCGCGACCGTCCATCGCAACAACTTCCGCATCCACTAAAATTCAGCTTTGATTCTAGTAGTGAATCTGTAAGCAGAAGAGATTCGAGCTTTCAGCGCCATAGTGCCAGGTCACCTATTCAAGTGAGCAACTCCGTACGATGGGTTCACGGCTGTTGTAGACGCATGGTGAGTGATTCGCCACGACGAGGTTGTTGAGCTGTTGCGTTCAAGACTTCGTTAGTTTACCATGCCTCAGGATCCTTTAATTTACGAGTAGCCTCGCGCCAATAAGACGAAAAAAACAGAACAAATGGTGGCTTTGTAAGTTCGGCCGTTCATTCCGAGAATGGGTATATCTAACAAACGGTACTATGAGTTTGTCAACCTGTGTCTCTATCTCACCTTCTGTTTGGCAATTTGGTAGAATATAAGGAGCGAAATAATTCTGCTTTCATTTTGAGTGCTGGTATAGAAGTGCGGAACTTCATCCCTGAAGCATTTGTTTCAATGCTTGCTGCACGTCATCTGTCGCGGCCGCAACAGATCGCCGCTTAGCTTGGCTGTCTCCATGCTATATCAACGGAACGATCAGTTCCGGAAGTCTGTCACAACATGTGAAAGCCTTTGTACTTTTAAGGCTACTGTTCACAATCTGGTCGATATCGTAAACGAAGAGGGCTGGATATAAACGGCATCCGTATCAGATCTCTTGAAGTTAAGAAACGCTTTCGTAGGCGCCGATCTGATTCGGCTGAGAATTCTGAGCAGCATGGCGTTCCGGAAGTGCCTGCGGTCTATTGCCGTACAGAATTCATGCTGTTCTAGTTTGACGGATCCAACAACCTTGATGCGGTGAGCGGAGTTCCTAGCAGGAAGGAACCTTCGTTAGCGGGCCTGTTAGCGTTTACTTTGGAAACCGTGTGTGGATAGCAGAGTGCTGAATTTCAAAGTCTGCAGAAACATTCATCAAGAATAAAGTGGAGTTCAAATTTGATGATCCCATTGTGATAGAACTGGTTTTTATAGCATTTCGTCCAGAAAGACTGTAGAAATGCTTTAGAAACCGTTCGAAAACCTACATAAATATGACCGCAAGAAAAGTCAGCAGGTATGTGTCGCATCTGACCTGCAGAAAAGTCGAATATACCACCCGAAAACAGGATCCTAGATGCAGTCAAACAAAGGTACAATCGAAAATAGGAACCCAATGTTTTGCCTGTAAATCACCGTTCTCTACCGGTGTGCAAAACTTTTCAAGGTTTAGCGTTGAATCATTTTTTCCTCGACTTTCCACACTGAATTCTTTTGTCGCATCGACGGGTCTGAGGCACACTCATATTGCCCACACCGCTTACCGCCTAGGTGGAGGTGATGAATCCTGGACGAGCAAGCACACGGATTTTCACACTGCACAAATACGTTAAGCCCCCGGAGAGCGCGAAAGGCTTAGCGTTACAAACCTGACGACATTCGCAGTCCAGTTGAGTCCACTGACCGTCGCTGTGTCCGTGTTTGTGTGTGTGTGTGTGTGATGTTGGCTTGTGAGGATGTGCGTACAGCTGAAGCAACAAGCCGCGGTAAAGCTCTGTCCTGGATTTGTGTTACGGTTGTGTTCAACGGAGGAGAACGCGCACAATCAAGATTTGGAAACTTGCATTACAACGATTTAGGTGTGTGCGTGTGTGTGTGTGGTTGAAATGAAATGCTCAATGAAAACAAAAATTCCACCTAAGCCGGTGATCTGCTGCATGCTAGAGAGCGAGATTTATCGCCAAATTTACAGAGCTTTGGGATGGGATACAAGTCAGCATACTCACATGCAACGAGTGTGAGCGAGCGTGGCTAACACCAGTCAACTCAACGCCTATTGCAGGCCGCAAACATGCGTGTGTTATGTGTTTACTTGTATGGAACAGCTATGACACACGGTGAATACAGTCCTGATCAGGGGTGAAGCTAACCACTCAGCAGAGACAGCGAGATAAATAAATAAGTAGAGAGAAAAACGGCTTATCAGCTCAACGCATTCAAGCATCAGTAAGCTAGTCATCCTAGTTCGGGTGCGCGCGCGCGCGGTGAGAAGGGAGCAGGCTGGCCCTGTCCGATCGTTTTCCGATGAAGAGGGATTAACCGGTAACGGAAATACAAAACACTGGCAACCAAACGGGATCTCGTGTCAACTCGGTCTTAGGACAGTCAGTGAACGCCGTCCCATGACGAATTGACAAACTGACCTGTTGAGATAAAGAAACTGTTGGATGTGTATGTAAGCTGGTGTGTGTGTGTGTGTATGTGTGTGTTACTCCTCGAATTCATTTCAAGGCTTGTCAAAATGCTCTAGAGAATTATGTGAGATTGATAGCTGGCACTGCCTTTCAAAATGAAGACATGATGAGAAATTGGACTTCTCTTTCACGAGAAATGTTTTTTTATTTCGTAAAAAAAGATTTACGCATTTGATAGGATGCTGCTTCTGGGACTGAGGAAAACTGATCGACAGTCAAATGCAGATTTATTTTTTTGCTTATTAATTTTGATGCCAAAATCGACTAGAAATGGAGCACCGAACCGAACTAATTCTCATGTGTTAGACAAAACGGAAATATTTTGGATCCTTCCATCCTTACTGTAAAATTACCAAAGAACCCAGAGGTACTGTTGTGGGGAATCGGCCTCACCTCTAGCGTCTCTCGTAGTAGAAATGAAAACCGGGAGGGTTGTTTCCGGTACAATTCTTTCCGTAGTGTAATCTACCACGAACACTTGCCCTTGGGCGGCTAGTTACTGAGCCCCAAATCAAATTACATCAGACCAAACTACCACTGAAACGGGTGAAAAATAACTGTGTAAATCGTCCACTAATCTCGATAAATACAAACCAATTTGGTCTTCACGGGGGACCCATCTGAAACCCAAATGAATCGTTCGTAAGTGATGTTCTTCGACTGAATGTGCTGCATCAGGCAGTCTCATGCTTCAGTCGGCACGACAATCATGATATCGCAGTACACTGTATGGGCGTGATACACTACCCATAAGTTTGCTGAAAACTCTTCGCCCTTCTGTTTCGGCTTCATCAAGCAGGCGCATTCTCCGAGTTTCTGTCAAGCTTATATTCTACTTGAACCTTATGAGTAGCGTGTTGCGTCTATCTCTCAAATTATTATTGGTAGGGTTCGACAATTTCCTAACAAGTTAATACTCCGACAAGAAAGTGTGGGTGGCTGCCATCGGCTAACTCTGGGCTTTCTCGATAATTTACATCATTCAAATGCCCGATTATCTGAGTACTACTCATTTGGAGCCTGAATTAAATCTGTGCAGTGTACGAGCTCAAGGCTATTACCGAATCGCATTGTGGGCTCTGTTCCGTTAAAACATTCGGCTGGCCATATACTGACAAAACGAACAGTGTGCAGGCAGTTGCCAATCGAATTTGGTCAAATCCAGCAACACAACTATATGCGTTTTGGCCACGTAAACACCTCGTCACTGACTTATACGTTCAGGCGACAAGCTGGTAAAGTCCGATTGTAAATATTGTTTTTCTTACTTCCGTACTCGAAAAATTACCTGCATATCCAACGGAATGTTTGACCACTTAGCTCAGATTGGTTTTGCGAGGTGGAAAGCCGAAAGCACTGAAATAGCTAGCTATTCTGAGTGGAAACTGTCGTTCCGTCAGAAGAGAAGCTTTTCGGGCTGCAAACGTTCCAGAACTTTAATCAGCTAAGCTCAACCAAGTTTATCACTTAAAATGAACTTCTGAATAGACGTGCTTGAAAGATTTATTAGGCTAGCAAAGTAAAAAGGCTTTCCGTCGTTTGTATTTCAAAGATGTTACAAGGTTCTAACTAACTAACTAACTAACTAACTAACTAACTAACTAACTAACTAACTAACTAAATAAATAAATAAATAAATAAATAACCAAACTAATCTGTGGATTTGACCAAGGCATTCCCTTAGTTACCTTATTGATTTTAAGAGAATGGAGTTTCTTTCGAGAATCTACGGGTGGAAATCGTTCAGAAACCATCCGAAGATTAGCTGCAAATAGGAAAGAGGCATTTTAACCTCTGGTGTGGTTGAACTTTCTTCGGAACGAATTCACGGGACTTAACTTTGGTGTATCTGGTGGTGGAGTATAACGGAACAGCTTGCCAAGCATAATTTTAGGTAGCTTCTTGTCGAGTTTGTCCGATGGTACAAATAAGGCGCAATTCCATCGCCATACTTCTGGCTGTAAACAAGGCCGTGACCGTTTCAAAAGAAACTACCTGAATGACTCGGGGGCCTAACTGGCTTCCTTTCGGGTCCATCAATGAAAGCTTTGTTTATTTTCAATCGCACTTCTGTACAGTCTATCGTAATATCGAATAGCGACAAGAAACCGAAATATATTGACTGTTCATTCAGAATAGCTCCAAAATACTCGAAACTTGAAATCGGTCCCCACCTGAACTAATGAAGCTTGGCTGGGGATAGATCACTGCTTGAACGCAAACTTGCTGACCGGAAGATCTTCAAATTAATTTTCCACTCGACTGTCGGATTCCAACTGGAAGACAAACTCCAGAAAACCGCCCCTAGCCTCTGCGTCACTTACCCCTTCGTCTACTCGGGTCGATCATTCATCCCATGTTGGTCGTACGACGACAAGCTTTTCAGACGGTGGAATACGCTCAACAGTGCATTTGACGGAGATGGATTTGCCTTCCTAAAGACTTCCAAGACTTTCAAAATTGTGCGTGAAGTCTAAACTGCTATTGACATGAAATGAATGCACAGTGCAAAAGCAATCCGCACTCATAATCAAGATGTCGAAGTATTCCCAACGACTGTCTTGGGTATCTTGTTGACCCAGGATTTGTGAAATATTCCACTTATATACACAAGGTTGTAGGTTCAGTTCTCCCGGGGGGTTCCATGAAATATAGTGCAGGGTATTTTCTAACCAATGCATTTGTCACTATGGTCATTCCAGAATCAACAGATTTTGGCTATAAAACCCTACTTGTGACTTGATTTTCTGAAAAAGATGATGACTTTTTTATTCGGCCGCTGGATATTTCATCTAAACCCATTCACTCGTTTCCAGATAGTGGTTTGCACTCTGTGTATTGACCCTTCTCGGTTCCAGTCGACTATGACTTGTGTGGGTTGTCCTTGACCGCTATGGAATGCATGCTGTGAACTTGCTGAAATGACTTCAAGATATTCCTGTTTTCTTACTTTTTATTCCAAAACTCGGCACCGCTTGAGCATTCCAGTTGATGCGCAGTGGGACAAGGCCCGAGTCCAACGGGACGTACCGGTTGATGAGGCCCACCATGGAGTATCAAGCTTCTGAAAAAGCTTCCTTCCCCTTCTTGTGACCTGCTTCGTCTACGTGTAAGAAGGTCATGTTTTATGGTGGCCACGTTGTGTACTTTTGTCCACGCGTATAATTTCTTTTGACTTCCCAAGACGAGAGTCTATATTTGCTACGGCTGATTAGACATATCACATTGTTTCTTGTTTTTTTCAATGCAAAACGAAGCATCCGATGTTGGGGCTAGAAGGGTTTTTCATAAGGCTGTTGAAAACTCTTCGATAGCTCACGGCCGTTTCGCCCTTCTAAAGGCTGTTGAAAACTCTTCGACAGCTCACGGCCGTTTTCGCCCTTCTATTTCAAACTTATCAGGTAGGCGCAGTCCCCGACTTTCCGTCAACTGAACACCAAATTTTACTCAACTGACACTCAACACCCTCATCTGCGGATTTACTTGGCGCTGAAGGGCGACTGATAGAAATCTCAGCGGCATCTCTTGTTTATACTATTAGGCCAGCTGAGACATATCCAGCTGAGGCATATCCAGCTGAATAAAATTATGAACAACAGAATTTGATGGAATTCAGCTGTTTCTCATTAACACTAGCTTCATTTTGCCGGTCAAAAACATCATTCAGGGGATGTATCCACACCGTGAACTTCCCTCGGCTGCATCCTACTAAAAAACCCAGCCGGATGAAATCATCACTACCTATCTCCGCCCATCTGCGCGTTCATTCAGATTATCTCCGCTTGGTGGAAGTAGTTTTATATCCACGGACTGACCAGAGGGAATTGCGAAAGATTCGTGGACGAAAAAATCAAGATTTTTGGATGTTTCTAGCCAACACATCCTCCTGTTTGCTTTTGCCCTACAACCAAGTTGCAATATACACTTCGGCGATCGTGGAATGCAATGCTCTGCCTTCCGAGAATCTTGTATATAAATTGACAATTCCCAAATTGCTACACCGTTTTAGTAATCTTACCTTATCGGACGGCGGGCACGCTCCTCATTCCCAATTGGAAACAACTATCTGGCGTTTCTAGTCATTTTATTATTCACGACCAATTATATGGTGCACTTCTTCAGCGCCTCCCGGTTAGTTTACTTCCTCTTGACTACTTCTCACTATGGTAGAGGTTACATGCTCACCTTCTGAGAATTCGCTCTATAAGTTAAATAAAGCGATTCCTGACTTAACTTGAAATAAATCGTTTGAGGGTATACGTGGACAAAACACCCTGGGAATTTGGGTTTCCAGCCTCTTTTCCCTTTTCCCTAGGGAGTCGTCAAAAGGAGTCAAAATCTCGACGGAGCTGTCTACATCCCGATTGGGAGACTTAGAAGAACCGAAACGAACGCTCTCCACTTCTCGCCAATGAAATTTCAGCTGTGACAGGAAGCTCCAGAGGGAGTTGATAAATACGCAGCATAACTGTTTACAATTTCTGGTGTGTATACCTCGAATTTCCAAAGCTGTTGCTGACTTTTATTAGCAAACCTGGTTCCCATCTTCCAGCTCATGTCTTCACAATAAAAATGACGGTAATCAACGAGACGTCTTGAGTTCTCCATTACTTCTAGTTAGTGTTTTATCTGACCGGACTGGTTCATCGATCAAGTAAAGTTGGGATATGGGGTAATATGGCGGAGTAAGCCTAACGTATCCGACAGCTTGACATGGCGGCCAGCTAGCATATCTGTGTTAATAATCGATAACGGGGACACTTTTTTTCCTTTAGAATGTAAATATGCCATCTACAGAAAAGGAGTGTCTTCTCCCAGGACCCAGTAATTTTTACTCTGAAAAAATACCTTGAAAATTACCTTCTTGATGTGGGCGTCCCCTCGGGTATTCTTATAGAAGGCAGTATTGTATTAGAATTGTTGCTGAGTGCTTGTTATCACAGTCCGGCTGATCAACTGTCCCGTTAGCTCTATCCAGCCCTTTTGGATTTTACAACTGAAAAAGTACTTCCATAAAGGAAACTACTCATAAGGCTGCTGAAAACCTTGTGAGCAGTTTCCTTTATGATAATGTACTGCAATACTTCAAATATCGTGCCAACTGAAACATTAGGTGGCCTGAGTGCAGCACATTCAGTTGTAGAACATCATAAACGAGAGATTCAGTTGAGTCTCTCGTGAAAACCAAATTGATTTGCAAATGAGTGTATTTATTGGAGCATTACTTGCCTATTATCAGCCGACGTATTCACTAACAAGCTTGAAGAAAGCCAGCTGAATTCTAACCTGGGTCAAGTCTTCACTTGTAGGTCGATGACGCAATCGCCTTCGCCCCTAATTAAATCCGCCCCACCCAAACATCAAGCTTACTCTAGAGCCCGAACTGCGTTAGCTCTCTAGACTTTGAAACGACAAGGAGATAACATGGCACACCTCAGAAAGTAACACATGGAGGTGTACAGTACACCCATTCCGAGAGCTTTGTTGTGTCGTACAGAAATCGGAATTCGCTCAGGAATTAGCCCCAAAAGCTGACTTGAAGTGACTGGAGAGCATAATAGCCGAAAACGGATACCCAGTGCGCTTCGTACAAAAAGCATACGGTTTATAAAGCCCGGACAGAAATTGATATCATGAGAGGAAACCGGTCTACATCTACTTATCTTTCAAAGAGACCCTTTGGCCCAAATGACATCGCTTCAGGTCCAAACAGGTATCGAAACAGCCTAAAAAGCGTCGAATTTTTAAGCAAACCTCCACTATAAACCTATCCTGAAATTGATGAAACTGATGGCCAGTTTCCCAAGGTCTACAACGAACTTTTGTGTGTATTCATTCCAGTGCTCACTTAGGAAACCGTACATCAGTCGTACAACAACGCCATTGACAGAACTGTGAATACTGACAAGTTTGGTTGACCCGAAGAACGAGAAAGCCAGCTGATATTCACTTGATTGATTCTGCTCACTTCGTCTTCCCTACTAGATCTTTTCAGGTGGTACATCAAGCCTTGGCAAATGACTCACATTGCTCAAGCGTGAAAACGCTCCGCAATTCGGACGCGATAATTTAGGAGTATCCCACGTGCACTAGTAGGACAGTGGCAAACCGGCCACCTCAAAAATCACGCGTCTGGACTTCGAGCCCCGATGTGGTCGAGGATATGATGATATCCCACGTGCACTAGTAGGACAGTGGCAACCTCAAAAATCGGGTGTCTGGAGTTCGAGTCCCGATGTGGTCGAGGATATGATGACTAACCCTAATCGGGGGAAAACGTGAGTTTACCAGAGCCTAACACAATAATTACGCCGCGTCAGGAGGAGGACGGTTTGGACGAGACTGATATGAGTGCTAACAGCAGCCCTCTACAAAGAAATCATTTTCAGTGTATCCGAACTTGACTACTTGCATTTGTCAAGGTGTAATGGAGGATACTACTGATGGGGCATGCGAGTAACATGTTTTTCTGTAAATCCGCTTTGCATCTCTTGAAAAGTGAGATCTATTACCGAATCAGTGGAGTCAACCGAATCTGCTTGCTTTTGAGCAACAGTCAATGAATGTCCGGGAAAGTTCAGGAAGACACGTTAAGGGAGAAGATGGATATTTAGTTTTTGTAAACAAGATGCAGATGAGAGTTTTGCTTCCCTGTCCTTCCTGGCTTTCAACAACCTCTGCTCCTCAACACCCGTGTAACGCTTATTACTCAACTTAAAACGAACCTTTGTTTCTCGCTACTTTCAAATGACATTCTATCTCAACTACCGCGTTCATGCATATTATGTTGTAAGTCGTCTGAATGTCGCGTACAAAAAATAGTAATTACTCGAAAGTCTGCAAGGCCGGTGTATTATAATGGTCGGGAGATGAATATCACTATAACCTAGACGCAACTCACTACTACTTGTTTCCAAACTGCACGAAACTCGACAGAAAATCGGGGACTTCACCAACCTGATGAGCCCGTAACGAAAGGGTAAAACCATTCGTGGAACGTTAAGCAATCTTATGAATAATGCGTTACATCTATGCAACGTACCGCGACATCTTGAATATCGTGAAACATGAGGCGGCTTGGTGCCTTATATTTAGTTGAAGAACGTGATACACAGAGATTCGGCTGGGTCCCATCTGAGTCTTCCGTGAACATCACATTGCTTACAACTGGATGTATTTGGTCAGTCTTCTTGTTTAACTTACATTCGCTATGCTCTCGTTTAGCACCGTTCACTTAAACCGATGGTCAGCCATTCATAGTTGAACAGTACTATCCAAACTCGTATCCTGAACTTCCGCGACTCGTCAATGACCCTGGGAGACTCGTGAAATGCATATGGCCAATGACCGTCAGCTATAATGAATCAACCTTTCGGGAAAAGGGTGACTATGCTACTCAGACAACAATCACGTGCGGACAGGACTGCGCACTTTAGTCAGCATCATTCGCTCGTTCGATTGACCCGTGAGTATTAGAGTCTCTGGCGCTGACATGATACCCCGTCGTGCAGAGACGGAAATAGACGAAAATGTCGTTGACAAGAACGGCTGGCCTCCCAACACGCAATACCATCACCTGAATGATAAAATTCAGCGTCCACAGTGTCTTTGCCACACAAACCGAAGACGTTTCACGATTCTGTATGCATCAGTTATAACCCCTGCTACCACATCAGACACCACTTCTCGCATTTCCTCGGGGGGCTTAGAAACGATATCAGTTGAGCCTGAGCTGGCGAAATTTCACCCATACTTGTACACTCACCTTCACTCCGTTACGTTTATGAACTCTGTCAGGTAGCTGTTTAGGGGACCGACCACATTTTACCATAGGCCTTGTATGAGGCATCCAGAGTCGTGTACATGGACCTTCTAGTCGGATTGGAGTTCGAATCCATTCTCTGCGTGTTTCAGCTGCGGGTACCACATTTCCGCACGTCACACAACTAAACGAACTAGAAATGAAGGGGCGCAAAAAAATCCAATCACATCCATATCAAACTTTCTCCCTCTGATGACCCTTCCTTCTTCAGAGTTGGGCAGCCCTGCGATCGCCGTCGTTTTTTACACAAAATCCTAAAGCACCCCTAATTCTCCGTCTGAATCTGCGCTTAACTTACACAAAACTCGCTTTTTCGGTGTCACGATAAAATCTCAATGCATAGCACAGCGACTCAGAGAAGTACACTGGTGGTCAGGCTACGGCAAAGCCCATCTTTGCGACGACTTGTCTCTTCACCATATAAGTGAATGGTTCCACTAGGGAACATGATATTGAATTATTCGAGATCAGTAGACAAAGAGGTGAGGGTGAGATAGCTCAGTGGTTAGAGCGCGATGACCGGAAGGTACATGGTTCGAACCCGACCTCAGCCTGTCGACTTCCGCTGTCTAGGCTTGGGCAACCTGGCAGTATCTGTGCCCTCATGCTCCCATCAGGTGGCATGGCAGCTAGGCACTGAAAGGGTGCTACGGCTGAACGATTATAGTAGACAAAGAGGGAGGTTCGATTCCTAGGGAGTCGTGGCTGGCAAACTGGGGAGCTACCAGAGAGAATTCGGGGGTGTCCGTTGCGATACCGCTTCCAGTTTCAGTTAAGTTCCCATCCTTATCCGTACCGAGCTTTGCTTAACGACCCTGGATTACAAAATTTCCTGTGATGGACATATACAGGATGCAATGGACTAACTGGGCGCTGCATTTTTTGTCACTCTTCAACTCCAGTGTTGTTTAGTCTGATGATGACCTCATCGTCACCTAGAAATTGTGTGCACATCGTGCAACGAGTTCACCTGCCATAGTCTTGCTCTTCAACACGCAAAGGATGAGAGTAATGCCTACTAAAGATTACAACCCGAAACGCTGTAGTACCGTTATGAGCTCGTACAGGTTGGAATGTGCCTGGGTAATGCAGAGTAACTTCTTGCTGCTGCGAAGGCTTGGTTCCTGTGACATTCAGAAGTACAAAGTCAACTTCACCACTGCAGACTCTACCCTTGAGGCTACCATAGCCATCCCAGTTGGAAATATCACATCACCTCTGGTTTGATAATCGCTTAGGTGGATGAACTGGACGACGAGGTCAATCGGCTGATTTGCAGACATTTTGAGGGTGTCTGTCCCGACCGGTATTGCAGCAGCCGTCTAAACATTGCGGGTATGAATTACATACCAAGTCATCCCGTGGACTTATTTCGGTTATTTAATACTACCTGCACCTGCGTATGGTTAGGTCCAAGAACAGCTATATCGTCCGCGAACTCCATGACAGGACTCAAACATCCTGGGGATAGGAACCAGAGAGTGTACAGCAAGGTCTGGCATACAAAGCTTTGGTAAGACCAGAATTCTAGCTATACAATTGTTCGCTGAACACCTCTACAATACCCGATGATCAACCGGGCGGCTTCTAACTCGAACGAACTGAGCAGCGTTAATCGTGATACTGTTTAGCAGTCGCCAGAGTGTGCCTACGCATCATCATCATCATCATCATCATCATCATCATCATCATCATCATCATCATCATCATCATCATCATCATCATCATCACCATCATCATCATCATCATCATCATCATCATCATCATCATCATCACCATCATCATCATCATCATCATCATCATCATCATCATCATCATCACCATCATCATCATCATCATCATCATCATCATCATCATCATCATCACCATCATCATCATCATCATCATCATCATCATCATCATCATCATCACCATCATCATCATCATCATCATCATCATCATCATCATCATCATCACCATCATCATCATCATCATCATCATCATCATCATCATCATCATCACCATCATCATCATCATCATCATCATCATCATCATCATCATCATCACCATCATCATCATCATCATCATCATCATCATCATCATCATCATCACCATCATCATCATCATCATCATCATCATCATCATCATCATCATCACCATCATCATCATCATCATCATCATCATCATCATCATCATCATCACCATCATCATCATCATCATCATCATCATCATCATCATCGACGGCATGACATCAGCGTTCAACACTGATGCTTCACTGCCGTACAACCAGGATTTATTTGAAAGTCTTATTGTAAAGAAAAGAATAAAGGTGGATGGGGGAAGGACTAAGTGCTAGCTTAACACAATCATTCCGAGGTGCCTACACCTCCAGACATTCACACAGGCAATCTGGATAGAAACTGACAACAAGAACGCCACTGACATCGGTTGGCAGCCATATCTTAAATTAGCAAACGCGGCCCGAGCCTTGCAGATTCGTGCATTCACCTCATGTGTCACACGTGCCTACGCACTCTTCTGCCAAGCCGGATCCAAAAGAATTCTGAAGGATCTCTCTCCTAGCGCTCCAAACACCTACACAGGATAGAGCCAAAATAAACCTTTATATATACAGGCTGATACGAAGGTGTTTCTCACACTCTATTCGAATGTCCTTTTTGAAGACGAGGGAAGATATATTTTGTTCGAGTAGAGTATCTATGAACCTGAAAGCTTTCTTCATGCCGATAAGCCCATCTCAGCTTTCTGTTTATCCTCCCTTTCAAGGTGATATATTTCTTCTTGTAAGAATCCCTTTCACATTGGAACAGGAGCTTTACTACACTAAATGGTTTACAAACAAGATCTTGTTATCATCATTCAACATTTGTCTGTCCTCGACCCACGTCGGTAGTTGAAATTGGTTTTGTGTATACATCCTCCCCTCCCGCCTACACTTGGGCTTAAATTCGATTTTTATAACACAAAGGAGTTGCAACTAATGTTATAGACGAAGTAGTTAGTATTTCGCCCGCGGCGGCGGCGCGTCAGATGGGTCTGGCCTGTCTTGGCCAGCCATGAAACTACTACTCGACTTGTGTCTGTCGCTACTCGAATTGTACGGACAACACAAGCACACAGACATCAAGCGCACCTGAACACAGGTTCTTGACGTTTTTTATTTGTTTATCATAGTGTTTGTGTGATTTCGAGTTGCTTCCGAAACAATTCTGCGAGCTTGTTTCCCGTGTGCGTGTTTGTGTGTGTGCGTGTGAGAGCGCACAGCGCGTAAGTATAAAGTGATCAGGGAATGTTTCACCTCAAAGTGTAAATAAAATTAGCCCCTAGAGACTGTACGTGGGGAAAACGGAGAAACAGACGGAGCAGTTGGCCAATTTTCGTCCAATGTTGTATGGAGAAGTGTCCGAAACAAACTAGAAAGCTTCCCAAAGTTTTTTGGTTAGGATTTGATCGGATTGTATGTGAACGACGGAATGATTCCAACGATGACGGGTGGATAAGGGAATTTCCGTGTTTTTTAGTTCCACGTTTTCACACAAAAACGGTAGGCTAATCTTGGCTTTTCACTTGTTTTCACGAAGAAAAATGTCCGACGTACTGGAGAGGTGAAAGGATGGATATATCCCTTCAAGACGGAGGCCACACTACATCAAACTTTTGTTTATACATGCGTGAAGCCATCAAGGTGGTTGACACCCATTTTGCGTACAGATACTGCTTGAGGCATCGCCATACTGTTGGTCTAACAGCGTTCGACGACACTGTACTACGGAACAATTGAAAGACTACAAGCAGGATTTCACCTTGGTAAGTACCACAAATCTAGGCTACCATGGAAAAGCTGCTGTGAAACGGTCGTGCTGATTCCCTTTGGGGAGGAAAACCTAGGGTTAACTTGACCTATCACTCTTCAAATTTGGGCTAAGTATGGCCTTCAGGGAGCTAAGTATTGGCACGGAAAGGTACCTTGAGGTTTTACATTTAACAATGGAATGCCTCATAAATGAGGTTTTATTCCATCACAGGGTTTGCCACCTCTGGATGGCCATTGAATTGGAAAGTGCTTCCAGAGGGTAAATGTTGAGCCTGCACCTTGCGTTTTCTTCACTCAGTATTTCTCCACTGGAGCGCGTAGTGGTTTGCTTACCGTGTGCGGTCTACCATTCCGGCATCTTGGGAACAGTTCGATCGGTGGCACGCGGAACTGGCTAAAACACAGCCCAGATTTCTCTCCACGTGGCGTCAGTTGGCTCAGTTGGGGCGTTTAAGTGCACTTGGGCTGCACAATGGGGGATTAGGGGTATCTAGGTTCATACTGATTGATACGTTCTGCCTTTAGGCCTGTGCCTTAAAGCTGCAGGCTGCAACCGGCTATCCGACAAGAGGCCTGTTGATGTACTAGTGAAGCAAAGTTAAAAAATCGGGCGCACTTTCAGCCCCCCAAAAGAACGTGCAAATCACTTTTTTGTACATCCCGGTGGTGAGCATGTATGTCTTCACCTTCGAGTATAACTTAAGTGAAGTTGGCAGAGATCCGAAATCAAGCCCGAATCGTTATGTGCGGAGTCAGACGGCATCTGAATGAGAAGGGCGCTACAAATGAGCATCACAGGGAGCATGGTTCTTACTAGTATAGGAAGCTGGAATACTGAGTGAATACAACTCCTTGGAGCCTGCCGGTGCACACAATGCTATAGACTTTACGTTTTTAGTGAAGTCGCTTATATGAGAAGTTTCCTTCAGTAGGATAGTTTTGAAGAACTGTCGGGTAACTTAATGTCAGTCTACTACTACACCCGGTAGTCGTCAACTTCATGGGGTCCAACAACCCACAGAAAGTGCAGTAATGCTTTCAAGAAGATAGCAAAGGTTTTCCGGTCTCAAACCTGCTCGCAGTACAAGAGAAAAACTGCCTTTGAAAGGTGTATACTTCCGAGAAAAGGACTTCTTGATCCTCCAAATTGAAAAGCCGTTTTTGCAAATCCCATGTCAAAATGAATGCTACGGCTGTGCTTGAGAAACAGTAGCAAGTATCTTTTTTATAAAGGAAACTACTCACAAGGTTGCTTAAAACTCTTCGACAGCCCACGACCAGTTTCGCCCTCCTGTTCCGGGCTCATCAGGTAGGCGTAGTCCCCGAGTTTACGTCAACCTTATGTTCTGCTTGGACCCAAATTGGACTGATTGCGACAAATACATTCATTTGCAAATCAACTTGGTTTTCACGGGTGACTCAAGTTAATCCCTATTTTATGCTGTTCTTCAACTGAATGTGTTACAACCTTGTGACAGTTTCCATGAGCAGTTTCCATTATGAAAATATAATGCGATATCTCGAATATCTTACCGACTGAGGCGGCCTGTGTGCAGCACATTCAGTTGAGAACAACAAAAACGAGAAATCCACTCGAGTCTCCCGTGAAAACCGAATTGATTTGCAAATGAGTGCATTTGTAGTAACAAGTATCCCTTAAAATTACTGAGCTAGACATCAGTTAACAATTCGAGATCCAGTTCAAGGCCTCAGTTCTGAGAAGTTCAGCTACCAGGAACACAAAATTGACTGATTCATCGAACAAACTTATGGAAATACAGTGGGGGGATGCCTTGAGCACAGGAGTATAAAAGGCTTACCTGAAACCCCCGAGGTCCAGCTAGCCTTATGTTCTACTCGAACATAAACTGAATACAATTCGCGGACTGCATTCATTTGCATTAGAATGTGGTTTTTGAATACAGCCAAATCCCTTGCTTATCCTTAAGGCTGCTTCATGTGGGACAACAATCGACATATCGTAGCAAATCGTTTATAGAGAATGCACTACCCATAATGTTGCTGAAAACCTTTCGACAGCCCACTGCCAGTTTTGGCCTTCTTGGTGCTTATCAGATAAACAAGTCACCCGGGTGATGTCACAATCATTTCCTACATGAACTCTAAACTAAACTAAGAAGAATATTACAAAACGCGAGTGATTTCACCCACATCTAGTTGAGTGTTTCTTCAACAACAGTCTAATTTTCAAGCGAGTGAGCAGCTTCTAAAATCGTTTTCACTGTTTTCAACAAACCTCCCATTGTTGACCAGTTGAATTGAAAAACACTCGGGCGACTTGCTCGGTGAAATTTCATCCCAGACGTCACTGCCATCTGTCTGTAAATCTGATCGAAGACTTATAGTCGTTCTCTCACTCAAATTACGACTAGAATCACCACCCCTCCACCTTTCAGTTGTTTCCCTACCGTGTTTTGTTCTTTTCCCAAGACAACGTCAACAACGAAGGTTAAATGGACGAAGTGACAGCAACCGGAGGGCGAGAGACCGTTACGCAGACAGAACAAGAAGCAGTGAGAAGGAGCGAACAGGGCCGGGTTGTACCACAGCCATCTCAAGGGACGGTGTAAGTTATACTCCCCAGTGTATTAGCAGACGAGACGGCTGAAAGGATTGGCTTTGGGCAGTTCCATTAAAAATCTGACAGCTTTTATCATCCTTGAATCATAGGTCAGAAACTGCCGGGTTGAACAACCGTTTGTTGCCAGGTTTTCCCATTTGTCTTGTCCTACTGGACGGGTGTGTGAAGTCTAGTGAGTGGAGAGGGTGAGGCAACCATAGATACTCAAGACTTGAGTTTTCACTGATCGATTTACAGGCCATGTGGCTTACTAAATTGGACACAGTCAGATTTCTGTGTGGGCGCGAAATGGGAGGCGGACGCGGAACTGGAAATGCGAACTATCCGCGGAGTGAGTTGACGACAATCTATCGAATAATGCATAATGAAGGTCGTCACTGTCGTCCCATTCAACCATGACCACAAGCTATCGAAGTTCCCGTGAACTGAAGCTTAACCCTCGGCTCGCGAACTGGTGAGTTGTTCTCATTAGCATATTGGCCACGTGCGGTTTGCCAAGGATATATCTCTGCTGACACACGGGTAGCGATAGACATGAGGTCACAGTTGGCTTAGAGGGCTGAGGGAAGTTAGACCTGGTCGGATATCGCAAACTCTGATTGTATGAAGACATACAGGCTTGATCCAGAACCCTCAGGGATAAATCAGTAGAAAGTAAGACCGACGGGTAACCTTTTTTTCCACTAGAGACTACTAATTCATCAAACCGTTCCTGATATCTAGTTTCCGGTTTCTAGTCGGTAATGTTGATGGGTTATAGAAAGATGCGAATAGCCAAGACAGTTGGCCTGGTAAAAAAGGCAGCGAGTGCCCTTGATGCTGAAACAGATGCTTAAGGGAGGGTCGAACTGAATGTTAGTCCTAAACTTGCGGCTTAAGAAATCTGCTTGTTCGTGTTTCATCTTGACGGCCGTTGCTCCACAAATGTAGCTGATCGTTCGTGGCTGAGTATGTCTAGAGATGGTAAACATTTTCACACTTCCGGTTCTCGCAAGGTTTAACGCAGAAACCGCGCCTACCTGATGAGCCCGAAACAGAAGGGCAAAACCGGTCGTGGGCTGTTGAAGAGTTTTCAGCAACCTTGTGAGTAGATTCGTTCATGAAAATATACTGCGATATGTTGAATATCGTACCAACTGGAACATGAGGAGACCTGGTGCAGCACATTGAATTGCTTGAATACACCATAAATGAGAGATCCAACTGCGTTCCATGTGAGTCTCCCGAATAGCCGAATTTGTTTGCAAATGGGTGTGTTTCGCTAAGTACCTCTTTTGTTTCTCGGACAGGTGCGCAACTAGGAGTTGCATTTCAAAGGATCGACTGTGACTTTCGGAACTACATGTAATAAAGGTGGATAAGCCGGCCAAATACGATGATGTCAACTAAGTATGGAGGTGCATGAGAACGAACGTCCAAAATCAAGGAACCGGAAAGCCTGACTCCGTTTTTTTCTCGTTGCAAAAACAGTGTGGTCTATGAGGAATGCGCCGTCTAAGCATCCAAAGCTTAAATAAAATTCCGTGACCTCGCAAACTACCAGTTTGGGTCACCGCGAACTTATTCGCGTACATTACTTTTCGGTCGGACACTCCATAGCGCAGCACGTTCGAATTATGAGGGTTCCGTGAATGACAGAACCTTGAATGAATGGCAGGAACCGTATCAGTGAGGCAGCTAGAATTTCACTAAAGAAAATAATACGCTACTCACTAACACCTACGGAAGAAAACCGGAAAAAAGTCATAGAGAGAGAGAGAGAAGACATCACTGACCCATCAGTAAACCATGAAGTGATTGTGCACGCTATCCAGAAGTTACGCAACTCCAATCCATCCACTAGGTAGAGCGAAATTCCTTATGGGCGTCAGTGTGCATCTTAAATCCAATGTTCAGCCGATGAGTATTTTTATCCGCCAGTGGTCACCTGGTTCAACCGTCGCGCAGTTCTCCAATTATCACACCGACCGGCACTGCCTATGGGCGATCCCGTAACCCTCGAAAGTTTACTTACGACATGAAAGCTGATCCTCATTTCCACCTGTTAGATGCACGCAAGCATATGTGCATTCTCATTAAAATATTAAAGTATACGACTCAAGGTTATTCCATTCATCTTTCGGTTGAGCGCTGTCTACTGACCAGTCAGAGTGATCATTATCACTTGTAACACGTCCGTCAGTAGAGTGCTCTCTCCAGCTTGTTCGTACCTCCACAACAGGTGTAGCAGTCATAAATTAGAACCATAGGAATCATTCTCTATTGTGAGGATTCCTCGTTAAAAAACGGCTGAATTTGTGTGGTGCTCACAATGTTGCTAGCGACGCTAGCCATCAGTCGTAAATTTCTGGAAAAACAGGACGGGATACCGTTGTAAACTGAGCAGAAGTTCATGTCTCCTAAAGGATGGAACACTATTATCCGTTTCTGATGGGGCTTGATTTTAAAAGGTATTCATGTGTACTAGCAGTAAATTTCATCAACCTCAAACGAGTTTACACCTGTCCTAATTGTTACCACACGTGAGGTAATTGTCAATAGTTTATCAAAAACAAATGGATTAGAATAGGCGGTATGGGAACTCACCTGAATCACACGCATAGACAAACCGGTCTCCTGGGCCAGCGTCTCACGCACATGTCTTGTGGGCTTCGGAGTAGCGGCAAACGCAGCTTTCAAAGTTTCCAGCTGCTTCGCTTTGATTGTGGTCCTTGGCCCGCGACGTTTTGTGCCTGCTCCCGTACCACAGCCACTCAATTGTCCGCCCATACACTGGCCGGTCCCACTGTCGCTGCCAACACTTGCTTGAGAAGAACCCTCACTTGCTGGGAGGTCGCAGGCCGTCAGGAGTGGTGGAGATGATTGTGCGTGGTATCTGTTGTGGTTGTTGACACACGAATGCTGTTGTCGATGCCGACCAAACAGATGCGTGAAATTATCAGGCGACTGGCTCATAAATTCCATGCCCAATTCACATTCAAGGTTATCTGACTTGAGACTACGGTTTAACTCATGTCTTTCAAGGTCATTATAGTTATCCGAGACGAACTCGCCGTATTCTGCGTCAGTTTCCAGTTGGGCTAAGATTTCCTCTTCATCCTCTTCTTCGTTGTCTACCCCCAACTGGTCATGTTTTGCTAGGTTCCGCCTTTTCAAAAGTGGTCCATCGGACATGGTGTCGATCTCAGTTAAAGGACTCTGTGAAATTCGACGGCTTTTACCGACATCCATTGTATCCTTTTGTCGTTCGAAGCCGACTGCGTTCTGACCATTATGGACCAACTCCCCGTCCTTAGATCCATGATTTTCTGTAGTCCAGTGACGCCAGCTAACTGCTTCGCCCATAACAGTGATGTACGGTGAGCTCATTGGAACCGGGGGATTTCGATCAGTTGCGGAATCTGCAAGCAGGCTGCACTGCGTTCTACACTCATTTTCCAGTTTAGCCACACCCATGTTCAGCGTTTTCTCAAGAAGCCGGAGATGACCCTCACCCGGAGTAGAAGGTATTACCTTGTCGCCCGTTGTCATAAACATACTACCTTTATGGAATTGTCCTGTTTTACAGCGAGCTAAGTAGTCTGTGTGAGGCTGAGTTAGCCCATCTACGGAAGCCGAAAACGGTCCAGGAGAAGATATGCTACCTTGGGTGAGCTGTTCGGGTTTAAGGTCTTGCTGAGTTCGAAAAGTCTGCGGGGAACACGACCTTCTCGAAGCACCAGTTCGAGATGGATCTTCACTGGACATGACGGTGTTTGGGATTGCAGTTAAAGCATGATCACCAGTGCCTGAAAAATCGGAAGAGATAAACTCGAGGTCAACGGAGTTGAACGGTGTTTAGATCTGCCGGCGAAACAGAGGTAATGTGGTTGAACGTATGTTGATACGGTCTCTTTGTTCACGAGTTTACTGACATGATTGAAAGATCAATCGTCTGGACATCACTCCACAGTACTGTTAAAGTACAGCTCATACTCAATGGTGACACCAAAGCTCATACCGTAGATCAAAAGTGAGGATGACGAATCCAACAGGTTCCAGGCATCTATCTGTTTAAGCTTTGACAAAACCTTACAGAAGGTAAGTTCACTTGTATAGACCGGACCATCTGTCTCTCAGGAAGGTCAGATTCCTGAAAGTAACCCCAAAACGCCCGGAACCTACTGAGACCCTAAAACTCCATCAAAATCTCGATAGGAAAGCCAGCAAGCATCCAGGCCAGTCAGTCATTCAATCAAATCAACAAAAGCCGATTAGGGTTTAAGCACGCCACAGAAGCACGACCGAATATGACCAGCGTTCAGGCTTTTCATAGAGGCACGATCGATGATGATGGGTGTTCACAAACTGGGTGTTCACAAACGCCTATCAGACAGCCTGGATCAATGTCAGAAAGTCCCCTTTAAATAGCGTGGGGCCGTTGTAACTTTCGCTCTCGCGCTCGCTTGCTCGGAATATAGCTGTTGTGTTCCTTTCTGTGAGTCTTTTTTCCGGCAACCAGGCCCTGGAGCGGGTCAGCAGCAGATACCAGATTGGCAAATCAGCAGATATAACACTGTCTGTCAAATCCAAATTAGTATGTTGAAATGCTATCAAGAAGCACTCTTACATCCCGGAATACAGCATCGAAGTGAGCGAGAGCAACCTTTAGAATGCACTTGCTCTCACTCTCTCTCTCTCTCTGAACCACATATAGAACAAATAGAACTGAACAAAGCAGTCAACACCTAACATAGAATCAATAAACAATGATCCGAGTGATAAAAATGGTGAACTAGCGAGTCACGTGATGCGGATGTTTGGTTTTTGCCAGAACTCACTCAAAACGATTCTGTAGACAAAGTTCAGAGAGGAAAAAAGTACGGATAATAAATGTTCCAAGGTGATTCTCCGACCTTATTAGATGTAACATCCCTAATAGTATTTTACAGAATGATTTCAGTGCAATTGAAGTGTGTGTCCAGTCTCAAGTGACACTGCATCTTGATGCTTAAGTTGCTGAAATTTTTCCACACGGACATTGTACAACGCACGTCATACATAGGACTAACCGTAACAAAAGCCAACCATTTACTACAAATTAGACGTGGAGAATGAAGAGGTATTTGCGCTAATGGAGGCAAAGGCCATTTACCACTTCTGCTCCAAGAGTTATGTGGTAGAAAGGACCTCGGCTGTGATGAACGCCGCTAGGACAGCTCATCAGAAGGGATCGAACGTCGTGTACGCATAAAAATATGGTGTGAAAAAGCCGATGGTAATCGCCACGTACGTGGACTGACCGCATCGGTCCGGTTCCTTAAAGCTTCGTACATCAACCGAAATATGGTGCTGTCCAGAGTCGACCAGGTGGGAAAAGATAAAAGTCCGGATTTTGTCTTAATTTCAGGAGCCACTTGAGGCTTAGAAAATGCCGCGTTATACGGCTTGCCTAGTTGGTACCTTAGAAACACCGGACATGAGCTAAGAAATAGAGATAAAAGATGTCAGTACGGGCAGGTTGCCCTCATCTTACAGTCTGAGGATGCGCATCAAAGTCTGACAATGTTGACTGGTTTCACAAACCGGCTACCAAGTCACCCTTGGAAAGAAAAATTGTTCACATTAGACCGTTACCACTACAATTGTTTGGCTTCTGCTCTGCGAATTGTTCCATGTAAGCCGATCGTGGTAGTCAGCTTCCTTAGAAATGCTTCTAATATCATCTAACCGTTTCCTCCAAATGAGGACCCGTTTAAGGCTCATGAAGCCAAACAGTAAACGAGGTCTTTTGGTGTACAGGTACAAAACCGTGGAAGTCTTTATGCAATCCTGTGACCAACACTATGTTGAATGCAGCTAAAAGTTCTCTTGGTCAGTAGTACATTCACTTGCCTTCACACAGTGAAATTGAGAGCTGTGCTATGAGTACTGAGTGGAGAGAAGGAAGAGAAAGTTGCCCGTTTCAACAACAAACTGAGTAAATCACCAACTTGTCCGTGACAACGGGTGAATTCTGAAGTGTCTTCCAACAGTTCTTGGTTTTCGAATTTATGCATGAAACAAAGAGTGAATCTGGGGCTGACCTCATGCGTACCCTATCCTTTTGGACATAGCGTACCTCATTTGAGTGGCATAGAAGGCACTCGTATGAACATTAGGTATGGAGGCCTAATTTGTCATCTGTTTGCCCTGCGGGTGTAGTTGTAAAAGTCTTGATACGCGAATCAGCTGATCGGAACAACCAGGACAATATCTTGTCCGGCAAGACAATCACACCGCTCACGAATGACCGCTTTCAGCTATTCAGATTTGATAACCCAGTTCTTCATTCCCAGGTCATTTGGTCCGCTTTGGGCTCAATGACCACTTGAATGAAATGGTCGAAACTCTGCCATTTCAACAACCAAATTCACAAAGTAGGGGGCTTCAACAACATTCGGTGGTCAATGCAAAGCCATGAAAAAAAACGGATAACTAGGGGGAATTAATAGTGAAGGTCAAGCACCAACTGTTCAAACGTAGAAATGTGACACTTTCATATACCCGAGATAATGCAGGCTGCCGGAATCCCATTGGGTGTCATCATCGTCGTCTGAGAACTGACGTGCCAAGACTACCCAGATCTTGTGTGATGACTGGCTTCGAATCAGCACCACACAAACGTGTTACTTTATTTTACCCCCGCCCCTTGTTCAGTGGTTTTTCGAAGGGAAAATTTCGTTATTGTCCACTGAGTAGAGTGGAGTTTCCCGGCGATACACTGTGACCATCTCTAAGGGCACCCCTCCTAAGCGGGCGTGTGTTCGAAAACATCTCTCAAAAATGTGTCTCCACCAGTTGTTCCCAAACACCACTTTGGAGTTGGGCTTCTTGACCTCCCTTCCCCTGAATTTATTCATCTGAGTCTTTTCAATCCCTACACAAAGTTACTGTCTCCTAACTACCCGTTTCTCCAGTCACAGAAAAGGAAGGTCTTGCTTGTCGTATCTTGGGTCACAATCATCACCTAAGTTTTCAAAGTCTTCCTCTCTGCTGGCACGTTCCACCTGATCGTCCGAATTTCGCCTTATTCATCCATCGATCAGTTTGCGTTTTCTCGCTTAAATTGTGCCAAGCTCACGTGACTGTCACAAATCCGATTAGCAAGAACGTGATTACCCCTTGGACGCGAAGGGAAGCACCCCAGGCTGTTTTTCACCTCTAGGCGTAGTACAGCTAATGTTGGCAGTGTTCCACTTTTTTTTCAGACAGCCAGATTGATTGCCTGTTGTCACAGTAACGAAGCAACACGGAGAAAGAAGTTGAGGGGCATCGCAAAATGACACCCAACTTCGGTCTGGCTAAACCACGTGGCCACAAAGTATCAGTTGTTCACCTACAATAAAAAACGAGTAATTCTGTTTTTATGCTATGTGCACAACAAATCTACAGGTTCATAACATTTGCGTTCACCCGGGGTGGATTCTTTACAAATGAACTGATCCAAGGGAGAAGTGAGTGCTGTTGGACTGGTCGTGATCATTCGCAACAGCCATAAATGTTGGATGTCCAATGTTGCTCATTTTGTGTTAGTTACCAGGTCGTTTTTCCTCTCGTTGCTCTATGATGCTCTCCACCCCGGTGAAGTGTCAAACTGAGAAAACTGGTCGGTCAGTTTGGCAAAGCTCTGGTTTCTACCGGACCCTCTGATTATGCCATTTGGAGGACCGATCGGTAACTTGATTCGTACGTACGCAGGGACTGAAGTCAGACTACCTCCAAAAACGGCATAGCCAAAGGTGTTGTTTATGTAAGAATCCAGTCCCTCTGTAAAGATGAAGGTTGGGAGAGCGAAAGTCATGACAAGAACCGCATGCCGAAATTTCGGTGTGTATACACTACTGATAAATACCGATAACGATGAAACTGCTGTGCAGTGATTTTCTCCCTAGATCTATCGAAGCTGTGAAGAAAAATCATATTACACCTGAAAGCCTCCTCAGCATCAAAAAGATGAAAATAGGCTTTATGTCTCTCAAGTGATCCTGCTTATGAGGTAGGCGAATCCCTTATGAGTAGTGTTGTATCAAGGACAAAAATATCTTGGACCCGCTGAACCATCAACTGGCCTTCGTACAACATGTTCGATTGGAGAATATCCTAATTAAGGTGTTCATTCGTATCGCACGTTAATGAAGTCTCAATTCTGGTGTAAATATTAACCTATAGTGGCCTTTATTTCCTCTTTTAGTAGTATAGGTATAGTATAGTATAGTATAGTATAGGTATAAATCCGCTGACAACCCATCACCAATTTTGGGATGTTTAGAGCTCCGCATACAGGTGTGTACCCAAAGTTCGTTTGGCTTTATTAACTATTTGAGTATCACCTTGTATACAACTTCAATAGATCATTAAGTTGGCTTCTGCTTTAAAATGGACGTCGGGTCTTAGCTGGGCCATTCCTTTCCACTTTTTTAACCGCTTTTCATCCACGAAGGGATACAGTCAAGTTCAGGTTAATATTAACGCCACAACCACATGTGTACTCGCATCAGAGCGCATAGCCC
>NW_008751661.1:1986338-2005440 GCF_000715545.1 Opisthorchis viverrini
TGAAAACTCTTCGACGGCAACCTTGTAAGTAGTTTCCTCTATGAAAATACACTGCGATATCTCGAATATCGTGCCAAATGAAACAAGAGGCGGCCTGTGTGCAGCACATTCAGTTGTAGAATATCATAAACGAGAGATTCAGTTGAGTCTCTTGTGAAAACCAAATTGATTTGCAAATGAGTGTATTTGCCGGAATTCTAGTTCCGCTCCAACAAAGTTACTCCCTTGGTCACTTCACATTTCCTTCGGTGAACTGCGGCAGTTAACAAAACCGGAAAGTGTCGTAAGAGAGGATTTGGTCGATAATGAATGAGCTCCCTTGATGTGTAGTGCGCGAGTTTTCAAACCGGAGGAGATACACCTCCATTGGTTCCTCGAGTGTCGTCCGTCACGTACGAAAAAGGGACTGAAATAGCTCATACCGGTGGCGGAAAAAGCTTAATCAGGTGCACCTCGCAGGCTGGTGAGGATGTCATCAACTTAGCGAAATACACACTTATTTGCAAACTAATTTGGTTTTTCGAGAGACTCACCTGGAACCCAGCTGGATCTCTCGTTTGTGATGTTTCCAGCTGGGTTCCAGGTGAGTCTCTCGAAAAACCAAGTTAGTTGCAAATTTCGTGAAATTTGGTTTCAAGTAGAATATAAGGTTGACGGAAACTCGGGAAGTGAGTCTACCTGATGAGCCCCAAGATGGGTGAATCCGGTCGTGGGCTGTCGATGAATTTTCAGCAACCTTATGAGTAGTGCATTACAAATATTCTTATCATCAACTGTCCTGCTGGCTTCATCGACCTTGCCCTGCATAACAAACACCCACGCACAAGCTTGTTAAACGCAGCTGCCGCCTTGACAACCCAAAATTTCGGACGCATAACAGCGTTGTGTCCATATGTCCTTCCAACTCCTGGTAGTCTCTAATCAGACAATGTATCACGGGATTTCGACTTGGAAGTATGATGGGATGTCTGTGGGGCTGGTACAAACCGCCATTTCGCAGCCTCCCCTGACACGTACTGGTCTTTCAAGAAGCACTGGAGAGAGCTTACGTAACGAGTTGCCCGGTATCATATTCTGGCTCTTATCGGGACGTGGTTCTCCGGTGAGGGAAATATACAGCTTCTGAAGGACCTGTTTTACGTATTGCAATATTGAATATTCTTCTGCTCTCAATTCATTTAGCCGTGGATTGCCCAGTGAGAGCACAAAGCTCTCATCTTTGTTTGACTTTATGCGGAGGTGCAAGTTGAATCGTGTCATCCACCCTACGGCTCGTTTCGGCCCAATCCATGAAAGAGCAGTTTTTTTTCAAATGCTAATTCTACCAAGACAGAAGTGTTCAGAACGTTAGACTTCTTGACTTTGAGGTTCAGTATATCGTCGGAAAGGCATTTAACATTCAATTTCAGGGCTTTGTAGAGAGCCTGGCCCATGGAACCAAACGTCTACCAGCGACTCTTCTCGATGCGTGATCTCCAAGATTGTCTTGCGTTGGCACACGCCTCCATTAATATACTTTGAGGTTCTCGCAAACGAATCCCAGCCTATTAGCGATAAAAGTTTTATACTTGTACTTTCTGTCATAGATATAATGAAGCACGATCATAGAACCGGTCCACAAGTACGTACCATCTATTTTCAAATTTAGTTGCCTCAGGACGTAGCGCCTTAAGTTTAAGGACAAGACAGAAGCTTGCAGTTCCAGTCGTGGCTTTTTTTGGCGGGGAGGGGCCGATCAGATACATACGACATACCATCCAGGAACTGCGTATATAACCTACCTGAACGACGGATCTGCAACCAACTTCTGTGGCATCAGAGAAGATGTGCAGTTCAGTGTGATGTACACCAAACTCGAAGTATTTCCATGTCGCGCTGCCAACATTCCCACAAGGCTTCCATGGCTGTATCAATACGTCCATCCAAACCAACTTCTTCTCGCACAGTCGTTGTACTACTTATTTGGGTTGCAGTAGGAGCGGAGCCACCAATCCGAGGGAGTCGTAAAGTGAGGCGATGCAAGTGACAGCACACGTGCTGTCAAATCGACCTTAGATCGGAAGCGGTCAGTTTTGATAGACCAACACAGACCCAACCTCTTGTGCAAACTTGAATATGAAATTTCGAGGTCAGCAAGCTCGGATGTTCACTCGCTTTTAGGGATGATACACAAGACTTCCGGATTGTTGCTTACCCAGATCTAAGTGAATTTAGAAACTTTCAAATTTAGTTGCCTCAGGACGTAGCGCCTTAAGTTTAAGGACAAGACAGAAGCTTGCAGTTCCAGTCGTGGCTTTTTTTGGCGGGGAGGGGCCGATCAGATACATACGACATACCATCCAGGAACTACGTATATAACCTACCTGAACGACGGATCTGCAACCAACTTCTGTGGCATCAGAGAAGATGTGCAGTTCAGTGTGATGTACACCAAACTCGAAGTATTTCCATGTCGCGCTGCCAACACTCCCACAAGGCTTCCATGGCTGTATCAATACGTCCATCCAAACCAACTTCTTCTCGCACAGTCGTTGTACTACTTATTTGGGTTGCAGTAGGAGCGGAGCCACCAATCCGAGGGAGTCGTAAAGTGAGGCGATGCAAGTGACAGCACACGTGCTGTCAAATCGACCTTAGATCGGAAGCGGTCAGTTTTGATAGACCAGCACAGACCCAACCTCTTGTGCAAACTTGAATATGAAATTTCGAGGTCAGCAAGCTCGGATGTTCACTCGCTTTTAGGGATGATACACAAGACTTCCGGATTTTTGCTTACCCAGATCTAAGTGAATTTACAAACTAGTTTTTTGATGGTATCAACAGATTCCACCGATGCAGGACAACCATCAGCGTAAACGTTTTCGTTTACTGCAGAAACCGTCTTTCGTCGAAAACACTTTTGTTGTCATCAGCCACCCTACGTAGAGCGAAAGCAGCGCAAAACGGGGAAGAAGTGGCTCCAAACGTTTGTACGTTAAAATGGCAGAAATCTGGGGACTTCTCCAGATCTCCATCAGTTTGCCACAAAAAGCGAACGTTGCCTTATCCTCTAGTTGTAAGCGTACTTGTAAAAATATCTCTTTTATATCTACAGACAAAGCAATTGCATGGAGTCGGGATCGAAGTAAAACGCCCGTGATGTCATTGGTAAGGTCAGGTCCGGAAAATAAGCCGTCGTTGGGGGAAACACTTCGCAGCGCAGTCGAAAACTATTGGGAACTTTCCAGGCTTTCGACGGTTGGAGACGGGATGATGTGGGATGAAGCTCAAACCTTCTGTTGGACCAACTAGCGATCGACCTACATACTCTTTTCTTCCGGAAGAAGATACGGTCTCGGTGCAGTGTCTAAGGGGCCATCGCCCTTTAACAAGCGACCTTTCAAGTAAATGAGGCGTTTCTCAACCACATACAAATTACCAGGTTGGATCTTCAAGTCGACCTTCTAAGGCGCCGGCACCTGATAGTGGTCGTCCAACAAGCTAACAGACTGCTCGATGTCTCTCATGATCTCCTTGTCCTCTAGGGACAGTGATTCATCGGTGTCCTTGCTTTCGTAGGAACACTGAATTCCGTACTGAGGCAATTCACGGATATTCGTTTTGGTCTTGCAGAAGCGGTCAGTCCGAAAATTGTCCATCCCAAGGCCGTTAGATATGCGTAGGGATGTTTCGGAGAATCCAGACTTTGTTCGATAATGCAGTAAGCCTCTTATCAAAATCTAGACGTTATTTCCAGGAATTCGTCAGCGATCAACATCAACAAGGTGTGTCCCTTGCCATAGCAACAAATCACCCGGAATCGAAGCTTTGGTAGTGAAAAGTGACCCGACAGTATAGGCACAATCGACGTTCACAGCATACCCGTCAAACGAAGACTGTATGACAAAGCTGACTGTCATGGTACCCTTGATTTCGGGGCATTTACCGATGATATTCCTAAGCGTGCTACTTCCCTTTTATCTCATTCTCCTTTGCTACGTCGGCCGTCAGTAGGGTAGTATCGGAGCATGAGCTAGTACTGCGCTCTTCGGTCCAACTAGCCCCAATGCAACGAACCAGGGTAGCTTCGGGGACTCCCACATCATCATCATCATCATCATCATCATCATCATCATCGACAGCATGACATCAGTGTTCAACACCTATGCTCCACTGCCGTATAACCATGTTTTAGGTGAAAGCCTTATTGTAAAGAAAAGAATAAAGGTGAATGGGGAAGGGACTTATTGCTAGCCTACTACAATCATTCTGAGGTGACTACACATCCAGACATTCACTCAGGCAATCTGGATAGAAACTGACAACAAGAACGCCACTGACATCGGTTGGCAGCCATATCTTGCAGCGTCTCTAACCAGGCGCAGTGGGGATCACATGGCCCCCATCCTGGAAGGCGAGTAGTACCAACAGCACCCAAGCGTTTCGTGATCTCCTTCATACTCCTCTGCCAGGTCAACGGTTGGCCACCTTTCTGCTTCCGCCACTCTAAACTGGGCATGGAAAACAGCACTGACTTCAGCAAGCGATGGTTAGCCATGCGCAACACGTGTCCCCCAACTGCCGTTGGACGTTATTACCTTTCATGGCCTTCACCATCCGCTGTGTCGTTCAGGTTGAAACAAGAAAGGCGGTGTGGGCACAAAATGGAAACAACAAGACGAAGGATGAGGTGGTACATAATGAGAATAGAAGAAAAGAATTGACACCCTCAAAGTTGACTTCACTCATCCCTCCACTTTCTCTCTTGGGCATTCTTTCTTATATGTTTATACCATTCACGTAGCGATAGTTACTACTGTGTTACTTTTGTTGGTGGTACTAAGGATTTCACACCGAGATCATCCACAGCCTCTTTTTAATAGCCCTTAGGGATCTCGTAAGAACACGACAGTCTTCATTTTACATTGTAGCTCACAATTTTCAAAATAAATCAATACGTCCGGCGAACCTCTCGACTGGATACAGTCACAATATGTGGGTTAACCCCCTAGGAGCAGCTTTCTGAAGGATCTCGGCGAGTATTCGGCGACCGCCCCCACCTAACTAACCCGCACGAGCCCTAGCACCGACTTCAATCAATCATTGGTACACAGAAGTCGAACCTACAACTAGTAAGAAACCTACTAGTTCCAACAACGTCTCGGTGTGTGTACACACGGCGAATCGCGGTACCTACCGCTCCGTTTCCATTCCCCAAAGTGGCATTTACATGGTTCATGGCTGAGAAATCACCAGGCCCCAGGTAGTCGTTTTCAGAATGTCGTAAGTCGATTGTTGTTTTTGTGCAGAAAAAAGAAGAGAAACTTTTTTCCAAGCTTGACGACGGCGTACAAACAAAAATGTGTGTTGTGTGCTGCTGGCCGTTTCCGAGTGGCTATTCGCTAATCCAGTAACTGTGATAATAAATGTATTTAGCTTGTTTATTCTGATATCAGATTCTGAGAACTCAGCCACAACTAAAGCCTCCCGCCCTTATTGAAGCTCATCAGATAGATGTAGGATGTCTGGTCACGTGAGTTGTTTGCCACTCAATCAGAAAATGAATGGCTACTAGCCTAAATGGATTGTAGGATAGTCACTGTGATTCAAATTCTGTCAGAGTGAGTTGCATTTCCATTTTAAGCTTGCTTACGAAATAGCTCCAACTATCCGATCCCACACCACATATATGGACCTAGATTCTGTCTTATTTATCATGAAATTTGGCGCGGATTCTATTGTTTACCAGTGAAAGGAAGAATACCTTCGCTGGGGAGTTATTTGTTAGAAAATGCCAACTAAACAGTAACAGACTATTGGACAGCGGAGCGAAACTCTCATACACATCTTGTTTATAAAAACTGTGTATCCATCTTCTCTTTAAACGCGTCTTCCTGAACTTTCCTGGATATTCATTGACTGTTACTCAAACGCAAGCACACGCTACAGAGCGACTCCATCAGGTCGGTAATAGATCTCACTTTTCAAAAGACGCGAAGCGGATTTACGAGAAAACATATTACTCGCATGCACCCAGCAGTAGTATCACCGTTACACCGGTATCACATACTTAGGGGATAACATAATCTTAACTGGGGACCATCGTCACGAATCCACGAGCTCCTCACCAAGGTTTTGTTTCTTTACAGACAAGGTAGAATCGGTGATGAGGATAACGAGATGAACGACACAAAAATTGCTAAAAGATCATATCAGCAGACAGCCTCGCTGCTGAGGTTACCCATCCATTTTGTAAAATCCAATTCGACCCCCAACAAGGTAAAACTGAACTGGATGATTCGGCTAAAAGTGGTGGGAAATGTACTCTGGTGTGTCAACTCGTGCACAGATAAGATCATAGTTATTTCAGTCACCAGATGGGAAAGAACTCTACACCAACCAGTTTTACGGTAAGCGTCAAGTGGGCTGATTTCCAACAGTGTGACTGTTTGCTTTTTCTATAGGTTCAGTACACAGTCTGTTAGTTTGTTTCTAAGTCTCCTGAAGTGAGCACGTCGTAATGATCCCCATGATTCAATTGAGCAACAGACGGGCGAACACCAGTGTCATATGGCGGGTGCAATGCATATCAAGTGATCTAATGAGTGAGGACCACCGCTGTTTACGGTCGATGGTAGCCTGTAGCTTACGACGGGATTTGAGGGAGTGATCTAAATAGGGCCATTTTAAAAATATGTATCAAGATACTGCAATAATACAGAGGTTATTAATTTAATTTGAAACCTTCTGATCTGTCATTTAAACAGTTCATCGCAGTCCAGACAAGCCTACGAGTATCATATCATTTGACCCAGTATGATCCCATACTTATTCCGCTAGTGCCTGTGATTTATTGTGAACAGTTGTACGGCCACCAGTTGACCTTTGTGTACTATACACACATCAGCCCGTTTATAAGCAACGTTTGCCGATGAATATATAATCCAATCTACGTTGATACCACTGAGCGAGGTCCACAATTCACATCAACGCTTTTTCATGACCTCAAACAGCTACTTGGTACGGATCACTTCCGTACAACCGCATACCATCCGGCTGCCAACGGCATGGTCGAGCGCTTCCATCGACAACTCAAGGCGTCGCTGATCGCCTCCTCTAGCACACACTTGTCGGAAAGCCTCTCCCTCATTGTTCTCAGTATACGCAATACTATTAAAGAATACTTGGGTTGCACAGCCTCTGAACTCTTCGTCGGCACTACCTTACGTCTTCCAGGTGAAATGATAATCGACTCTGTAACAACTGGTGAAACGGACCCTAATTCCTACGCTTCCCGGCTTCGCCAATACATGCGTGATATCCGTCCTTCACCTACTCGACAAACCTCCAAGCCTACCCAGATACATCCCGATCTTGCTACATGTGAATATGTTTTTGTGCGCGTCGATGCGGTCAGAAAGCCCTTACAACCGCCATACGAAGGGCCTTTCAGAGTCATTTCTCGGAAAGACAAAACTTTTGTCATTGATCGTAACGGCCGCAAAGACACAGTTAGCATCGATCGACTGAAAGTTGTTTACATGCACACACGACCAACCTCTGAGGATGAGCATACCACGACCCCCTCCGTTACACAATCACACAGTCATACAATCCCTCCATCGACAAGTGATACCACCAATACCACACACACACCACCACTCACAAGATCTGGTCGACTTTACAAACTTCTTATTCGTTTCGAAGACTAACTGTCATGACGCATTTCCTTTTCGAGCGCCTTGCTCACCCATTTGACACTCTAGGGGGGTTCTGTAGCACTTGTAAACTGCTCTTTTTCATGCTCAGTATCATCTTCCCTCACCCCATCAATATTTGTCACACCACTGTACAATAGTTTGTTTTACTGAAATACAACCGCAACCGCCCGCTTCTTGGGTCCAACGTGACTTTGAGACTTTTGCTGAGTGACTGTTTTTGTGGCCGCCGGCTGGCTATAATTGACTGCTACTAACTCTAAACGTGAACAAACATTTTAGCTACAAACGCCGTACCAATATATTCATACTTGTGGATTAATATTTTGATCACCGGAGATTTGGAAGACCAGGAATATAGAACTTTTCTTGGTGTGGTGGTTCAACGGAACTACGGAATCTCCTATTTTGAACTGTGAGTCACCATTTACTTGGATTTTCTCCTTGTGACTTTGTATCTGGCTTACATTAGTAATTTGTTCTGTTCACTAGAAACTCCATAGGGCCGTTAACCAATACAGTCTCACAGTGTTCCCTCGAGTTGGCTATCAAGGGGATTTCAACGAATCAAGGTGCAGGAAGCATCCGCAGTTCTGATAGTTCTACTGGCTGGCTTATCCAACAAAAACCGTTATTTTGAAGCACCATGAATAACGCCCCATACAGTCCGAGTCTTACAAAAGAGGACTCGGCATGGTCGCCCGCACTTCAGTCTTGAAACCCATGTGCAAAGATTTTCCGGTCACATTCAGACCCAACAGACGGCGATACCGAATTGTTGTTCTTTGAGAGCTTCACGTTTCACGCTCCGATTCACATTGCAGCCTGCTACTGCAGTCCGGTGACCACCATTTGTTTAGTCATTTATTCAAATTGTGGATCGATATTACCAACTGTCGCGGTCGTTCGCGAGCTCTGAGCACAGGCCGACTCGTGTTACCTACTAGGACGGCAACCGCAACAGCGAGCGTGAAGACTGATGTGGCTTGACAGACCGTATGACATCTTGCGCAACAGAGCTTGATGTTTATTGTGAGGGGTGGGGTGGTAACACAGGCGGGGCTGTGGTGAGACTGTTTCCACTTCAAAGTTTGTGTGTGTGTGGGTGGGTGGTGGTGGTGGTGGGGGTGGGTATATTGTGTCTGTATGGTTGTGCATAAATTTAAAATTCAACCGGCGCTGCTTCCACGAACAACGACGCGCCATGAAGCCATGGTTCATTCAGACGACTGCAACCGTTGCTTTTAAACTGCTGTCGCTGAGCCGAGGGGCGAGCATCAGCGCCAAACGGTTGCTATTTTATGCGCCATATAGCCAGCTAACGTACTGTGCAACAGATCACGGAGACGGCGGTAGTTTGTTCAATCTAAAATGCTAATTAGTCTGGTGGTAAGGCCGTCCATCAGTGATGGTGCTTCTTTCTCACTACGGTTTCGAGGCGTAAATGTTTTCAGGTAAGTGGCGAGGTAGGTCGGATTTGAGGGAGGTGTTTGCAGACTTTGGCTGTGTGCGTACATCCGAAGCGACTTGCCAGATTCACGCTCTAAAATATGCTTCTTGGTCATCAACCGTTACACCGGTGAGTAGGTTCATCATTCGACGGAAGCGTTCAACAGAATCCTGATCGTCAACACTGGGAAGCGTTCAACAGAATCCTGATCGTCAACACTGGGAAGCGTTCAACAGAATCCTGATCGTCAACACTGGGAAGCGTTCAACAGAATCCTGATCGTCAACACTGGGAAGCGTTCAACAGAATCCTGATCGTCAACACTGGGAAGCAACAAACAGAATCCTGATCGTCAACACTGGGAACATGAATGTTGCTGATTACAGAACCTTTCGGCAGATTCCCCAAGTTGGCGGACCAGGGTTTGTTCCATAAACTGAGGTGAACTTTGATTCTGGGAGTTGATATGGTTTTAGACAGTTGATGCAACTCCAACGAGAAATGGCAAGCGATTCAATGGCCATAGTCAGCCACAAGAATAGCGGAACGATTGGCCAATGGAATCGAACAATGATCAGTCGATTGCAGTATCTAATGCCCATCGGCTCCCGCCTCCGATGCGTAGCTACCTGCCCCACCTCCCCGAATCATCGGTGAACGAAACTATGGCAGCTACAACCACCGTACGACAAGTACGCGGTTCTTAAAGCTGACAAGTATGATGATGATGATGATGATGGTGATGATGATGGTGATGATGATGATGATCAAAAAACCCAGACATATCCGTTGTATAGTAGGCCAAGTTGTATTTTCAAGTTGTATTTTCGACGGGACAGGGCATAAATTAAGTGCGAACATTCACCAGTCTGTTGTATTCTCGTGGCTTCTGGCCTATTCAGTTCATATCTAATTGAACTCACCCTGAAATTCTAGCATATGGAACACTTTCGGTGAGTGAGTTACATTCAGTTCAATTTGGACAGATACTAACGGTCAAATTATTCAAATTTAGAGTTGACTTCGGTCGTGAAGATTATTCCTGTAGAAAAAACCAAAAGCCGAAAGCTGGTCCCGCGGAAGACGGAACAGTGAGAACACTAACCAAAGAATCGATTGACTAAGAAGCAATAAAGTACATCCGCCAGATGGGTTGAGAGAAACATTAGGAGAACATAGTACTGATGGACGCACTACACTACTCATAAGGTTGCTGACAATTCGTCTTCCAAAAATATCATAAACGAGAGATTCAGCTGAGCCACCCGAAAATTTCCTTACAAACGAGTGTATTTTGCTACTGATAACAATACTGAAAGTAACCACAGTGAAATAACATCGAAACATGGTGATAATGACATGGTACCATTATGGATAAATTGATAAGTAGTAGTGTGCGTTAATGATGGATAAAACGTTTTGCATTCAGCTACAAACTTGGTTGCAAATCTTCTCAAGTGGAAAGAACGCCCGATAACAGCAGCTTCATGATTAGAATCCCGAAATTTAACGAATACAATAAATCCTACATACAATCTATTCTCTCATGGAAACCAAACTGCTAAACCGCATGAATTTACCCCGTCCTCAACCAGTTGAAGATTAAGGTCCCTGGACAGGAGGATTCAAGTTTTATGAAGTAAAACTGCAGTGGCTCTGTGCAGCCAGCTCTTAAGCCTGAGCTTCTGACGCCATAAATCTCATTATATTTTTGTGCAGACCCGTACTTTTATCTCATAAGTCGATAGCGTTGTTGCAAAAGTCGAGTGATATTGGGATTATCTTGTGCCAGACCCTTATGAGTAGTCGGATAAAGTCAAACTCTGGACAACTGTGGAAATCACGCAAAGAGCTCAGAAGGTAGGCCGAGAACCACTTGTGAAGTTCACACGTGCAAGTGCGACGGAGAAAGGAGTAGCTTCGACATTCGACAAGCAACAAGTCCGTCGTTCGTGCAAAAACCTGAATAGTGTTCACACTCATTCTATGTGTGTGTATTTGGAGATCCCAACTAACTGCGGTTGGATTATAGTATAAGAGCAGGAGAACTGTGCACCCGCTACAAATTCTGACATATATCAATTACATGTCTATTACTTCTCACAGAACTGTCCTTACGCGTTAACCGGTTGATCTTACCAGTTCGAATGTCCCCCCCCCCCAGCCCGTACCGACAATTCAAGAACAAATGTACTATGTACGACTCCCTATTCTAGAAACTAATGAGTCAATTTTGCAGCCAGTCCTGTCTGTACAGCAAACTTATCGATTATTGCATTACTGAACAGCCTTCAGCAGGCGTCCATTTAAATCAAATGTCATGACTGTGGAATTCTACAATGAGATTGACTGGAGGAAGAAAAATCTGTTCAATATTACTAACATCCACTTAACGAGAACTCAAGGAAGAATTTCTAATTCTTCAGGAAAGAAAACTGTAACGAATAAAAAGTGAAATGCGACTCAAGATATTTGCGGTCTCTTTCTTCACGACACTCCTGTCAACCTGTTTGGCGTTTTCGAACCTCAGCCACATTGTTGTCTTATTCAGAGAGGAGTGCCTCATTCTAATTCAGCGTTTGCAACTCAGAATGATGAATGATCAATTTAGGTGATTCTAAACTGAGGCAATTTTGAACTAAACAGTTTGAGCTACATTCATGTGGACCGAGTTCTTTTTCAAAGAATGGATACCCTTGGAAATTAGTTGGATAACTTACTGGGCAGTCTATTGTGTATCTGCATAAGCCTGGATTGTGACGATACTGGGGAAGGCGATGTTTTACGGAAACTACCGTCCTCTGCTGAGGAGGCCATTGTTCCTGCATCGTCTTCCAGGACTTGAGCTCGGTTCTCCTTCTCCATTGATCCTTCAATGGAGGTGCTGGATTGTCGACAGGAATTGAAGCTGGGTGTGCTTGGGGTCAAGGGTCGGACACTGCTCAAATGGAAGTCTGAGACGGCACCTTCTGACCGTTCCACCAATTGCTGAATCGCCATACGTCCAGTTGGCGGGGGTGCCGTGTAATGTTCTTGACATATCACATACTGGTCGCCACGAGCCAGACATAGTTGGTCTCCAGCGATAAACTGATGATCACAGATATTACAGCGGAAACACGCGGCATGGAAGATTGAACTGCGGGCAAAATGAACGAGCTCCGAAGCTTGGATGGTCTTGCGGCACGCGGTGCACCTTGGACCGTATTGTCTGAATATGGTAAAGTAATCGATCAGAGAGGAAAAGTTTTGCAGAAAATTCTAGAAACTTTAAATGTGTTATCGCTAACGAAGATTATCGTGCTCTAAGGGATGTAGGCTGAGGTAAGAACTACGGCAGTTAAGCCGATATACCGAGCACCTGGTCGTTGGTTCCAATGCCATCAACCTGCTACCGGTTTTCACAACTATCCTACAGAGTTGCGCGTGCTATTTGCAAGCCATAATAAAAAAAATTTCTCCTTATGAGCAGAGGTCATTAGAAATTTTAGGGCCATCAAATATCTTGATCTGACGGAGAGGAAACCCTCGGGCAACAGTGATTCTCCTGTCAAAAACGGTTGGTTTCGCCAAAGTAGTAGATCAAAAACAGTCACCCTTTCACCCTAGACTCATATTCCACGTCCTCATCACGTAATTTTTTCAAAGTAGATATCATTCCTTCCTACTTCGGGTGTTCTGAAATGCCGCTGTTCTTGCAATGGTTGCGATGGTTCTTGAAGCGTGGTTCCTATTATCCATGTCGCCATTGTTGTAACCGATCTTTCGGACAAGGGGGAGAAACTCTGGGCTGTATTCAGACTTTACCGTAGGAAGTTTATAGCTAAGGACCTTGTAATCGTGTCCCTCAAGCTGGCGTTTATGTGTGTGTCTGTAGACTGAGCAGAAATACGAGATGACCCCGGTCGACTAATTGTTGGAGAAACTGAAAAAAAAACACTAAGAATATGGATGCTGTATCACAGTGCTTGATACAAAGAAGAATATTTTTATCCACCTCTCCATGAGAGCTGACACATCTCGCTCTCCACAGTGGATACCGGACATCTAAATCAACTGCAAGGATGTCTATTTATTCCTGCAACCGACTTCCTTGAAGGGTTCTTTTTGCACAACTACATGAAGGAGGGAAACGTATTAGGGGAGGTCAAACAATGACTTGGCAGCGAAGTATGAAAGCCATTACCAGCAAACTCAGCTGCACGGGTCACCGCCGTCCCCTTGAATGAGGATGTCAAGACAGGATACATCAATGGTTAGAGACATTGTCAGACATGGCCCATTCGCGCCCTCACTGGCGCTCATGCATCCAAGCTATTGCCTTCAATGCACAGCTCCCTTCCCAATCCCCCCACTTGACAGCCCACTGACAGCGCTGAATTTATGCACCAACTTATCAGCTCCCACCTCCAATGCCCCCCCCCAATCATCGGTGAACAAAACTGCGACAGTTACAACGACTGTAGGACTAGTACGCGGTTCTTACAGCTTACAATGATGAAGTGATTCATATTTAAGGTACGACAAGCGAGGGGTGAGATGAAGTGGAGAAATCTATCGCTTGAGCTTAATGTCAGGGCTAACAATTCCTAGTGTCTATCCCTCAGAATAGCTCTATATCAGTAGTTCTTGACCAGAGGGGTTCTCTGTAGCTCAGAGGGAGAGTGTGACACTCCGATTTTGAGGACATCCTGTACTGGGGAAATTGTTTTCTGATTGAGCTGAAGTTTTCGAAATTTATTCTCACTTCCGTCTGTTGTCTACCAACCAAATGATCGTATCTGTTGTGAGTGATCGAGTCATAAGGTAACGCAGGTACCGTGCACATGGTAAGATGCCTTTCCTTCTCTCTTAGGCTTATCGGTGAGATTCCATACAGACGTCAAGAGGCACACCGCTGCACACGGAAAACCGTTACGTTGCGTCTGGTTTTGGGACTGGGCCTAGACGAGGTGATGTGATGAGCAGATTGCCATGCGGTGTTCGACAACATGTCAGCTATTTGTGGCTAACAGTGTGACGCTGAATTCCCCAACAAGTTTTCCTACCTGACCGAGGGTTCCTTCGTCAAGTCCCCATACCCTTTCCACCACCTTACCTGTGATTATGCCATCCGGCATTGCATATAAGCTCACCCCGCTTAGTCTGTCACCATTCCACTCTGCTATTAATGCATTCATTTTAGGAACTGGACGAATATTATCCGTCCCTCCTTCCGAGGAGTGTATTCGCTGACCGGAATGACGGATCAAGAAGGAGAGACAAAACTTTATGCTGGTGCTTTCAACACCATCGGGGCAAGACGGATCAGTGGTTAGAGCGCGAATTTACTGACCGGAAGTTCTGTGGTTCGAACCCGACCTCTGCCTCTCGGCTGCCGCTGCCTAGACTTGGGCATCCTGGCAGTATCCCAGCCCTCGTGTTCACTTCTGTAAAAACCAACACACGAATTCATATGCAAAGATGAGGGGATTGCGGTGTCACGTGACTCAGTCTCCCTCTCAAAGTTGACGGAAGGAGAAAAGGCGGAAATTCTGAAAGAACAGTTACAGAACATTCCTGTACAAAGCGCGAGCAGAAAGAGACGTTTTTGGACGAAAGGCAAGTTAATTTAATGGGGTAATCTATACAAACCAGAACCGCAAAGCGAAGTTTACTCTGGGTTGCTTGCCTGAGTTTGCTCTAAGGTCCTTCCCATCTACATGGCAGTCCACACTTTTAAAACAGCTCGCATATGACTCTTCTGCTGTCAGACAGCCTCCTGAGCGTTGATTTCTACTGACAAGTCTATTTACCCCCGAAGGAGTGTGCGCGAAAGAATATTTCCATGACACTCATCACAGAACGAAAGCCGGGGCCCAAGTGAATATGATCTTCAGATCGTTAGTCGGTCAGATTTTTGAGCCGACCGGAGACCGCAACTCCTAGGTGCACATTCATGCGAGGACAGCAAGGTATTGATTAACTGGATGTGTGATTTTGCGTGGCATGGCTTCATTTGGTTCAACCTGCATTCTTTGCATAGCATGGTCAACCCCTTCATTAGGTATTCACTTACTGCCCTAGAAATCTCCTACTAGCCGAAGATTTGAATGAAACTCAATTATCATGTTTCCGGATTAAATGCACATCAGGAAAGCTGCCTCTTGAAACATATCCAAGACATTGAATATCTTCCCTCCTAGGTGCACATTCATGCGAGGACAGCAAGGTATTGATTAACTGGATGTGTGATTTTGCGTGGCATGGCTTCATTTGGTTCAACCTGCATTCTTTGCATAGCATGGTCAACCCCTTCATTAGGTATTCACTTACTGCCCTAGAAATCTCCTACTAGCCGAAGATTTGAATGAAACTCAATTATCATGTTTCCGGATTAAATGCACATCAGGAAAGCTGCCTCTTGAAACATATCCAAGACATAATTTGAAATATCTTCCCGTCATAATAAATAGCACGCGGAAGACTGTTACCTAGCCGTTGTGGAATGTGTGTAGCTCTTCTGCTTGGCTTACCTACCGATTTCCCCGAGCTTGACAAATGGGTGACGAAACTTTTGCAATTATCAAGCCCGAGCAAAGAATATTGCGGGAACTGTGGGAAATCCATCACAAACGGGATACTTAACTGGGTTCCAGGTGAGTCACTCTAAAAAAACAAATTAGTTTGCAAATTAATGAGTGTCTATTCGCTAATTTCGTGCAATTTGATTTCAAGTACAACATAAGGTTGACGGAAACCCGGGGACTGCGCCTACCTGATGAGCACCAAGAGGTGCAAAACCGGTCGTGGGCTGCTGACGGATTTTCAGCAACCTTACGAGTAGTGAATTACAAATATATACATGTGGGGATTCCGGTTTTCAGAGCCGAGCTCGTGAGGCTACGTTTCCTTCAGCAATTTCTACATGCTGTTATTCAAAACTACCTAGCTGACTGGTGAATATGTTTTCTTGTGAACAGACGCCAAGGTTTCCTTTGAATTGTGGAATTCATCGCAATGGTTCAACTAGCCTGTTCTTGTTACGGGGAATTTTTCAGATGGGACAAATTGGAGGGACTTTCGAAAGTCCATATAGCGGGGGACATTGGTTCCCATTGGTTCAAAAACTTTGAACTGTGGATTTGCGCTACGCTCCGGGTTTCTTGACCATTTGTGTGAATTATTGCGTACATTTCGTTCGTCCTGCATAATCTGTTCATGTCTAGTTACCGGAGAAAAGTCACTTCGTTGGCGGTTTTGTGGACGCGAAAACAGATATGTATTTTCAAACTTACAGTTCGTTCTCCTCTTTCCACACAAATCGGGTTATTTTTGCTTTTAGTTTCAAATTTCACCAGTCAGGTAGGTCACCATACCAACCGTAAACGGTAATCTTACAAGTCACATCGAACAAGAGTTTGTCTTCTATGGGGAATTTTCTACACCTCGGGCACGCGTGAAGGGCCCCCTCATACCCATCACAATCAATTTATTCGACAACCGCCCTAAACTGACTGTAACTGAGGGAAGGTCGTGTAAGAAACGACATGCCTCGTGAGGGAACCGATGTCCACCGCAACGTCGCATTTGTGGATGTATGATTTGATGTATAAAAGTCAAGCATTGTCCTTGGAATGGCTTCTCGTATTATTGAACGTTCTTCAAAATAACTAGTGTTTCGTACCTCATGAAACGCTGAGTTTCGTAGTACAGAAAATCAAATCAAGATTTATCGATTCTCATGCAACTCTTCAACATTTTTGTCTGTTCTGTTTCATCCAATCCAAACCGACGGACTATTCTTTCATGCGAAGTTTACACCAGTATCTTTCAAGAATCGATTGCATTTTCCTTTTCGCCATTTTGTTTGACTCGGGACATCCGTTCAACCCTTCAACAAGTACTCTCACAGACGGCTTTCTTATTTGGCCAAAGCGTTGGTTCTATTTACTGGTCTCGTGAACTGTTCCTCTTGTACAGTTTTCACCACACATGCAGCCTCCGGATAACCTGTGGTTGCCCAGGTATGTCGGACGTAGTTAAATTCCTCCATTCAACCGGGGAAAGTCATATAAGAATCCATGAAATAGCTACTAAGCGTAGTTTAACAGCGCCCAATCTGTTTTTTCACTAACATGTGACTATTTCAACAAATACACTCAGTTGCGTATCAATTTAGTTTTCACTGGAGACTCGGTTGAACCTCTCGTTTTCATGATATTCTTCAACAGAATGTGCTGCACACAGGTCGCCTCATGTTTCAGTTGGTTCGATATTCGAGATATCACAGTGTATTTTCATGAAGGAAGCGACTCACAAGGTTGCTGGAAACTCTTCGACAGCCCACAACCGGTTTCGCCCTCCTGTTTGGGGTTCATCAGGTAGGCGCGGTCTCCGAGTTTCCGTCAACCTTATGTTCTAGTTGAACCCGAATTAGACTGTTTTCGACAAATACACTCATTTGTTTATCAGTTTAACCTCCACGGGAGACTCAATTGAATCTCTCATTTATGATGTCCTCCAGCTGAATGTGCTGCACACAGGGCGCCTCATGTTTCAGTTGGTTCGATATTCGAGGTATCGCAGTATATTTTCTCAGAGGAAACTACTCAAATGGTTGTGGGCTGTCGAAGAGTCTTCAGCAACCTTGGGAAGACATGGCTGTCTTTCATAGGTACCTGGATGAAGTTCTTAAGATAAGCCGTAAAAAGTTAACTCGGTTCACGTTAACTCGACGTGAATCAAAGTGAAATGAGGAATTATGAATGAAATCTCAGCTTTTTCTTGTAAAGGTTGCGCAAAATAACAGCTCCAAAGATGTCTTTTTCCTTCACACATTACGTCAAATACAAGAAGCTCAATCTTTTGGGGATCAATACGTTAAAGTGTTGTTCACTGGCATTTTTAAAGACAATATTTGTTCTAGGAGGAACAGCATAAACGAAGAATTCGGATGAGTCTTCCGTTACTAGCCGACTGGTGAATACATTTCGAAGGACCCAGTTAAAATGCTGCTCAGTAAACGACGATATTCAGGAACCAGTCAAACAGGTAGCCCTTGCAGCTATCATTCGTTATACGTCAAACTGTCATACGTTTGATAAGATTCTGACCGTCGTCAACGTGTCTGACATGCTTCAGGTCAGTCCCAGGTTCCATCCTCGCACAGGTTTGTGGGCAATCGGACCAAGATCCGAAAAGGTCAGCTGTTCTAAGAGTGTGTCGTAGAAGAAACGCTCGTTTTTCACGTTTCATACCTTCAAGTAACCATTTTTCCATACGTCTATGTTAATAGGGAAATGGTTTCTATACAACAGAATGCCGCAAGCAAAGCATTGTTGCTGTATTGGACAGATTAAAACCTAGCTTTCCACCTCCTAGCAGACCAACTGAACCGGCAGCAACAGTGTGGGTTGCATCAGCAACCTTGAAACATAAAAACGTTTTGTGTTACTTAGTCCCAAGATACCTTGACATCATCGATTCCCAGGGGGATGACACCTCATACAAAGACAATGTACAAAGAAGGTGTGTTTTACCTTGCCAACTAATTTTTCTATGGTTACGGGAATTTCAGGTCACCGACCGAAACGATCACCTAGACTCCAAATCACTTCTTTCGATGTAGCCCACTAGCTGGATGCAGGTTTTCCTTGCAGGAAAGCGGGAGTAGCTGACCAGTATTCAAGCCTGACGACAAAGCAGGTCCAGACTGCAACACCGTTCCTAGTCGTGTTTCAAAACACGAAATCGATAATCGTAAAATACTGCGGGATCACGCACATAAATCTAACGATGAACCTGCACAGTATTCTCCAACAGCATCCCTCGTACATTCAGTTTACGGATAACTGGAAGAATGGGACAAAACCGTAGATGCCCGACTAAGTCGATTTGATAGAAACTAGAGGTCCAAGAAGAAGCGCAAGTATGTGTGAACTATCGCTTACCATTGTCAAAACTTCGGCTTTTT
>NW_008751661.1:2008640-2014370 GCF_000715545.1 Opisthorchis viverrini
GAACCCGAATTAGACTGTTTTCGACAAATACACTCATTTGTTTATCAGTTTAACCTCCACGGGAGACTCAATTGAATCTCTCATTTATGATGTCCTCCAGCTGAATGTGCTGCACACAGGGCGCCTCATGTTTCAGTTGGTTCGATATTCGAGGTATCGCAGTATATTTTCTCAGAGGAAACTACTCAAATGGTTGTGGGCTGTCGAAGAGTCTTCAGCAACCTAGACATGACATGGCTGTCTTTCATAGGTACCTGGATGAAGTTCTTAAGATAAGCCGTAAAAAGTTAACTCGGTTCACGTTAACTCGAATCAAAGTGAGCAGTATATTTTCTTAGAGGAAACTACTCAAATGGTTGTGGGCTGTCGAAGAGTCTTCAGCAACCTTGGGAAGACATGGCTGTCTTTCATAGGTACCTGGATGAAGTTCTTAAGATAAGCCGTAAAAAGTTAACTCGGTTCACGTTAACTCGACGTGAATCAAAGTGAAATGAGGAATTATGAATGAAATCTCAGCTTTTTCTTGTAAAGGTTGCGCAAAATAACAGCTCCAAAGATGTCTTTTTCCTTCACACATTACGTCAAATACAAGAAGCTCAATCTTTTGGGGATCAATACGTTAAAGTGTTGTTCACTGGCATTTTTAAAGACAATATTTGTTCTAGGAGGAACAGCATAAACGAAGAATTCGGATGAGTCTTCCGTTACTAGCCGACTGGTGAATACATTTCGAAGGACCCAGTTAAAATGCTGCTCAGTAAACGACGATATTCAGGAACCAGTCAAACAGGTAGCCCTTGCAGCTATCATTCGTTATACGTCAAACTGTCATACGTTTGATAAGATTCTGACCGTCGTCAACGTGTCTGACATGCTTCAGGTCAGTCCCAGGTTCCATCCTCGCACAGGTTTGTGGACAATCGGACCAAGATCCGAAAAGGTCAGCTGTTCTAAGAGTGTGTCGTAGAAGAAACGCTCGTTTTTCACGTTTCATACCTTCAAGTAACCATTTTTCCATACGTCTATGTTAATAGGGAAATGGTTTCTATACAACAGAATGCCGCAAGCAAAGCATTGTTGCTGTATTGGACAGATTAAAACCTAGCTTTCCACCTCCTAGCAGACCAACTGAACCGGCAGCAACAGTGTGGGTTGCGTCAGCAACCTTGAAACATAAAAAAGTTTTGTGTTACTTAGTCCCAAGATACCTTGACATCATCGATTCCCAGGGGGATGACACCTCATACAAAGACAATGTACAAAGAAGGTGTGTTTTACCTTGCCAACTAATTTTTCTGTGGTTACGGGAATTTCAGGTCACCGACCGAAACGATCACCTAGACTCCAAATCACTTCTTTCGATGTAGCCCACTAGCTGGATGCAGGTTTTCCTTGCAGGAAAGCGGGAGTAGCTGACCAGTATTCAAGCCTGACGACAAAGCAGGTCCAGACTGCAACACCGTTCCTAGTCGTGTTTCAAAACACGAAATCGATAATCGTAAAATACTGCGGGATCACGCACATAAATCTAACGATGAACCTGCACAGTATTCGCCAACAGCATCCCTCGTACATTCAGTTTACGGATAACTGGAAGAATGGGACAAAACCGTAGATGCCCGACTAAGTCGATTTGATAGAAACTAGAGGTCCAAAAAGGAGCGCAAGTGTGTGACCTATCGCTTATGATTGTCAAAACTTCGGCTTTTTGACGCCATTAGATGGTTTCTCACATGAATGATACAGTTGCTCTGTGAAAGACAATATCAAGATAACCGTGTTCGTTTAACTCTCTATCGTGACTAATTCTACTGGGTCGTCCTTGGGTCCTCAGCTATTCTTACCCTTCTGCACGTTCGCTTCGGAATATCCACTATCTAGAATGAGCAGTAAGTGATCCCATTTTGGCAGATCATTCCCGGGGAAACTAAACGCACAAACTGGAGCATAATTTGCCATCTTCAGCTACCTAACTTAGTTTGCTTTAATTTATGGCAACAAACTTCGATTTTTTACATGTCCAGACCGATTGTCGGAACTGTACAGTCAGAGATCCAATTTGGATTCCAACAACGGATATCTTATGCTAGGTTGGGATCAAAACCCTCCAAATTTAGCTTGACTGTGCCGACCCAGGTTCTTTGAAATCTTCCAAATTAGTAGCATGATGAAGGAGCTAGTAGAAGTCTTTAGGGCTTAATTTTGAAGGTGGCTAGCCAGCACTGGAGCACTGATGCGGCAGGGTAATATCCCACAGTACCATGCAAATGCTAGCCTGACGAAATAAAAGAAATGTCCCTCCATTTTTCAATGTTTCCATGTAAAATAGTCCAAGCATTGGCCTATCGGATACCTGTGTGGATGGTGCATTCATTATCTAACTGAACCGGTTTTATGGCAATAGAAGTGAAGTCGAACTCTCGCGGAGTCTCTGTCTGATGGCGCGCTTAGAATCTGTTTGGAGTATGCTGTAGATTCAGAACTGGGGTTTCTCACAAATATTTCTTTTCAACTACCTATGCAAGGTGTTTCGCCAAAGCAACAACAAATCGCTCGATGTATACTCTGACCCGAAGAAACTGCTCTAGATAAACTTGAAGACATACCTGTCCTGAGCGGTTTTCACAGTCGCTTCATCTATTTGTACCAATACGGCGGGTGAGGCTCGTATTCGTGAAACCAGTGGCCTTTTTCCCTAGTCTTGACATTCCGACCTATTGCAACAAGACAACATCCTTGACTTTTCTTCCAGGGATACCAAGTGTCCGCTCTTAGAGTCGTCCCAATTCAGAGTTAGTGGTCAGCTTGCTGTGGTATATTCAACGCACTGGCCCCCGGATTGCGTCATCTTTGACTCCAAGCTACCGGCACAAGGGTCCACACCAGACGAATCCAACTTCACGATGGCTGATATCTCCACTAACCTTGACAGCAATAACATGATCGGGGGACTATGAAAACTACTGAACTGTTCGCTACGTCTGATAAACGAAACAGTGGGTGAGTAGATTCTCGAACAAACAACTATAAGTTTCGTGTGTCACCGTATCACAGAAACCTTAATATTGACAAGAATTCTTCGATCTCAAATCAGCTGATTCTAAGCGACAATATGGAGAACTTTGGCACTCTCCTGGTGAGACTCCACAGGCGAATGAAATTCGAATCCATTCCGGAGGTTGACCGTCCACAATCATTTCTTTATCTCCTTGTTTTACATACAGAGACGATGCGTCTATCGAGGTATGAAGGAATGCCCCACGTCTACTCGGTTTAGCGTTATTGAAGTACACTATACTCGAGCAATTTTCGGACGTGATCACTTTAAAAATTCCTTGTGGGGTACAAGGTTTGCCATAAGAACCCTGAAGGGGCTCTGAGATAAAAAAAAGCATCTGATTTGACCAGTGGATAAGTTGCCCAAAACAAGGAACGATCGATGCTCCATGTTGAGACAGTGCTTGAAGACAGTGAAACAAAGGCCAGTTTTGGATATCCTATGCACGGATCGCAACCCCACAGATACTCCTAAAATATAAAAATATAAAATAAATCACCCAGTTATTTAGATAGGATGCGTTCTCAAAGGTTCACAGAGTCATTTCATGCGTGAAACTTGGTGTGGGTGATTAGATAAGTCAATTAAATCAGAGCACGTGATGCCACGTGATGGACGAGTAGAATCGATCAGCCACGGTGGGATAGACAGGAAGGTCTAATTTTGTGGTGGCCAAATATGGAAAAACATAACCTGATTGAAAATGACAGCTTAATAGAGTAACATAATACGATTTAAAAAAGTGGTGAAAAATGAAGATGGAGGAGTAGATTCTCAGTTTGATGAAACGTTTATTGGCAGTTGGTTTGGAGCACATAGTGACTTGATAAAACGACATATTGTGACTTTCTCAGCTTCGTGAATGTCGTCAAACAAAAATTACTTGAGGAGCCATCTGAAATGTGCTCAACGTTGCCTTTGGCATGCACTCATCTTTCGTGTTCTCAGACACCATCGGAGCCATCTGAAATGTGCTCAACGTTGCCGCCCTGCCTTTGGCACGCACACATCTTTCGTGTTCTCAGACACCATTTGGTTCTACCAGTGTGTCTGAGTTCACCGATAGGTCGATTAGATGAGTAAGACAACAAGTTCTTTTATGATCTGGACGGGAGAGCGTGTAGTCTGATGAGAGAAAGGACTCATTTAGCACCAGTCTAGGTACGTCTGAACTCGCTGTTAAGCGGTGTTTAATCAAGGGCGACAGGTCCTGCCACATAAAGGGGGAAAATAATGCGGTACCTTTATCAAGACAGTCTGGTGGCAAAGACAACAGCATTCTTGGAACCCTCCTTGATGATAAGATACCCAATGGTGAGGATTGTGAGAAATATCCAGATGAGCTGATCCGAGTTGTCAGGACTTGGGCATACTTACGGCCAATAATCATCTGCTAGTTAGTTTGCTAGTTATCTAGTCTCGCCTTTAATAATACGCAACTGACTGGTAGCGACTGTTACTCGAACGCTTACATTCTATGAAAGTCTTTGAGGCAGAGTGTAAAACTATCCGATGAGTGGTCACCACATAGAAGAAGCAGGTTCGCCCAAGGCGTGGGTAGCCATTCAAAAGTTCAGGTACACAAGATTTGCACCTATGGCAGGCCTATTTTGCATGATGAACAACGAAATTGTGATCGGATACCCTGTAGATCCTTGAAGTTGATTGCTGTTGCGTTCGATGTGTCATGTTCGGCGTCGTGCACTGAATACTGCGCATGTCTTCGGAAAACCACGCAACTTGTTTAAAGCACAGTCATCATCATGTAGTTCCGTGATGTTTGATCCTTTGAACGACTTATATCAGGGAACTATGTGGATGAAGCGAAGTTTTCGCCTATTGCTGAGCAATCCTTGAACAGCGTGGTAGATTTGTGGTCTGCTTTTCCCGCCGGCTTTCAAAAGCCGAACAACAATATTATCAGACTCAACGAGAAGCACTTGCTATATATAGAAGATTAAAAATCCGAACCACTTATGAACGGCTGTTTGACTCAGTTTGATGCCTTCCTTCAAATTTCAACTGAAAACAAAAACTCCAGGCATACAAGGTTTGGGATAAATATGACGACTGTCTTCTGAACACAGCACATTTCAGTTTGTCCGTTGTTCAGTCGCCGAATAACGCTTTGGTTAACCCACTGGACATAGACCATCTGAGATCAAGTGGACCGATTTGAAGCATGATCAGTGCTCACTCGATGGTTCAGGGTCACGTGGCCTTGCCAAAAAGCGCGCAGAACCAATACTTCAGGTACCTGATCTCACCACACTACAATTACAGTAGATGGTGCATAGATGCGGTGTCTGGTGTAGAGTTTATCTCATTTAAGTGCACTCACTGGCTTCTAACCCCATCTTCAGATTCACGGACAGGTATACCTACCATGTTCAAACAAATAACGTTCCCCACTTCAGTAACAACCCATCGAGAGCGGTAGTCATGCTCAAGAGGGGAAAATTTACACCAGTTGTTGATTCACTTGCGTTGGACAATATAGGCGAAAGCCCGGTTGGCTACTGTTGGCCGAATGGTACGGTTCACATTCACATCAGTCTTGTTTAGATAGTCCTCCCTTGTACTTGCACGGTTAGTCCACATCAAAGAGGGAAGGCACTGGACTCGATCTTGATAATCGGACTTGAAGCTCAACTATCTGACGTGCGAGGCAA
>NW_008751661.1:2014642-2035167 GCF_000715545.1 Opisthorchis viverrini
ATGATGATGATGATGATGATGATGATGATGATGATGATGATGATGATGATGATGATGATGATGGTGATATGGAATACACTATCTAGATTTAGCCACTGACCGCTGTTGAGGATATTCATGACAATCGATGAATCTACTGCTCAATTCTTGGCTCGCCTGTTCAGCATAACAGTTTGTCGTTGTAAAATTAATGCATATAATCATTCTGTTGCAGTACCCCTTGGGTACCACCCGAGAGAAGCACGAAGTCCTGTCAACCTTCCCAAGCCTAGACGGCAGCAGTCGAACTTTCCGGTCAGTAAGTCCGCGCCCTAACCACTAAGCCAGCTTGAGCTCTGACAAGCGCTTACATTCCTAGATGTACTTGGACCTGCAATCACGGTCGAACTTTTAAATGCCGTATGGGATGGCAGAGATGACTGTCAGCTTTTGAGGTTAATAGGTTTTCAGTGAGAAGCATTCACCTCTGCAAACAGCACCTTTATGAAACAAAAAGTGGTCCTCTTATGGAAAGATTGGGCTTTGACTTACATTGTGTGTGCTCTTTGGTCCATGCTGATTCAAGTAATTATTCTGTCACAAGTAACTAAAACTGCCCTCCCCCTTGAGGAGCCTAAGACCAAATACAACCATCTTAGAAACCGTATCTCTTTGACGTCCACTGTGCAAAAACTGTGGATTGATGATGTAACGACAGTCTCGCTTGTATCATTCGTACATCCGCCAGATAAGACAACAGCTGTGAACCTGAGTGTCTGACCAATCGAATTAGGACTGTGAAAAAATCGAACGAGAAGGCGAAAAAAAGAATCCCATTGTCAAGCAGAGATGATATCTTTGAATGGAGTGTGTTCTAGACATTCGTCTAGCTGATTCGCAACAAACAGATATTGGCCAACGCTAATGTGCCCTAGTAACATCACCTGAGTTGCCAGTCAATGAGTTTTATTGCAACTGCATCGCACCCACGAATAATTAATGTGCCCAAACATGGATGGTCGAATATTATAGCGGCAGATTGCCAGAATACCCAGATTCCCTTATCTGTTCCTCTAGAACCACTTGTTTCTAAAGATGCTCCTATTTTGATCAAGTCCGAATACAATGAAAGGCGGAAGCCTCCAGATAACCGAAGATGATAGACGACAGCAGCTGGTCTTGATCTGAGCGATGGTCAATGTCTAAACATTTGATGTCCAGGGGCGTCTTTTCAGAATTACACTGGAATGTCTGCCACTTAACTGACACTGCGAAAACCTACTCATTGGTCCACTTTGGAAGCCCAGTTTAACAAACTCAGTTCCTCATGTTGCCGCTCGGTCTTCTAGTCTCCCCGGCTACAGTACGTTACTGAAACAATGAAAGTCGTTTTGAGACCTATCATCATTCTACTATAAGGTGGTATGATGAGCACTTCCTATTTGGTGAGCACAGACGANGGGAGCATGGTCGAGCGTTTTGATGTGAAAAAAAGGCGCCACTTAGCGTGTACACACTGCAGAGTTCAGAGAACCCGAAACAATCATTACTGTTCGTAATGCTCATAAGGTCACTGAAAATTCTTCGCCCTTCTGTTTTGGGCTCATCAGATAGGCACAGTCCCCGAGTTCCCGTCAACATTATGTTCTATTGAACCCAAAATGCACGAAATTAGTAAAGTTCACTTATTTGCAAACTAATTTAATTTTGCGAGAGACTCAGCTGAATCTCTCGTTTAGGCGCAGTCCCCGAGTTTTCGTCAACATTATGTTCTGCTTGAACCAAAATTGTACGAAGTTGGACTTATACACTCATCAGCATACCGATTTGGTTTTCACGGGAGCTCCCCTGAAACCCAACTAAACCTCTCGTTTATGATGTTCTTATTCAACAGAATGTGCTGCACCAGGCTGCCTCAGGTTTTACTTGGTACGACATTCGAGAGTATCTCATGAGAAACGAATTGGTTCGCCTACAGGTTTTACTTGGTACGACATTCGAGAGTCCCTCATGAGAAACGTATCAGTTCGCCTATGAGTGTATTAGTAGTTTGATTGGGCTCAGATGGACGAGAAAAATAGTCACGTGCACTTGAATGCAATGCAAGTCGGTCTACTGAAGACCATTCAGCGTGAGCAAAACGTTGAGTCCTGGAAAAAAGTAGCAATTATCGTTGTACTTTTCCTCCACCAATCACTCTAGCAAGGGCATCGTAGGTTATCCCCTCAATCTGACAATACGTGGCCTTGTAAATAATATCCACACTGAAGTTGGGGACGGCCAGAATACATGGAAACTGAAACACATGTGATCGTAAAAAAACACGTTCAGATTTGAATCGAGCAGCAAGGTGTAGGGGTAGTGTACTTTCCCACACGTTAACCACCGTTCAGTGGCCTTATTCATTCGGAAGTCAAGTCTAGAACTGTCGGCAGCTCAAGCATATTTGGGTTGGCAAATGTGTCGATAAAAATACCCCATGCAGCAGAAAAAATTTGCAAGCTACTATGCAACTCGAGCGAAGCCAAGATGGCTCTATGCTGTTCAGGCATAGACATGAGCAATCAAGAAGCTAGCGTAGGGTCTGAACCACAGACATTCTTGTGGGTAGCTTTGCCACCAATCCTTGGGCTATTTAGACACAGAACCATGTCTATCAGCTTCTCAACCGTTACCTTGGTTCTCGCACTCTTACACCAGGTCAGCTAGATCATGCAAAGATCGTTGGTATTCAATGAAACAAACGTACCCAGAAGTGCTAGATATCTGGCGTATTCACTACGGTCAAACCAACAATTTCATCAGTACTCGAGAGAGCTGACTGAAAGGCCTGGAGGTTATCGAAATTAGCCCTAGCAACATGGCAGCTATTCCCCCCCCCCCGCCATCAATACCTACCCACCTGTATTTTCCCCCGTGGACAGAGTGGTGCACAGACTTCTAAATTTAGTAACCACACTGGTGTGACCTACTGAGAACAGGCAGGTACTAGATACGTATTATGGGTGGTAGACAACATTTGATGTCATCCGCACTGAGCCTTTCGCCACGAGCATAGACAACATTTGATGTCATCCGCCTTTTGCCACGAGATGGCTGTGTTTCGGGTTGTCGGGTTGGGTGATGATCCCCAGCACTGCCAATGCCTGGTGTATATTGGAATTCGGGCTCCTGTTCAGTCCTCAAAAGGACGGATTCACTTACTTGACCATAAGATAAGCTGAATCAGCATGTCCAAGATGGGTGGTGCAGTCCCGAGACATGGGATGAGATTGCATTTGCCGCCATGGTAGTATTGTTCTCTCGTATTGAGGCAGAAATCGGTGAGGTGGAGGAAAAATAGGTTTCAAAGGGATGAAAGTTCCTGTCTTAGACAACCCCAGTGAGTAAAAAAAGTGACAACAACACTTCACGCCATCCCTCTGAACGGTTCGTGTAGACCAATAACCTTGAGCCTTCGATCAGATTCGGTTGTCAACGGTCAATACTAGACGCAACGCTTTACCACAGTCAAAAAGAAACGCGTTAATTCCGTACAGCTAAACAGGTAAACAAAGTCTGTTCACCTTCAGTTTTCCTGGCAAATGCTCACAATTCAACTGCACAGCTGTAATTTGGTTTGCTCACGAACACAGTACACAGCTCGGCATGGGTTGGCCTTCAAATACTACTTTGTTCGCTGTAAGTAGCCCAAAATGCTCGGGAATAGTCGCAAAACTACTTCCCTCTTAGTAAGGTGAATTCCGTCACAATAACCGATTTCGTGGTGCCTGAAAGGCATTTACTGTAAGGGATAATTGCTGCGCCAGGTATTATCTATTCGGGCATTTGTGTGTCGAACAAAAAAACGGATCGACAATAAGGTACCGACTCGTTTAAGACCAACTGATGAACCGTTGGGCCGCTTAGTTCTGACACAGGGGCTGAGGAAGTGTGGCCAAACCGGTCGGTGACTGATACATACAAACCAATCAACAACCCAAGTAGTTATTGACCTATGTGTCATATCCCGAACACCATATTTCGCTAAAGGTTATGGTCAAAAACGGNCGTACAGCTAAACAGGTAAACAAAGTCTGTTCACCTTCAGTTTTCCTGGCAAATGCTCACAATTCAACTGCACAGCTGTAATTTGGTTTGCTCACGAACACAGTACACAGCTCGGCATGGGTTGGCCTTCAAATACTACTTTGTTCGCTGTAAGTAGCCCAAAATGTTCGGGAATAGTCGCAAAACTACTTCCCTCTTAGTAAGGTGAATTCCGTCACAATAACCGATTTCGTGGTGCCTGAAAGGCATTTACTGTAAGGGATAATTGCTGCACCAGGTATTATCTATTCGCGCATTTGTGTGTCGAACCAAAAAAACGGACGACAATAAGGTACCGACTCGTTTAAGACCAACTGATGAACCGTTGGGCCGCTTAGTTCTGACACAGGGGCTGAGGAAGTGTGGCCAAACCGGTCGGTGACTGATACATACAAACCAATCAACAACCCAAGTAGTTATTGACCTATGTGTCATATCCCGAACACCATATTTCGCTAAAGGTTATGGTCAAAAACGGTGGTTCCGCGGGGGTGTGGTCACTAGATGTCCTTCCTAATCTGACATACGCCTGCGAAAAAACATCGCTATACGAAACTTGTGTTAATTTCATAACTATTGATGGTTAACAATACTCGCTTGTGACCGATTTCCCCCAGTTTTTCGTACTAGTAATGGTTTGATGAGTTTGATGACAGGAACCTATGAAAAGCATTCACTGCAAATACATAATGTTCCGATAATCATTCTTCGTTGTATGAGACAAAACTCCAGTCAGCTGAGTGACACAGTGTTTCCCTCAGTCCAAGAGGAATCCACAGCAAATATCCCCCTGCTGGATTTCTATAGAGGTCTAAGTTTATGGACATGCTATCCCACCCCAACCCACTCCCAAAAAGTAAGTCGTAATTCATAGAAAGTTACAGCAAGAGACGACTTCATCAACCGGGCGATAGTTCTGAACTATCGGAATGTTCCGCAACAACTGCTTAAACAAGAAAAACAAATTTCATTTTGAAGCCCTATAGATACTAATCCGCTTTAGTTTCTTTTCTTCATTACAGCTGTTTGGATCACATTCGGCCCACACTCAGCCTCTTCTTTGTCATCTTGAAAGTCACCCTCTCTTTACATATCCTTCTATGCATTCTTCCACATCGATCGATTGCACTCTTATATTTATGATCGGGCTGTTCAGTAGTAAGTACCACAATAATAACAGAGAGAGCTCAAGTGCCATACTTCCATGGAGGATAGGGTACTCAGTACGGAACGTAAAGGAAGGAAAGGATTGAGAACAGTAGAAAAGGCCGTTGGCAGAACGAACTTTTCACATTTTTAAATGGACTGACGGAACGGTTTTTGCGAAACCCGCCCAGGACGAGCTCAGGGCAGAAAGACAAAAGTTATTTATTTGTCAGTCAAGATGAGAATTGATCGTATGTTTGCCACCAGGGTCGGTTAAATATCTTGTCCTGTAAGATTTCTAACCCTGTCGAAAGAAAATCACGTGGAGCACACGTAAGTAATGCTCATGTTGCGGAATACCGATAGTTGGCCTTGCCCACGTTATGGGTACGTGTTACTAGTTAACATCGACTGACATCGATTGCACCAATGATCGCACTGAAATGATGTTGAATATGAACGGAGATCCAAGGTGTGAGCGCTCGAAAAAAACATCTCAAAACACTCAAACTGACGTCATGATAGTCAACCAGCAACTCAGGCAATTTTACCCTGTAGTAACCAATAAGAATTCACACCAACCTAACACATTACTTACAAGGTTGCTGAAAACTCTTCGGCAGCCCACGACCGGTTTCGCCTTTCTTGGCATCAGGTGGGCGCGTTCCCCGGGTTTTCGTCAAAATGCGTATCGAGAGATACAGCCTTAACTTATTACTCATAAAGTTCAAGTAGAACAAAGTTGGGACTACCTGATGAGTCCGAAACAGAAGGGCAAAACCGGTCATGGGCTGCAGAAGAGTCTTCAGTAACCACATGGGCAGTGCGTTGCATGTATACAATATATCACGATATCTCACATAGCGTACCAACTGAAGCCTGAGGCGACCTGGTGCAGCACATTCAGTTGCTTGAGAACATCATGAACGAGGTTCAGCTTGATTTCAGGGGAATTTCTCGTGAAGACTTAATTGATATTGCAATGAATGCATCTGTCGAACTAAGAATCCTTATCGAGTTAAACGTAGGAAGTACAATATACTGTTTGGAAAGCCCTTTCGGAGAGGCTGTCGCAATCCACTCTGCATCGCAAAAGAGCGCCCGCATCCGAGTATAGGCAAAAACATCCTCTCTCGTGATGGCCTCAAATCGGGGGGATTACTCTACTTAGAACAGTGAAAAACACGAATCCGAATGTTCTAATTTGTATACTGAGGGGAGAGTTTACTCACATCAAACATTTTTATTCATTTCTGCTTTCGTATGGGTAGAATAAAGCTGTGACTGACCTTGAACAGCCCCGTCAAGCACTCAACAAAACACCACAATGGTTAACATCACTCTTACTTTAGTATGAATTCTGACGCACTGGATGTATCGACCCACTATTTCTGTTCGTTCTACTATCGATCCATTCGTCACTTGACTCATCTATCCACTTGCGACTGACTGATCATTACTCACAAGGCGGCTTCGCCTTCGTCCATGGTGTCAGTTTCCAAGTGTAACCAGGTGCAATAAAATTTCTCTCCGTCCCTCGGCCGCTTTGAAAAAAAGCCATCCAACTTTCATTAGCTATTTAAGCTTTCGATCAAGAACGCTCAAATTCAAGGGGGCTAAACACGTTTGGTTTTATGTTCCTTTTTTCGGGGGGCAAAGAGCACTGAATGTTTTACAAATCAAATGGTAACTGACGATACAGTGAGAAATTATGACAAAGATACTCCGAATAAAAAACAACATGGTTGTCATATCAAGGTTGCTGTTGAGCCCAGAAATTTGCAGTTGTGAGTCGTATATTGCTTGGAAAATGATCTGGGGCTCACCAACGACACATGAACCACAACGCTCAGGTGAGGGGAATGCTCCGAAATTTTCGTTTCAGTCCGAATGGAAAACTAGGCTCATCGGTTTTTTGACGAGAGACTCAACTGCAATCCAGCTAAATCTCTCGTTTGATGTTTTCTAAGCTAATTTCGTGAAATTTGGGTTCAAGTAGAACATGAGGTTGACGGAAACTCGGGGACTGCGCCTGCCGGATGAGCTCTAAGAAGGGCGAAACCGGTCGTGAGCTGTCGAAGAGTTTTTAACAACCTTGTGAGTAGTATATTATGTCTAGGCTAATCGTTGTTAATCTTAGGCGGCCTGAGGAGAGGTGTGATTTTTTGAATAGAGGATCATGAAGAAATAAACTGATCATCATCAGTGATTCGACTCAATGAGAGGGTTGATGCATAGAGAGGTTGCTGAATGCAGCCAGCTCACCTTGAAGGATTGATGCCTTCAAATAAAAAACGGACAATAACTATATAAATTTCACAAGTAGAGCACAGCACTTTTTAAATCCTTCTCCACAAATCAGCCAACAGGGGACAGTTCGATGCAACAACGAAGTGTGTTAAACGGAATGGCACATCACCTGGTTATATGAAGGCAAAATCAGGAAGCGAAGAAGTATGATATGATAAGTAATGCACTACTTATAAGGTTGCTCGAACCCCTTCGACAGCCCACCAAATGTTTCGCCCGTCTGGTTCGGGCTTATCAGGTAGACGCAGTCCCCAGGTTTCCGTCAAACTCATGTTCTACTCGAAATTAGCCAACTACACCCATTTGGAAACAAATTTGGTTTTTCGTAAGACTCACTTGGAACCCAGCTGAATTTCTCGTTTGTGATGTTTCCAGGCGACTGAATGTGCTGCACCAGGCCGCCTCATGCTTCAGCCACTGCGATATTCGAGATATCACGATACATGTATATTTGTAATGCACTACTCATAAGGTTGCTGAAAATTCGCCGACAGCCCATGACCGGTTTCGCCTTTCTGTCTCGGGCTCATCAGGTAGGTTTGCAAATGAGTGTATTTTGTTAAGTTCGATATGAATTTTCCAAACAGGAGTGCTTAGAATGTCAACGGACTCGCAATAGCCGAAACTATTTTGATGACTCAGCAATTGCTTCGACAACTTAATTTCTAGCTATGATAAACAGGCGTCAATAACATACTCAGAAAAAGCCTGCTAATCTGCTAACTCGATAGTCTGATGACTGATGAATCTAGCCCGAATCAATAGCACTTGTCCGATGTTCAAACTAGTTACCCCCCACCGCTGCAGCAAGAAGTTGAGAAGGGTTTCTCCCATTCTGTGTCGTATTTTGTCTTTAATTTACTTTAATTTTTATTCTGTTATTATACTGATAACTCGAAGCGTGCCAAGTATCCACTTGAATGAATAAATGTCGACTCATGATTGCTCAGCTGGTATTTCGCATTACGCAGGAAGTAAAGCGATGATGCTTGTCTGCTGCCTTTCGCTTGGAAATTTGGCATCAAAGCACGTTTGTCTTGGATAAAGTGAGTTATGAATTGCGTGTCGACCGATTGATGAGATATTTCGGAAAAAAGGATGGTTGTGTGTCCCAGTATTCGCAACAGATCCCATGTGGTACTCCCTATCCTTCACGGGGGTCACCAAAACAAATATTTTTATAAGTAGCTTACGTACCACTGCGTTTTCGTACCCACATCACGCGTTAACCCACAAATGGAAGCAGTCTAACTCACCGCATGAAATCAGCACGGCAATACATTTGTCCTTCTTTGGTGTAACATCTATCCAATAGCAATATTCCACATGTGAAACAACGTAGACAGGCTTGATGCCATGACTGATCCACAACACGATGATAAAACGGGTCCAGTATAAGACTTCGACAGCCGGTGCATCGTACCGTATCGTTGACGTCATGGTCCACTTCAGAGGCAGTTCGGCGGGAACCAGGCAGGAAGGAGCTGGGGAAATTGGCCAATTGCATCAGGGTACTCAAAGCCGAGCAGGTTGTTGTTGTTGTTGTTGTTGTGGGGTGGTGGGGGAAATCAGCACGGCAATACATTTGTCCTTCTTTGGTGTAACATCTATCCAATAGCAATATTCCACATGTGAAACAACGTAGACAGGCTTGATGCCATGACTGATCCACAACACGATGATAAAACGGGTCCAGTATAAGACTTCGACAGCCGGTGCATCGTACCGTATCGTTGACGTCATGGTCCAATTCAGAGGCAGTTCGGCGGGAACCAGGCAGGAAGGAGCTGGGGAAATTGGCCAATTGCATCAGGGTACTCAAAGCCGAGCAGGTTGTTGTTGTTGTTGTTGTTGTGGTGGTGGTGGTGGTGGTGATTGTAGATATCTGCATAGGCTCTGTATTACTATTGTTCGCATTGCCGATAGTTGTGTGTATTCCGGGTGACGCCGGACTGCACTTAACCAGCATAGTGTTTCCGGTTGACAATGATAGACACATATGACCGTTCTCCATTGCATCATGTAGGGGCCAAAGTTCAGAACTGACAGTGGCAGTTGTCACTGTCATACTCTGGGCCGCCTGGCAGCAGCTTTGATTTTTTTAGCAATCGTCCTATTCCGTACACGCCACTGGCGCTTGTCCATCAGAACGAGCGAACAAACAAACGTGCCGTGTGTTTGTTGCGCCTTTCCGCCGATGCGCGCGGGCCAATCAAATTGCGATCACATTTAATCTGGAGGCTGATTGGTCAATCTAAGTCATCGCTGCCACACATAAGCATGCAAGCGTGAGGGCCAGTCAGCGCAAGGGATAGCAGCAACTGGTGGCTAATTCAACCACTCACACACCCACGCTCGCAAACACCCACCACGCTCTGTCAATCACTACCCCCTCCAAAGGTCCATTCTTTGCCTGCTTTTGTTCCGAATGCCACGTGCTGTCATACGAACACAGAGCTATCTGATTTGCGCAATCATTTCTTTCGTTCAGTCTAATTGAACGAGGAAAGTGATTTGACAGAGCTCACGCGTGCGCGTGTCAGTTTGTCGGAGATACCACAAGACTGGACAGCAGTTCCAGATAGAACGTCGTTGATTACGGTCGAATAAATAAGAGACGTTCAAAGTAAAATCACTCAATCAGCAAAGAGCCGCCTGACCAGAGAAGGTGGCGTTACTTGAGTAAAAGTTCATCCACATTGATAGACGATATAGTCCCACCTCAGTCATCCAGTCCGTTAGAATTGTCTTCAAAATCCAGAGCACTTTAGCTTTGACAGTTATCCCTTGACGATGGTTTTCCACAGTAGTCGAAACGTTACGAACTTTCCGAACGCAGCCGAGGTTTCAGAGTTGATGCGTCAACCACTGCTCTTAGAAATAACGTCACCAGCCTCTTCCTTTCCGATCGTCCATTGTCAGTGATTACTCAAGTACTTATAAAATTCTGACAGAATAAATACATCTCCTAGTTCGAGTGGAACCAGGACAACGGAAAAGTCCCCAGGGACTACAATTAATCCACATACCAAAGAGGTTGAGTTAAACTAAACGAGAACAGTGGGTTCCCCTGCAATGCTTTGGTGAATTTCATGAAAGATCGCTTTCGAAGTATTCCTTTAACCAACATCAGAATAATGCTTGAATGAGGCATGGTGGCAACATAGTTGCACCCTAGGATATATGTCCTCTTGTTAGTCAATTCGAATGGATCAAATATTCCCTCTTCTCTCACCCTCATAAGCGGGCCTTTTGCTACAGTAAGGTACACTGGTGAACCATCTTGGATGTAGCCGAAGCAACCAACTCCGGTATTTTCATTGTTTGGGTCCACGCAGCTCGCGATCACAGTGTATCCTAAGCTGACCTTAATTTACAGCACCGTTCACTCGATAAAGCAACCCGCCTGCTCAGCCCTGCTAGGTTCTTACCTAGCCCATTCTTCAGCTGGTCTCCCCCGGTGGACGTATGTGGGGTTGGTCACGTGACTGTCAGGCTAACGACTACAAGTAGCTGATGGTATAACAAAAGCATTCATCTATCAGAATAGTGCGGGCAACTAGGTTGGCGACTACTCGTGAGTAGCCAATTTGCCATAAAAGTAAATCATTACTCACACACCGAAATACAACGTTCCAACGACTAACTCGTCAATTGTTTGTATGGTCCGCCCGTTTTCGTCTTACATAGTGAATGCTTGTATAGCCCAAATTCACTTAAAGTTTGCTGTCGATGAGTTTTCTTTAATAGAATATGGGCATTGAAAAAGATTCCTGGCATTTGCCGGTGTTTTTCAAATTCCCATGGACTCACAGTGAAAATCCTTTAACAGATACGGAAAACTCGTTTAACCGAACGACAGGCACTCGACACACTTCAGTAGAAGCTAAAAATTGTAAAGATACACCCGGCTGTTAAGCAGTAGAAGTCCACACTCCAAGACAGCTCTTCTTCTCCAGAAGGACCTCCAAAGGACAAGGCAGGTTTTCCCTACTTGAGAGATAACCACACCAAACATGTACAACCAAAATGAAGCTTGAAGGCGTCGTGCAACGAGGCAATACCTACGGAGAGTTATAATGGGGGATGGGGTTTTCAGAAAGTATGTCACGTTACTGATTCCGAGTGGTGGGCTTGTGGGCGAACGGGCTCAGGTTACTAACTAATTCACTTTCGCCCAAGGCCTGATATACACGTTGCCCTGAGGTTTTATGCCTTGTTTACTGACGTATGCGTAAAGCGACACCACCAACCGATATACATCACTCGATGGGAGAGGAAACAATGACCGTATTGAAAGGGGGATCAAGTCAGGCCACATCGCAGCCAGTCACCAAGTACGCCGATGTTGTCAGGAGACGGGACCGTGTGAGAGACTTGTCGTTTTTGCAGATGTCGAGTTGGAGAACAGCGGTGTTACACTAAGGGACTTTGAGGGAACGATACGGAACCTTCAATAAAGAGACCTAAAATAGTCTTACTGCATGTTTGCGTCAGTTAACCTTGTCTGCATATCAACATCATCATCATCATCATCATCAGCATCATCATCATCATCATCATCATCATCATCATCATCATCCGAATCATCATCGTCACCACCATCATCGTCATCATCATCATCCGAATCATCCGAATCCGAGTCATCCTAATCCGAATCATCATCATCATCATCATCATCATGCTCTTCCTCCTCCTCCTCCTCCTCCTCATCATCATCATCATCATCATCATGCTCTTCCTCCTCCTCCTCCTCCTCCTCCTCATCATCATCATCATCATCATCATGCTCTTCCTCCTCCTCCTCCTCCTCCTCCTCATCATCATCATCATCATCATCATGCTCTTCCTCCTCCTCCTCCTCCTCCTCCTCATCATCATCATCATCATCATCATGCTCTTCCTCCTCCTCCTCCTCCTCCTCCTCATCATCATCATCATCATCATCATGCTCTTCCTCCTCCTCCTCCTCCTCCTCCTCATCATCATCATCATCATCATCATGCTCTTCCTCCTCCTCCTCCTCCTCCTCCTCATCATCATCATCATCATCAACGACAACAACAACACCAACATGAACAACATCATCATTATGAGCGACAGAGAAAGCTTTAAACAATAGTGCATGCTGGCGTTTGGCAGCCATAATATATGGTGAAAACTGCGATTCAGCTGATGTCATTACGCAACAGCCGATGTGGCACGAAGGTGTACTTTTATCTGCAAAGTTCATGTTTGAATGTGGGCTGAGGAATTGCCAAATGATGCAGACCTTGACAGGAGGACGATTAGGCTTCGCATCCACAGCTTTGGTCGCAAAATCCGCACGGCAACGGCCGTCGATTTTGGAATAATCGGGTAGCCTAAATTTTACGGAGTAAAGTGCCACGGATGTTCCAATCCCCAAGACTACCGTGTTCGGTCAACGTGTTCGTGGCCAACCCGGTAAGAATCGAACTCCTAGCACCCATCGTCTTCAGTAATTCTTTGGATTACGTAAAAGAGTGTTTTCAGCAATTTTTATAAGACTCGTGAGCCTAAAGTAGGTGGTGAGGTCTATGGGGGAGCGTCCGTGGCAGCAAGCATGACGTACAAATGCAGTTAAACCTCTCCATAAGTTGACTTGAACAAATGACTTTTTCCAGCTCCACTTAGTTCCTCGTTAGAATTCTTAGCCTTTTTATCACCTGTGCATCGGACGGAATTTCGTTACGGAGAAAAATCGCATCAATGAACAAGTACAGGGCGAAATCGGACTGTCCAGTCCTAATGCACTACTCATGTGGTTGCTGAAAATTCTTCGACAACCCACGACCGGTTTCACCCTTTCTGGGGCTCATCAGGTAGGCTGTCCATTTTTCAGAAGACTTCCGGAAACTAGTCATATATTTACTCGGGTTTTTCAGCTGCATTTTTTCGCTAAGGAGATGAACAACCAATCAGCCAGATGAGTGTGAAATTAAGTTTCTGATAACTATTCACAATATAGCTTGTAAAGTCCAATGCAGCACCTGGCATTTGCGTTGAAGGATTCAACTCAGAACAAGGCTTGGCAGAATCATATCGCTTCTGGTATCAGTCCAGTCGCATTTGAGTTCAATCAGTGTGTGTCATAAAAAGGGGAGACAAAATAAGACGAATAGGTAACTGTTTTTGAGGCAACAAGGTACTGAAGAAACTACGCCTGTTTTTCGATTTCCAACTTTCTTGTAGTCCAGGTGAATAGGTTAACTCAAACTCATAGTTCTTGTTAAGTCAAGGATAATTCGGGCTCCAGATAGCTCAGTGTTCAAGGCTCGAGATTACTCACCGGGAGGTCCGCCGTTAGAACCCGGGATCTTGACTGCTCCTGTCTAAGCTTGGGCAACTTCAAATTATCTCAGCCCTGGTGCCTCCCTCACGCGTCAAGACAGCTGCAAAAACGGCAAACCAAAATCGCACACTTTCAAATAAGGTCACGCGGAGTACCTTGTCATTGTGGCTAAGGAACTATTTAGCGTGCAGATGAAAAAAATCACCTGGGTACGAAAAAATGATCGGAAGTTGAGAACAATCCAAACGGGTCCGTGGAAATCGAGTATGCGGTTTCTTTGTACAATAAGCATTCTCGACAGTCTCTGAAGGAGCACTTTTGGGATTACTACAAGTTTTTTTTCAAGACGATAAATGTGAAACACAACTAAGATTAGAAAAACGGGGCTGACCCAAAATCAAGAGAATGAGTGTCCTGGGGGTAACATACTACTCAAAGGTTGCTGAAAATTCTTCGATCATTATAAAGGAGAGATTCAGTCCTCCATCAAAACCAACTCCGTGTGCAGATAATCAATGGTAGGGATGAATGTCCCCAATGAATTCGTTTTGAATAAGGTTATAAGATGTACAAAGAATGCGACTAAAGATAACGAAGACGAACAGATGGCCTCATATATTCCCGATAAACTTGTGGCAAGGAAGTACTTCCGACAAGATTATGAGAATAAAGCTAAATAGGCTTAGTCACGGTCCCCGTATGAGAGGTCAGTTTTTGTTGGTCTAGTATAGAAAATATACTGCGACATCGCAAGCAGCTGAAACACGAGGTGACAGAACATTCGTTTGGAGAACATCATCAACCAGAGATTCGACTGACATTCAGGCGAACTTCCCGTTAAGAATAAATAGATGTGTTCAGTTAGAACATGCGGTTGACGGAAGCTCGGGGAAGGCGTCTGCCGGACGAAATCCAAGATGACAGAAGCCGGTCGTGGACCACGGAAGCGTTTCCATCAACCTCATTACTAGTGTTCCGTCAGGAACATATACTGCGGCGTCTCGAATACTGCTCCGACTATGACACGAGGCCGTGCAGCACATTCATCTGGAGAATATGCTAGACTAGAGTTCCGGCTGAGAATCAGTACGCTCCACCATCTGATGTATTTCCTTGGCTTCATGAACATCGGTGCTAAATTTCTTCGGAATAAAGTACGCTTTCCGTCTCATGACCTTCCCTACAATGGCACTAATCACGCACGCAACTACATGATCTCTACAGTGTTCCCTCTGAAATGGCACCGCTCCTCCAATACAACCAAGCCTTCCTGTAATTGGAGGTCACAACAATGAGGCCGAAAAGGTATTGAAGAAACGCGCATCTTCGTCAGTATCTGATACGAGAGCGAACACTCAGAGTCGAAAAAAAACTGGAACAACTATACATGAGGAAATACACGAGGAAACAGAGCAGGACGTTTCAACCTTCCACTGAAAAGCGAGAACTGAAAACACCTCAAGCGGATTTGTTCTAGATTATTGATCCGGTAAATTAATCGATCATATGCAAAAGAAAACTGCTTGGGCCATTTGCCAATCCGACCGCTATGTGGTTCAATTAAGTAGCAACAAATAAAATTGCTGTTTTTTTTGGACAAACACAAACAATCCGTTAGGCGGATAATCCCCTCCGATGACAAATCCTGAACTACTATTATCAGTAGTCTACTCGGAAGTCACTACTCACAGGTCACATGATCCTTCCATATGAGAAGTTGTTACTCAAGAGACCAATCAACACGTGATGATGTTATATCATCATCATTGGCTAGCTGCTTGTGTTCACCCACTGACCGAAGGTCGCTAGTTCGTGGGGTGCGCGCCGCCCAAGATTCCCATCATTGAAGAGACATTGCTTCTCGGCTTTTCAGTACAGATTTACTTCAATTGCGGTACGAAATCTCCATTAAAGATTCCCAAAGTGAAGGTCTCAGATGAACTGAGTCCGTTTGAAACATGATTTTCGTTCAATAAGTGCCTTGTATACGTACTTTCTAGCACATTAGTGCACTACATTACTGTTTCCACTGGGAAACCGGCAAATTCTCTTCATTTATCACACAGGGCTCCGGCGAACCTTACATAACTCAAATCTATCAGACTTAATAGATATTGAATTCCCTTATTTCTGTGTGACTGGAGGTTCAACCAAAAAACAAGCCCAGGATCCAAGAGGTTATGAGGACTTTTTATTTCACCTAACTCACGGGTTTACATGTTTTATGTCTGCTGATTCGTCAATCTGTGGTATCTGCTGCTGACCCACTCCAGTGCCTAGTGCCGGAGAAAAAAGGCTCACAGAAGGGAACACAATAACTATATTCCGAACAAGCGAGTGCGAGAGCAAAAGTTACAGCGGCCCCACGCTATTTAAAAGGGACTTTCTGACATTGATACAGGCTGTCTGATGGGCGTTAGTGAACACCCATCAAAATCGATCGTGCCTCTATGAAATGCCTGAACGATGATCACATTCGGTCATGCTTCTGTGGCGTGCATGAACACCCATCAGCTTTTGCTAAATTGATTGAATGATTGACTGACCTGGATGCTTGCCGGCTTTCCTGTTGAGATTTTCGTGGAGCAGTAAATTTCGGGCGTTCGGAGGTGACGTTCAGGGATGTGACCTTCCTGATAACATGACTTGATAAAAAAGGAGACCGAAACGAGCTCACAGTCAATACCGCAGATAAAACCGTAATGCGATAGTGTTCTTCAAATTGGACATACTGTCGACTGATGGGCTCCTCTCGTTTCTAGGAGACAAGTTTGCTTCAATTCCCCATTGCTTTTTCGAAAGTCGCACCTTCATTCAGTAGTTCCTTGATACCATCTTTGTTCTTGACCGTGAGCCTTATGCATCCGAGACCCTTGGACTACTCTGTTCTGCCCAGGTAGTGACCATATCATTGTCTCTGTCGGAGAGATATAGACGACCCCGTGAAGAAAACATTAACAAAACACTGTGTTGCTACGAAATAAGTTAGATGACAAGTATGAAATGCATTCAGCCACAGATCGGAGGTCATTCCTGGTTTTTGGCGTTTTTGGGTCGAACAAGGTTCACTTCATGGACTGCGCCTACCTGATGAGCCCCAAGATAGGCGAAACCGGTCGTGGGCTGTCGACGAATCTTCAGCAACCTTATGAGTAGTGCATTACAAATATACATGTATCGCGATGTCTCGAATGTCGTAGTGACTGAAACATGAGGTGACCTGGTGCAGCACATTCAGTTGCCTGGAAACATTACAAACGAGAGATTCAGCTGGGTTCCAGGTGAGTCTCTCGAAAGACCAAATTAGTTTGCGCATGAGTCTATATTCGGTAACATTCACCCTGTTCAGACAGCGGACATTTGGGTGGATGCACCCAAAGTTCACTTCTCTATATATATGAAAATTCGGCCCTATGTGCTTGTCGCGGTTGTTTTTCCGGTCTTCTACTCAAGGAAGAATAATTTCAACTAAGGGATTTCACTAAAAGCAAGGGGTCACGCTGCAAAATCGAATCACAAAGTCGTCCCAATCGGTACGTTTGCTAAATAAGGGTTTGTTATAAACAAATATCAATTCATTAGATTTTTGAATTTTTAAGGATCTGCGCATTAAAAATTGCCACAGCATAAACAATGCTTAAGAGATAAGTTTGTCTCATATTGATGCAAGTTAGATCACCTGAAGTGTTGGTCACGTGATCGGCTTGCACCATGTCGACTTTGCCTGCACCTATCGATCAGCCAATCAGACACGAGTTTACGTGTTTTCTAATTGGTTGTCCATCAGTCGTTGTGCGATCCGTCTTTCGTACGGTTATGTCAGATCAACACGGAGCCGGCTCTCGGTATTCTTTCTGTCTCACATAATCCAACTTGTGGCGAAGGGATCGGTTGAAATTTGTCTCTCCGGAAGGTTAGGTTCTCTTAACATTTGTCTCTTCAAAGGAGGAACGTTGGTATCAGTAACAAGGGACTTCTAAATAAACAAAGTGTAGTGGACGAACACGATCCACTTATTGGCCCATTTTTTGTTCAGGTGACCAATGGGTGAATCACCACAAGTACCGAATGCAATCAGTTTTTTTCGATTACTTTGTGTGTGGGCTATTCAGTCGAATAGAAGTGAAAATATAGGAAGTTTGCTTAGCAACTAACACTAACAAACTGCTCGAATGATCGAAAGAAATTTAAACGACAGAACCTCTCTGGTTTCATTCAATGGCTTAGGAGGATCTGTTAGCGCTCGATCGCCAGAACTTGCATGGATGCAGTGCATCTTTCCAGGACCAGGTAGAGCTTTCCAGAATATGATGTAAGTAGATTAGCCTTGGTAGCATAACCTTTGTGCCTGCTCGAAAGATCTAACCTACTGCACACTCGGTAATTAATCGCGCGGACCTTTCAGTCTGTTCAGCGTGATTAGGTCATTTTTCATACGAACAAGCGAATGAATTCAACCGGCACACCGATACTCGTCATGTACGCACGCATGACCACCTCTTGGGTGTGAAGACCACCGTCACCAACACCGTCCAGCTCGATTTGTCAAGCCACAAACCGAGCTTTCGGATATAGGATGCCTCTTTATCTCGAACAACCAGCTTCGGACAATTCTTCAACGTGGCGAAAAGCGTGAAATTCAATTAGCACCCTGTGTTTTTGTTGACGTACATGTGTTATTGTTGTTGTTCTCGCCCCTAGTTTTGTGTGTGTGCACGCGCCTGAACGCCAGAATTAGTGATGCATTCACCGGCTTGTTGTTGTCAGCATGCATGTGTGCGTCCATCCATAACCTTTTCCAGTTTCATACCACCGCGAAGATAACCTCATACCACCACTGTCTTTTCCACTGCTGACGAATTCATGTGAAACTTCTCTCTTTTGCCCTCTCCGGAACTGAATCGATTCTGAGCGATTCGGATGCAAGTTCGGATAGATGAGGAGCGAACCTGACATAACAGCCAGGTCCAACTAGCCTGGAACACAACTTACCTATGGGCAGTTGTTTCTTTTGTCATCGCCCCCCCCCACAAACCTTAAGCGTTTTCCGCCGGAGACTGGTGACGATGGTTTGCTTGGTTTGTTTAGTATAGTTTTCTTTCCACCTTTCTCTTTAACGTCCATGCTCACTCACACACACACACACAAGCATACATTCCATTGTTTGTGTATCGTTATATCATGCTCATACGATTTTGTGGTTTTCGGGCCGTGCGCCCCACCCCAGTTTGCCCTCAAGGCATTTGGCCATGACAGGAGTTGTTTGAGGCTTTGGGGGGGGGGGCGAGCAATTGTCCGACTAGTACATATGAGTACGATCAGAATCATAACTTCGTTAACTTAATCATCTTCATCGGTGCGAGGATTTTGGGGGGGGGGGGGAGGGTAGCCCTCTATAGGTCTATCTGAAAACAGGCCGACTAGACGAGCCCATAGGCCCTCATACACTACTCTTGAAAAGCCTCAACAAAGCACGTATTTTTGTTGGCAGCTTGGGGATTCTTTCGTTACCAATGCTGAAAAACCTAGAAGTACTGTGCAAGTGTTTCATCCTTGTTGGGAATTATCAGCAGTGGAGATCACATAACTGTTTGGGGAGGTTGCAAATCCGTGACCTTCCAGTTATCAGTAGTTAAACGCCATAACATTCGGCCACGGGTGGTTGACCAACATTGTGACTAACTTTCGCATAGACAGAATTGATTCCGCTCGTCCATCCAGCACGTGTGCTAACTGGTTCTTAGGTGGCAATCTAATGCGACTCGTGAGTTATATNTGCATGCATCTGAGCGATCGGTTGGAAAACTGTGCTCGATACCTAATTTTCCTAAAGCAACAGTCAAAATACGACGGTTGTGCAGACAAATCCCTTCGTGGCGATCGATTGACCAGTCTAAAGTAGTTGCTCCAGAGGAACAGGGGATCCAGAGCTTCTTCCAATTGCCTGGATGGGAATACATATTAATATACCCTCGACGGTCATTCTCGAACTTTAGATGAGGGTCATTGTGACTGGTGAAATGGGACAAAGAGTGGTTCTCCGTCGCCACTAAAACTGACGAGAATGCTGCTAGTAGCTACCTGGCTATAGTCCTCAGGTTGCCGGAATGTGTGTATATGTATTTGTCCTCTTTGAGGCCTACTGACTGATCCACACTAGCCCTCAGCAGATGACCGTAACTGGTACGCAAAGGTGATCCAAACGCTGCTCTGATTACATAATGTATGCTTTGACAATTAGTGTATACGCACACAGTTCGGGCCGATTCATTCTTGGTTCTCCCTCCAGTAAGGAGTAGGCCAGCAACACGGAAAGTTTTACGACAATGACTGTGCAGGGTCTTTGGCAGGCCGAACATAACAGATTAGATTAGAAGTTCGCTTGTTGCGCTGGAAAACATTTTGGAAAGGGCTTCACCTCGCTTCAAATCAAATTTCATTCGATTTCTTATGTTTTGTCTCCCTAAAAGACCTCTCAAAGGCCTCGGACGCATTTTTCCCGAAAACGATTCGTTGTACTGATGACACCGTAACATCTCCATCCTTTGCAACAGCTGGTTGAGTCGCTCTTGTATCACGCTGATTTTTTAATTCTTCAGTTCAAAGTTACAGGTGGCTCAATGTGAACAGGAACCTTTCGATATCATCATCATCATCATCTCATCATCATTCATCATCATCATCATCA
>NW_008751661.1:2035199-2047726 GCF_000715545.1 Opisthorchis viverrini
ATCATCATCATCCGAATCATCATCATCCGAATCATCACTGTCAGCTGTAATGAGCGCGTACTTGTCGTACAGTGGTTGTAGGTGCCACAGTTTCGTTTACCGACGGTTCAAGGAGTTGGGGTAGGTAGCTGCGCATTGGAGGTGGACGCTGATAAATTAATGCGTAAATACAGCACTGTAGGCGGACCGTTAAGTGAAGGGATTGGGAAGGGAGCTATGCACTGAAGGCAATAGCTTGGATGCATGAGCGCCATTGAGGGTGCGAGTGGGCCTTGTCCGATAAAGAAGCCCACAAACCTAACATCTCCCTGGCGAAACGATTACGGTGTCTTTGAGGGAGTTCTCAGTGTACTTATGTTGAAAAGAAAGACCATGGACTGGCGAGGGAGTATGTTCCGGTCCCCCACCAAAGAAAACATCGCTGAACCGGCGGACCATGGCTACAAGTCGATTGCTGCTGTGGTCGATTGATGTCACGTGCTTTGATGGCCAGCCACTCGTTGGTGCATGATATGATGTTGGGTTGCTAACCGGAAGTTCGCGGGTTGGGACTGTGGAAGAAGTTTTTGAGATGCACGCTGATGATGGTTCCCAACAAGGATGAATCAGAAGTACAACATTCTCAAACTTTCTGCGTGGGTTTACTTTGCTTGCAGGATGAGACCTCAGCTGAACCTAGGGTGAAGAAAAGCACTTATACAACACGACAACTACGCTTATTTGCACACTGATTTGATTTTGCTGAATCACTCAAATGGATCCGGCTGAACCTCTCTCTTTTAGGAATGTGCTGCACCAGACAGCCTCGTGTTTCGATTGCTGCAACATTCGAGATGCCGCAAAACGTTGTTGACTAGACATGAAACACTACTCATTTTGGCTGAAAACCCTTCAACATCCCTTGGCTGGTTTCACCCTTTTGGGGGCTCATTCGGTCGGACGAGCATGAACGGAAGCTTCAGTTGGATTCAGGTGAGTATCTTGTCTAAACTAATTTCGTGTGAAAATGAGAATGGCTGTCAATTTGGGTTCAAGTAGAACATAAGATTGACGGAAACTCGAGGACTGCTTCTACTTGATGAGTCACAAGGAGGGTGGAACCGATCTTGGGCTGTGGAAAAATTTCCAGGAATCCAAATGAGTAGGTGTAGGAGTATTGACTGCCTGGAGCTTCCACCCTAAACGAAGCGGCGTGTTCTGCCCCCTTCACCCTATGGTACTTACAGAGCCCAATGGCATTGTTGGCTGGCCCCTAGTGAGGAAGTGCATCAACTCTTGCTGGGGCAATCAACAATGCCATTTGGCTCTGTAAGTACCATAGGGTGAAGGGGGGCAGAATACGCTGCTTCGTTTAGTGTGGAAGTTCCAGGCAGTCAGTACTCCTGCACTTACTCACCTGGGTTGCTGGAAGTTTTTCCACAGCTCAAGACCGGTTTCACCCTCCTTGGGACTCATCAAGTAGAAGCAATTTTCCGTCAACCTTATCTTCTACAGACGGGAGTCTGGCGGCTAGAAATTGACAATGACTTGTCGATCAGTTTATTTGTCTCGTGTGCTTATGAAAACCATGAGTCCAGTTACCGCTCGGAGGTTACAACCTCACCTTGAATACAATAGCAGGTGGAATGACTTACAGTATGGAGTTCGTCAGGATATCCTCGGTTCTTGCAGTATGCTGCCGATATATATTGATATTTGTTGGATCGACTAGAGGGACTCTGAGGAAAGCATGGGAGCCATATTCCCAACACACGGTCTTATTCCCAGTGGCTTCTCCGTGCGATCACCCTTTATCGCTTCAGTGTCAGTGATCTGGTGGAAATCCTACGACCAGCTTGGATGTCTTGCAGTAAGGACGTAAAACAACTGCAGGAAATCCATAGGGAGAACTTACCGAACTTCTTTAAAGAGGAGCTGGGTCACTTGCTTGCATGAAAACCATCGAAAAATATAGACAAGTGCACTTATTTCCACAGTGTAGTAAGACGGGAGTCAATGAGTTTCACTTGTTTGAAAATGGGTATATCACATTGCAAAGTTAACCTCATGAGCCCAAGTCGCAAAAAAGCGGACCACACGAGTTGTGCGACAGTCCCAGGTATGACTGAGCACTACACATACTTCTTTATCATCTAAGCTAGCCGCCGGAGTCTAGAATAGGCAGTTTTTGATATGGTCGACTGGGTCATTCAAGGCGGACAGACTAGGTTCAGAAAATTAACAAGGGAAGACATATACGTAATATCTCGGGATATCTAAGAAGGCGGTTGTGACGCTAACAGTTGTTTGAAGTGAACCAGGATGGTTACCTTATGGCTACCTTATGGAAAAGTGCAGCTAGTACGTTGATAAAGCGCACGGATCGACTGACCATGATCATCATATCTTTACTCGGGGGGGGGGCAAGTAAGGCTGACAACCGAATTCCTTCAACTCACCGTATAGTCGTTCTTTTTTCTAAGTTTTCTCCTCAACCATCCGGCATGAAACGCCCAAATTTTTTGAAACACAAAACTCAGGGGAGCTGATCACAGAATGTGTGAATAACTTTAAATTGGTTTTCACAGGAATTCCAAACGCCCTGTTACGCGCTAAAACAACGTGAAGGATTACTGAAGCCTGTAGTATATAGTAGTAGTATATAGTAGTATATATAGTATCTGTTGGTTTGATTGATTTATATGTTAGTATTGACGATGTACAACCTTGCTTACTGGGCTTTGGCTCATGAGCTTTGTTTCTGTTTTCCATCCACAGAAATTGTCGTGAACACCTGCCTTCGGAGAATCGCTGTCCACTGGTGCTTCCATAGCGTGCATATTACAGGTCTCAATGATCATGTCCGCAAGTAGCTCTGAGCTGCACCCAACATACGTGGTGCTCACATGTTGGGTGAACACTCATCATCGTCCGTCGTGCTTCTGCAGCATATCTGAGCACTCATCATGGCTGGTCGTTGCTGAAATGAGTGACAGTTTGAGTATCCAATCGGCTGCTGACTTTTCTGGCCCAGATGCTTGGCGGCTTCTCTATTGTGCCTTGGTGGAGTTTGAGAGTCTCAATAAACTTGGGGAATTCGGGGATTATTTTTGGCAATCTGACCTTCCTGATGCCTTCAGTCAAACAGCCCACAGTCACGTGCAAAGTAGATTCACATCATAACTGCAGAGCCCTTTAACTAAGGAGGCACGCGAAACGGGCAGCGGCCTTCAATGCCTTCTTGAGGATGCAGTGTTTTGGTTGAACTTCAGGAAGATTCCTTTAGGAAGAACGCGTCGTTAGTCAGTCAGAAAATTAAATAGGTTGTTTAACTCTTTATCTCATGGTCACATGCCTCAAGGAGGATATCGACCGCTGGTCTTATAGATCAGCACCCTCTCCTATTGGAGGAGCGAATTACTAACACAGGGGGAGGAATCCATCCAAGTGATCATCTCGCTCTCATGATTTAAGCAAAATTCTTTGACTACCTACTTTTACGTCTCCGGACCAGGTGGATAGACTTACTTGAGTAACCTGTCCAGTCACACCCATTAGCATTCTTTAAGTTGGCTTTAACTATGACAAAACAAAGTCGGTATTTGATCCACAGCGCCGACGCCAACCATACCAATCGCTTAGTGGATCCAGCACAGCCACACGCTTCCCGCCGGCGTGGACCTACATTTTTTGCTGTTGTGAGTACAGACCAGCAAGACAACTATCCGATGGTGCGGTGACCTGTTTCATGCTTCATAGTATACGTGTTATCGCTTAACCTAGTGGTCATGTGCTCTTTTGCTTTGTTCTGCCTAGGAAAGCCGCCTGGCCGACGTGAGAGTACTACTCAGTCACGGTTAGACAGGTGTGCTTCTACATCCATGTCTTGGTTTGTCTTGGTTCCACTATTTTCCCCATCCTCATGAAAGCTCGGAAAGGAAACAGTTGAACCTAATCTCGCTGGTTTGCTTTTGTAAGATGAGAACCAATCAGTGGATCATGCGTGACAGCAGCGCGATTGGCTTTTCTTAAAATAAGATATGGCTTGCGCTTAGACCGGATGAAAATCCCTTGGAAAACCTGAAGTCGACATGTAAAAGTAGCGTAGTATCCAACCAAGACAGTTTCACTGATAGAGTTGATTTCCAAAGTATTCTGACGGGGTTGAAAAAGTGGTCACGCATGTTCTAAAATCCTCCGAGATTTCTGCACCAAGTCGTTTGTGGATACTGGGTCCAGCGCACTCTTTAGAAGATCCCACTGGATCAGATGGAACTCGGAAAGCGATGCACATTGGACGTGTCCAGTGCAGGAGGTGCCATGAGGCAAAAAGCACGGGACTAAAACTAAACACAAGATGATGAACGGACACTGATAGCCAACCAAGCGGATGTAGTCTGCCAGATCATGGGCACCAGCGACACAGTCACCGGGCCGAGCCATGCACTTCCTTGCAGCGTTGGAGATATATTCGGTCTCGGACTCTACTGCACTCTATCTGATTTCTCACGAACAAAATGTCACGCGAATGCAAACTGACATTAAGCTGTCTTATAGGGGTGTTTAGGAAAGCCAAACGGTCCAAAACATGCATTTTTTACTTCTACATACTTTTCTGTGGTAGGATACTGTTCACTGCTCATGGAAGCTATTCAAAATACTAATAACACCTTCACTGAATTAGCGAATATACACTCATTTGCAAACTAATTTGGTTTTTCGAGAGACTCACCTGGAACCCAGCTGAATCTCTCGTTTGTGATGTTTTCAGGCAACTGAATGTGCTGCACCAGGTCACCTCATGTTTCAGTCGCTACGATATTCGAGATATCGCGATACATTTATGTTTTGTAATGCACTGCTCATAAGGGCTGTCGAGGAGTTTTCAGCAACCTTATGAGTAGCGCATTACAAAACACCCTCACTGTTTTGGGACTCATCAGACGGACATAAGTTAGACAAATTAGGCAGCTGACCGATCAGTCTATGGAACTTAGGGTAGCTCAAGATCAGAAACCCGCTTCATCGCTCGCCAATCACCAGGTTGACCAAAGAACATCGTTCAGAATCTTACTCCAGAATGTCAAACCGAAGTGACTAGCGTCTAATGAGGTCATGCTCATCAAACTAAACCACCCGAGGTCTTGCGCGCAGCTGCCTTTAGATGCACTGTAGAATAGTGGACCTAATCGGTTTGCTTACGGACTGGTTTCCACTAGCGTCTAATGAGGTCATGCTCATCAACCTAAACCACCCGAGCTCTTGCGCGCAGCTGCCCTTTAGACCTAATCGGTTTACTTACGGACTGGTTTCGTTTATCATTTTGTCGTTCTAATGTTGTAATCTGGTTGTTTTCAGTACACAGCTGACGAGATAGCAGACAAAATTTAGGCTTCTCCTACAATTCGTAGATATCACGCCGTACATCAGTGAACATCTTGAATGCCTAGGCGACACGACATCTGATTGGAAATTATCACTAAAGTGACGCACTTAGAACTAACGATCACGTCACTGGAATTTGCAAACGACCGTTAACTTTCATAAGAATTCTGTACAAGTTTGAATACAACTTTCCCCCGCTGTCCAGGAATTCCACATTGGCCGGTCTTCATACCATACGGAACACAAGAACATCCATGTGTCCAGGAAATAGTCCGGATCGTTCGCTACATCCCGGGTTTGATTGCATAAGACAATAAGCAGGTGATTTGTGTTGAATTTCTCATGGATATCAACCGGTCTCCTGGACTCGAAGCAAGTTTTTTTTTCATTCGAAATTCGCCGAGAAAGATAGTGTCCTACTCAATATATCGTTACCGTCCCAAACTCATGTTCTAGCTATGAATCGTTCACTAGGAGTATCTACTTTATAGTGCAGCGTTCGATTCACAATAAAAGCTAACACGACCCGATTCCTGAGCAAGGTGCTGATCAAGGATCTTTTCCAGACAAGCCCCGCCACTATTTTCAGCTCCAATTTAATGTACGCGCACAACTTTGACCCATTTTTGATGAAAACAATTCCTTATCCACATCTAGGCTCATTGTGTGCAAAACGTTTCTCCGTTCGGACGTAAAACACTAAATGAACTTTCTGATGCTTTCAACCCCCGTTCATGACAAGGAGACGGCAATACGTTTCTTGCAAAGCCACAGAGTGATCCATCAGCAAGGTTTGTGCAACAATGGCCACCTAATAACACTTTCAACTGTTTCTGACAGGTGGAGGTGTAACGTCGGACAGTGTCGTCAGGAAATCGGTCTTTGAAAGGGAAATTGGCTGGAGCTGTCTAGGATGGAGTTTAGGACAGTAATTCTATTCATTTATTGCTGGTCCGAAAATTTGGCAAAAATCAACTTCTTCCCAGTGGAATTATCTAATAGCCACAAGACTGCTGTTGACTGAAAGAACTTCCTTCGCGAAGTTTTCACCCGGCGGCTTTTGTAGACTCCAACAGTTATCGGCGGCCCAGGTCTACACGTCTACAAGATGCAGAATAAACGCCAGTTCGGCACTCACCGATCTTTATTGGACAGCTACTTGTGTGAGTTGGTTTGGAGGGAAAGCTACCGAAAAATGGACCTTTTCATACAAATTATTAATAACGTCCCAATACCACCCTGTTGAATAAAAACTAAAAGTACGAATTTCATATCCTCTTTGTTTTCATCTTTTGGCGGGTTTAATTTTTTGGCGGGGCTTATCTGGAAAAGACCACTGACTAGCTCCAAGTATGGCCTCTGGCAACTGCTGAACGCTTTTCTCGCGCTAACATCGGAAGTGTTGAAATATTGGTAGCTAATTTGCGTTTACTAGTGATTGATCATATAGCGGTTGACCTCCTCGCCCATTCGGGCAGCTAGCTTGCAAACATTACGTTCCCAATGGAGGAGGCATCACGGCTGTGAAGTTGAATGAATCACTCGGATAATCCATATATAATAAACCGCATTCGTTTGGTTTGAAGCAAGAACCGAACATGTATCTCCTAGGTTTTGTAGTTTTGTCGAAATTTTCAGTACCAATGCGATTGACAAAGTGAGGAAAATCTCAGTGTTTCTAATATTATGTCACGCACTTTACTACATTTTCTATGGTGAAGTTCCGGTTTCAGCTCCATTTTGGGCTCAGTGTACTCAGACACTTATTTAGTTGGCCTAGCTGATCGAACTCGAGCTGTTTGCATGAACACTTATCAGTTATCCAATGTCCACACGCTACACCGTGGTCGGCTTGATCAACCCTCATTGAGTATAGATCAGTCACAACCTAGATCGATAACTTCGACTTGGTGGAGTCAGACTACGAAAAAGGATTTCAGGATAATAATTTAGAAGTGAGTTATTTTGCCAAGGAAACAGACTAGTCCTCCCCCAATAAGGTTTTAACGAGTAGCCTAAATGACTGGCGGCAGACGGGACAGATGTTTAGCGTTAAACCTATCCTGTCATCAGTAGACACAGGGTTGGGGTGGGTCACTCCTTTCCTCGCATCCATGTGTGATGACCCGCTTTCTCTGAAACGCATCACTACGCACTCGATAGTATGTGTCACCGTATGTTCTCGATTTCCCCGTCCACACAACTTTAACCGCTGCTCACCTCATCTTGCACGTCCGTCGACGAACATCAAGCGCCAGCTGTACGAACTTCACACCATCAATCAAACTAGGTTCGCCTTCCCCGGATAGTTTTACGCGGACACCCCTCTCCTGTTGCGCATCTCACAAAATTGGACAAAAAACAACACTTGCCTTCTCCTCAGTTATGTGACAGACCTGTCTGTCTGTTTTGGCAGTTTTGAAATATCCCCACGTGCACTGGAAATTTCCTCGGTGATGATCTCTACTGTCATGGGAATTTCTAGTGGAATCCACGGACTCGCCTGGTTTTGAGACTGTTTCATTCGGTTGGATAAATATTACAAAGTTCATTGGCTTCGACGAAAGACTCAACCTATTAGTAGCCGAATTTCTCCTTTATGCTACTCATCAGCCGAAGGTGTTCCACAAAGGCCGGATCTTTTCCGGATAAACCCTGCCAAAAATTAATCCCCGCCACCCAAAAAAGATCACAAAAAGGAGGATATGAAATTCGTACTTTTGGTTTTTATTGAAGAGGGTGAAATTGGGACATGTCATTAATAATCTGCATGGAAAAGGTCCGTTTTTCGGTACATTCGCCTCCGAACGAACTCACACAAGTAGCTGTCCAATAAAGATCGGTGTGTGCCGAATTGGCGTTTATTCTGCATCTTGTAGACGCGCCAAAGGGATTCTATGGTTTGTATGTGAGCTCCAGTTGTTGGATCCACAAAGTTTTCGGTGGGGTTAACCGTTTCATGAGTATAATTAATGTCAATCATCGTTCCAATTCTTTGGTATGATGCCCACATATCGGAGATAGTGATTGAGCCGGGAGCAGGCCTGAATTGTGTCCATCAGAGTGGCCGCAGTTCAATCTGGCACTGCATATATGAACACCTATTTCGTTTTCCGGTAGATCCCTCCAAAAATCCGCCCTGCGTGGGTTTCACAGCAAGATATTAGCGTTTCATCGAACTTGACGTGTAGATCTGGGCCGCCGACAACTGTTGGAGTCTACAAAAGCCGCTGGGCGCAAACTTCGCGGAGGAAGCTCTTCCAGTCAACAGCGGTCGTCTGGCTAATGGATAATTCCTCTGAGCAGAAGTTGATTTTTGCCAAATTTTCGGACCAGCAATAAATGACTAGAACTACTGTTCTAAGCTCCATCCTAGATCACTCCAGCCGAGTTCCCTTTCAAAGACCGCTTTCCTGACGACACTGTCCGACGTTTACACCTCCACCTGTCAGAAACAGTTGAAAGTGTTATTAGGTGGCCATTGTTGCACAAACCTTGCTGATGGATCACTCTGTGGCTTTGCAAGAAACGTATTGCCGTCTCCTTGTCATGAACGAGAGTTGAAAGCATCAGAAAGTTCATTTAGGGTTTTACGTCCGAACGGAGAAACGTTTTGCACACAATGAGCCTAGATGTGGATAAGGAATCGTTTTAATCTAAAAAAACAGGTCATGGTTGTGTGCGTAAATTGAATTGGAGCTGAAAATAGTGGTGGGGCTTATCTGGAAAAGATCCCATATCTTCATATCCGAATTCTACACACTCGTTGATGGGCTATCAAGCTGCTTGTGTTGGCTCAGTGGTAAAGGTGCGAACTTACTGACCGGAAGGTCAATCGGCATCTCGACTGCTCCTGTCTAGGCTTGGCAACCTGGCAGTATCTGGACACTCGTGCTTCCTTGGGCATGTGGCATCAAAGGGTTCCACAACCGAACCATATTACGCTGCGGATACTAAGCACCTGTGAATGTCACTCACATCTATGCGACCAGCTGGATTCGAATTGCATTTGGCAGCGAAAAGCGGACAATAGAAGAAACACAGAGGCAGCCAATCTTGATTAAGCACGAAAGCCCAAGGGTGAGATAAGGCACTGATTCCCATATTAAGATGGCACAAGCATAGACTCAACTGAATATCAGCTAATGCTACCGTCTCTCGCAGAATTTACTAGGAGAGGAATATTATAAATGACAGGTTCAGCCGTTATTCATTTGAGGCCTTGGTTATCTCCATTTAGGTATGACTTGATGTTCAAAGTTGAAGCAAACTCGGCAACTACTCCCAGCTGATGAAAGCGGGATTGGGCTGCCCAGGCTCTTCATCAACCATTTGGTAAAACCGTATGAAGGAATACTCTGTTCACCTTTTGCATGGTGACAAATGTCCTGGCAACAGAACACCCCCAGCGACTATTGACCAAATCCCCATTAGGAAGCATGACGTGAAATATCGAAACTGGGAATTATAGGTGTATCGTCCATTACGTTGACATTTGAAATCCCCCCACGTTTCTTCTGTCCCTATTCGTAAGCCCGCTCCACTTTTGGGCTTAGTGCGTACATATGAACTGGCGTTTGTTTGTCCCTACCACTTTACTCGTTTGGCCTTGAGGTCCTCCATCCATTTTGTGGCCATGTGACTGTCTCACGGGAACTTGCTTGCTCATTTAATTTGAACTTTTTTGGTCCAAGTGGACCATTTGTTTTGAACGAGTATCTACTGTCGAGGTTTGTATAATTTGTGAACTTGCATCTTACATCAATAGCACCGTATAGAAACTCAGCACCGACTTTGTTTTACCTTCCCGGAGGCAGTGGTATCACGCGTCACTCAAAGATACCGTTTGATTGTAACAATGAGATTCAACCATTTGATATCTCGGGAAAAAATGAGATACAGTCACATCGAGCTAGCCCGATTTTTGGGTAGACAATAGGACCCTCGTGTTCAGCTATTGAATAGACTGATGGTACACAGGTATTCATGATCAGGCGGATTTGAACGACCAGATAAAAATTAATCTGAGCTGGCATGAGCGATCAGCCACTACGTGCCCAAGAGCAGCCCAATCACAGCCGTTCAAAAACAACCGAGCGTATTTCCGCCTAGCCGAGATACTTACCGATGGCACAAATACGCTAGGACTTGGTGTGTTCCGGCCTACTCCCACACAGTGTATCTCCGACTGAAGAAATTTCGGTTCGCGCACGAACTGCAATGAAGTCTACTCCCACACAGTGTATCTCCGACTGAACTACAATGAAGCTGGTGCTCAGGCGTACATAATCGGCAGCGAAGATAAAAACCAACCAATCCTAACCCGACAGAGTCTTCAGCTCCTAGAAATCTGTCTTTTCGCCAGTCGCACAACAATTTTGAGATTCGAATTGCGAGTACTTTAATTTTCCCTGTCAAAAGGTGTACTATCTCATGGGGGAACAGAACTTGTTGTGCTTGCGAATTTGTTTACGCTTTGTTGCTTGTCACACCTCACTACTCAACCAACCACAAGAGTATGGCTTTCTTTTGTTTTCCGTTATCGCCGTTGTTGTTGTCGTTGTTGTGATATCAACACTGCCAATGTTGCTGTATTTCAAAGTTAACCGAAACTGAGGTGTAGGCGGAATCCGAACGAGTGTTTCTCTGATCAAACTGGGGTAACAGATAGCAGCAACCTGATGGGGTGTTCACGCTCGAACAGCTGATGGCGTGAGTGCCACCTGGGGCATGTCGACTCCGTCGATGATGCAAAACAACCGGTACGACGGCGGGAAGCATTCCCAAGGGGTTTCCGGTGTGCAAGCAGCGTAGAAGCTGCCGGAGGCAAAGTTTCTCGAAGCATGGGAAGGAAAAGTGGCAAATTTTAGGCGGGCAAGCGAAGATTTGAACTTCGTTATTACAAATGGATTCCCGAATTCTTCAGAATTATCATTTCTGCTTATCTGCCTAGAGCCCAAACTGCTGGAAGCTTGAAGGCGAGGATCAGCTGAGATTTCGTTCTCAGTGTACGTCTTAAAAAACGAAAGCCTTGTTCATAGTTTCAGGACAGTTAAAAGATGAAGCTTTTTGTCTCTGTGAACCGAGTACTCGTTTTTTAGTAGCTCAGATGTTCACTAACAATTGGATCGTTCAGAATACTCGGACTCGAAGTTGAAAGGGTGTGGAGGTCTGTCACAAATGACGAATAGATTAGATACCATTGCGTGCATTTCATTTTTCCTGTCCTGTCAGTTGCCTCCTCAGCCGAGGTCATTCATTTACCGACAAGTTCATCTTCTCCTGAGCCTGTGATAAAAAATCGTTCGGCCGTAGCATCCTTTGGGTGCCTAGCTGCCATGCCACACGAAGGAGGCTGGTATACTGCCAGGTTACCCAATCCTAGACAAGGGAAGTCGAGAGACAGAGGTCAGGTTCGAACCACGGACCTTCCAGTCAGCAAGTTCACGCTCTAACCCCTTGGTCCATCTCGCCCCTAGGATTCATTGGTCACTTCAGCTGCCCGAACATGAATGTTTACGTTCGTTGAACCTACCAGGCCTTCATCATTCGTCGAAATGCAGATAAACAAGGACCTCTAGGAGAAAGCAATACTTGAAAATGTAGAAGCTACTCTTTCCTCACATAATACGCCAATATTATTGATCTTTCGTGAAGCCTCTATCTGGATTTATTCAGTATAAACCGCAAGAATGGAAGACCCAAACTGAGATTTTCGCATTGTTTACCGGCTTTTGCACAACAGATCACAGTCTGTGAGAGTTCGATTCTTAACAATAACGGTTTTCATTGAAATTTGCCTACAAAATCTTCGAATTGATGCGAAACTTGAATTTATTTCATTTTACATCCTTCTGTGCTTTTGACAAGGTTCCGACATTTTTGATGAATTAATCTTCTCTATGCCTCGTTTCCAGACTCATACACACCTAAGTGTATATGCATATAGTGGTCCATCAAGCTGATCCCCTCGTGGATAAGAACCTTGGCTCGAAATAAGACCACTGTAGCGTGGGATGTCAGGAACTCAGCGGTATTCGACGTTCGAGAGGACGGCACACGTCAGTTCTGAAATGTGCAGATATACGAACTGGTATTAATGAATCCACACAGTATACACAGCACACGTGCGCACAGGTCGGGTGGAACAAGGGAGAAGGCCG
>NW_008751661.1:2052165-2057127 GCF_000715545.1 Opisthorchis viverrini
TTCATCCACTTTTCAGCCTTTTCCGGCCTGTAGTCTCAAAAATTAGTAGCTTTATTCGAATGTGCACGGCTGTGAAAAGCCTCGGAATAGCGGCACGCACAAATGGTTGAACAAGCGATTGTACGGGGTGTAGGGGGCTCGAGCTACGTGTTCCAACACAAAGTACCTGTGGCCCCTGGTACTTTGAGGTAGCTGTGACAAGAAAAATACGGATTATTCGTCGACATTTTCATTTAAAGCTTCAAATCTTCTTTCGGTCAGTCCAGGTGACTTCTGTTGTTAAAGCCGTGCGATTAATACCGAACAAAGCTTAACTACTTTCGCCAACGTAGCGCCTACAACCTGGAGCAGCTCATGTCTGCTCGCGTGCTTAGGAAAAATCGAGCAGGGAAGTTGATGCGGAATCTGACAAGAAATGTTTTTTCACGGGAAAAAATAACCTACAAATGGAGTTCTACGCAAGTCAGCTCAGTGGTAACAATGAGATCAGTTGAACAGTGACTTGATCTCTCATTTACACCATTTCTTCTCTTAATGAAGTTTATCAGAAACGAAATATTTCGTTAACATTCAGCTCAGTATCATTCCGTACATCACCGTTTACCACACTCTTGAAATCAAATTCATATTAAGAGTTAGTCAACGCCTTGTCTCTTCTTTCGTAGGCTTTCCACTGCCAAGTGCAATTTGAATCCAACTGGGAGCATACGTAGTCAACATGTGATGGGCCGAACGAGAGCGATGCTCACAAGTAATCCACAGTAATGGGATAGATGTCTGCAGCGTGATTATGTATTACCGAATGCATAGTATCCCAGTGTGAAGACATGGAATGAGATAAGTGGCTTCGTAGAACAGCATTTAAGAAGAACTTTTGGAAGTAAGAAAACTGCGTTCTCTACAGAATGTTACATAGCTTATTTAAGTGACGACCACGACATATCCCGTGTCAACGTGAAGTCACAATTCGTTCACAGCTTCCCTTAAAGAGAAACCTCTTTTGAGAAAGTTTACCCGTTTTTCGCAGTCGTTTAGTGACTTTTTTTGTGACTGCCCCCAAGTAATTTGATGATAACTTGATGGATGAAAAGCACCACTTCTGAAAGTAACATGAAAGTAACATGATCGCCAAAACATTTTGAGCGAGGCAGTAGACTTGAGCTCCGTTTTCTGCCTGTTGTGCCTGGATTATCTTCCGGGGTTTGTTGCTTTGTTCGCTATCAGTGATGTTTGTGGACACAACTCGGTTCAGCGAAATACATTTAATCAGTGTGGTTTTCCACACTAAAAGTTGAAAAAAAACTATACGCCGCTTCTCACGNAATGCGTTACACCACTATGTCCCGGTTCAGTTGACCTTACCAGTTGTCAAAACTTTTGGCGACTTTTTTCACATTACTCCATCCACAACAGGTCTGAGGAACACTATTTTGCATGTTGATCTATTTCCCTTTAGCTGTGGCGAGTTGAGTTAAACTCCACCTGTCACCTCCAGTGCACACTCTCCATAAGTCTAACCACCCTGATAGTTGACCTTTCCGTGAAATCCACGGCGGCCGATTGGTTAGTAGTCTTGGAGGCAGTACAACCGGACGAAGGAGTCGAAAGTGGGTGGTTTATCTCCCATCCGGAAAGTTCAGGTCTTTGAACAATCAGGTTATGAGGAGCAGGGTGCTCTCCTGCCTCAAAGGCCAAATGAAAGTTGTTTAGCTGAATCAAGGAGACATACTGGAAGGCTGTTCCATTAAGATGAAACTTTTAACGATTATCACCCCTCGTATGGGGCAACGGGAACTTCGCGTGCCGTTTCCTAGAGATGTATTTGTAGTTTATGTTCTTTAGAGTTGGATCAACCTGAAAATACCTGAAAAAATTCGCAGTGATCCCGATGCTCCTGAAAGTTCTGCGATGCTACACAGTCTAACCTGTTCCATGAGTTTATTGCAGGAAACTGCTGCTCGATCCTACTTCGGATTTCACTAAAAATCCCATTTTCAATCCGGTTAAGACTTAGGCTTTTCTTTTTTCCAAGATAATTCATAAAACGATTGTTCTAATAGTTAGAGCGTGGAAAAATGCAAAAATTCAGACCAGTTTTATTGATTTCGGTGCTCCGATTGTCGGTTCATAGGCATGAATGACTTCAGTTGAAACTAACCCGTCGGTCGCCGAGTTAGGTGCAGAAAAATTATGTGTGGTGCACCTGATCACTTTGCTAACATCGGTTTAGTAGGAAATTTAGGTTCACTAATTTATCGTGGACAATGTTTGATTTACCTAGGAGAAATCATTCGGACAGCTCAAAGGAAGAGTAAGTAGCGAACGCCAAGTAAGTACAGACTGATCTCAAGGCCACAGCAAGTGTCGTATTCTCTATGCTTCAGTTGATGAGATTTCGTCACAACCTTACTTTGAGTGGGATCAAATAGTGTCATCATCATCGTCGGCACGACTTCTTCCACATAACCCACGAGGTATCAAGCTAATTGGGAGCAGTTTGTTGAGGTTCCTTGAGACATCCGTTTCCGACTATGCCAAACCAATGGGCACGTGGTCTACACTGTATGGAACTTCGTTCCATAAGGTGCGACTCTGTCAGAAGGACCAACGGGGAACAATTAACTGGGAAGCAACGAACCTTCCCGCTGCGGTCACTCGTTATGACAGTTAAGTACCAGTACGTATCAATGGTGTATTACTGCCACTACTGATGCCGCGATGCAATCAGGTAGGTAATCACCACCATCATCATCATCATCATCATCCTCCTCCTCCTCATCATCATCATCATCATCATCATCCTCATCATCATCATCATCATCATCATCATCATCATCATCATCATCATCATCATCATCATCATCCGAATCATCCGAATCATCAACATCATCATCGAAGCTTGACATCACTATTTAACACGGATGCTTCACTACCGTAAAAGATGGACGAATGGCGCATTTAGTCTTAAGCGCTGGGCCCACAAGTGGAGAATTATTATTCGGGTGGGGAGAGGCGAAAGAAAAATAAAGTGAAAGAGAAAGAAGGGAGGCGAATAAGGCTACCCGGCTGATGACCTCACGCGACGGCCGATGTGGCATAAGAGTATTGTTAGTTGTGAATGTCATGGTTGTACGAGGGCTGGGATACTACCAGGGCGCCCACACCTAGACAGGAGGACGACCAGGGTCCTTAACCAAAGCCTTTGGCGCAAAGGCCTGACCACAAGGCAGTGATGTTTGACGGGAAGTGCAAATACACTACTGTTTTACGGAACAAGTTACCACATGTTCCAACGTACAACCTGGAGGAGCAGGAGACTGTGTGCATCAGACTTCTAAACATTGACTAACCTGGTATGAGAGACCCTGTGAGTGTCGAGGGGACCCCCCAGTATAGCTCAATGGGTCGCCGAGGTACACAAATCGTCATGCCATGGTAGGATCCAGTCTCTTCATGAAGTGTAAATAACGTGTAAGTAATGTGAAATATAAGCGCATTTAAGAAACTCGCATGGCAGTTTGGTTTTAACTAGAGACTCAACTGAATCCCAGCTGAATCGTTCTTTGGTAACATTCTTCGCCTGAATGCGCTACATACCAAATTGGTGTGCAACTGAGTGCACTTCATGAATTTCTGACAACTTGACTAAAACTCTGGGGCTGCGCCTCTTTAATGAGCCCGAAGAAAGGTGGTATCGGTGATGGGCTGTGAAAGAGTTTTCAGGAACCTTACGAGTAGTTACACTCAAGAAAAAAGACATAAGAAACATTTTACAAAACAAAGCGTAAAAGTTAATAGCTACCTACTTGTCAGATAAAACAGAAGGGTTTGAGGATTCTCCTTTGAGGACCTCCTCTGCATAATACTATGGATAGTCTCCACGGCCAGTTGCTACTGGATAAACACTACATATGAATGACTGGCATTCTAATCAGATTAACCGGTCAATTGTGTTCAAATCAGTGAGCGCCTGCCCCAGAGGTTTTTTATGGGCATCCGAAAGTGCGTGCTCAAGCACTTGGGGTCCATGTAAACTCGAGCGAATAAGATCTGCGAGCGAACATACGGAGGCCTGTTGCAAGAATTCCGCCGACCTAACTATGATGCCCCGACATCAGTCACCTGTTTATCACCCAAGTACCGGTGTCATTCGTTAATTCCTCTGGGTTTCAGCGCACGCCGTCATCCTCTGGAGTCCCGAAAAGAAAAATGAACAATGACGGCCGGCAAAAAAAGAGCTGAGTAATGTTTCTCGTATGTCTCAGACCAACAGCTTAGTCTGTGCCGTTATTGCCCATATATCCTCCCCAAAGGTTCTGTAGCCGTCTCCCCTTTTTGCATAAAAAGAATATGGAGAGTAAAAAGTTCATGATTCTCCAAATGCAGACTGACAAGGCCCTTTCCACCACAGTCATCGAATTCAATCTGCCGCGTTGGTTTTAGTTCAAACCGACCTTTGTTTGTCCGGTATGAGGACTCTCAAGTTCAGAACCACCCATGCAAGGCTTCCTATTTTCTGATGAACCATCTGCCAGTTTAAACACGCGCGAACAACTGTACACCGTGAGTACCTGATCCATGACCACCGCCGCCACACCACTCTCCCTCTCCCGGTGCTAGTGGTCGTAACATAGCACCCGCTGACTGAATCCTCGGAAGAAGTGGAATCACACTCGGAACAGAATGGCCACACACCCAGGAAGTTTCTCGGTCAACAAACATAATCAGGTTCGGGGAGGGGCATCACCGGCAAAGTTTCGTCACTCTGATTAGCCAGATGGGCACGTACCCACCCATATGCGCGCATGCACAACACACACACACACACACACGCATCCGTGCGTACAGTTCCAAACGTTCTAGCAAAGTTTTCGAGCATCATCGCTTGTGCGCGCGAGCGCGCGTGTATGTGAACCTGTCAACGCAATACGCACGAGTGAGCAGTTTGTATGAATCGGTTGA
>NW_008751661.1:2058729-2060752 GCF_000715545.1 Opisthorchis viverrini
GCTTCTGTGACGTGCATAAGGACTCATTGGCTTTTGCTGAATTGATTGAATGATTGACTGGCCTGGATGCTTGCCGGCTTTCCCATTGAGATTTCGGTGGAGCAGAGGGTTCTGGGCGTTCTGAGGTTACTTTCAGGAATCTGGCCTTCCTGATAGAAACCTCCTTAGAAAAATTTTTACCTATTTTTCGCAGTCGTTTAGTGACTTTCGCTGTGACTGCCCCCAAGTAATTCGACAATAACTTGATGGATGGAATGTACCATTTTTGAAAGCGACACGATCGCCAAAACATTTTGAGCGAGGCAGTAGACTTGAGCTCCGTTTTCTGCCTCTTGTGACTGGATTATCTTCCGGGGTTTGTTACTTTGTTTGTTTTCAGTGACCACAGTATGTTTGTGGACGCAATTCGGTTCGGCGAAATACATTTAATCAGACAAACGCAGTGGTTTTGCACACCAAAATGTGAAAAAAAACTATACGCCGCTTCTCACGGCTTTCCACGACCTCTTTCGTGGAAGTTTGCGAATGAACGGACACTACAGGATGTCTCATAATAAAAGCAAAATTATTGTGTAAGTAAACGTAGTTAATTAAAGAAAGGATAACCAAATTTTTGAATATAGTAGCTATATATCGGAGGTTTTGTTTGCAAGAGTTAACATTTTTGGTTCACGGTGGATGTTAGCACGCGCTTTGAAAGTGTGAAACCCTTATTATTATTATTCCATTGGTGAACGCGCCATCGCCGCACTTTGTGGTTACAAAACCAAACACGATCTCATCAAAGATCCTTTCTGTGGATGGTGTAATCAACAAGCACAATTGCGTGATATAGNCGATTGTACGGGGTGTAGGGGGCTCGAGCTACGTGTTCCGTTTGACCACATTCGGTGGCTTGACAACTAGCCAACACAAAGTACCTGTGACTTCAAATCTTTCGGTCAGTCCAGATGACTTCTGTTGTTAAAGCCGTGTGATTAATACCGAGCATATCTTAACTACTTTCACCAACGTAGCGCCTACAACCTGGGTTACACTCAGTGCGTTTTCGTTCTGTGCGGTTTTATACACTTCGATTTTGAGAACAACACTCCCCCTAAACGCAAGTGCATAAATCTTGAGCGAAGGATGTACCATTAGTAGGCCCCTTGTGCAATTTTCACAGTGAGCTTGACTCTCGATGCCATTCTGATACACAAAGGATATTGGTCAAATTTACTGAAAAAATGCCACAGCTGTGGATTCATCCTGGTTGCCTGCGTGATGTGCGCACTTCGTATAAGGTAGGTTGAAGTTGGTAATGCGTTGGAATATTGGTAGCTCGGGTGCATTAGTCGCTAACTGATCAGGTGGCTGTTGATCTGTTCCCTGAGTTGGATAACTGATTTGCAAACTTTTTGTCACCATTCGAGTAGTTATCTTCAGTACGCTGTTGTTTGGGTAGTTCCTCTCTTCATGCCTGCGTTTATATAGTTTACAAAAAGCAGTCTTTGTGCTGTAACCTGATTGGCCATTGACAATCAACGTACTTGGGTTCTGATTGATCAAAAGCTCTGCCATGGGTCGAAAGTGAACAATGCTCACATGTATTTACGGTGATGCGGCAGATGTCTGCAGCCTCATCACGTGTTACCGAATGCATAGTATCCCAGTGTGAAGACATGGAATGAGATGAATGGATTCGTAGAAAAGCACCTAGGAAAAACTTCCTGGAGCAGGAGAACTGTGTTCTCCAAAGAACGCAACAATGTTCATTTAAGTGACGACCACGACATATCCCGTGTCAACGTTAACTCATAATTCGTTTGTGGCTTCCCTTAAAGAGGAACTGCCATTTCCACTGATTCGCCAATCTGTGGTATCTGCTGCTGACCCACTCCAGTGCCTAGTGCCGGAAGAAGGGCTCACAGAAAGGAAGACAACAGCTATATTTCGAACAAGCGAGTGCAAGAGCAAAAGTTACAACGGCCTCACGCTATTCAAAGGGGACTTTCTGACATTGATCCAGGCTGTCTGATAGGCG
>NW_008751661.1:2062103-2126214 GCF_000715545.1 Opisthorchis viverrini
CAAAAAGTCATCGACCGTCTTTCAACAACATGACGCTCCACTTCACTACTCAAACCAAGTGCGAACTTACCTCTGAGAGCAATTTTTTGATGAGAAAGTCGTTGCTCGTGAATTTCCAAATTTTTGGCTCGCAAGGTCACCCGATCTCACACCTCTGGATTATTGGTTTTGGGGAATGATCAAGGCTCGCGTAAATCATGAAAATAAACCGAAGAACTTAGTGGAGTTAGGGGAAGAATTGAAGAGTGTGCTCGAGTAACGCTTGAAGAAGTTAAACATGCCGTGTCTCCCATCTCATACCGCCTCCAACTTGTTATAGAAGAAAGGGTCGGTTTTTTCAACATTTTTTGTAATGTTTGTTTGTTTACAGTAAACCTCCATAATGCGTGTATATTCACATAAGAAATGATAAATGTTTAAATTGATGTTAACATGAGTATTATTTTTTGCGCTTATTATGAGACACCCTGTATAATGGTCGATCTCATCATGCAGCGGCAGTCGCATGCTACACCGGTATTCTCAGTCCAAGGCTGTCGTTCGTCGCACAGATCCGTGGAGTTGTCTGGCTCCTTGGATGGTGCTCTTGAACAAACTACTGAGGGTTTAGTAGTAGGGAGGGAAGATTATACAGTAGAGACTAAAACGTTTTCGTCTGCTTAGGTGCCTTGACACTGCGTTCCCCCACATTCCTGTCCGGCTTCCTTGTCAGATCTGTCCCCACGTCCTGGCATTTACTCCGTCCGCGTGCTAATCCCCCCAAACTTATACGTCCACTCATCTCCGCCTGGGACTGTACGTTTCAATATTGCATTCTCATCTTACCTATCAGATGCTTCCTATGTTCTGACTGGTATTTTGTTGCCTGTTTATTCTCTCATAATAAACACTTGTGTGGGCGTCAAACAACCAGTAATTACGGTTTTTGTCTCAATGTCCCCTCTCTCTCTCCCACACCATTCAACCATGCAGGCTGGTTCCAACTCTATAGCGCTACCTGGAGCCGAATCTATTAGCCCTTACGACTCCCTCAAATGAAAACACTAGTTCCGACAAATGCAATCATTTGGGTTCAAGGTTGACAGGAACTCGGGGATTGCGCCTACCTGATGAGACTGAAACAGAAGGGCGAAACCGATCGTGGGTTGTCCAAGAGTTTTCAGCAACCTCGTGAATAGTCCCCTTGTGAAAACTCTAGTGTTCTTATTATCATTCTGTTCTCAAACATCCATAGGTTTTTCTCTCTTCCTATCAGATTTTGAGAATGTCGCTTAGACGACTTCAAACGCATTTTTTGGACCATACGGTGTGTCACTGTCTGCCCAATGGTCTCCTTCAGCCGAGTTCGATTTTCCGAACAATCTGAAATGTTATTTTTTGCCTTGCAAAGTCAAAACCGTTTCGCGCAAAGTCACTTCATCTGTGCGGGTTAGTTTATGCGTCAACTTGAACCCCTTGTGCTGACTGTTCCAAAGTGTAACGGACTCTAATGTGCAGAGCAGAAAAGCCTACTCCTCAAACACTGTGAATTTAGGCAGTGTAAGTCGAAGAATGGAATAATTTATGTGGGAGGAAATCGTTGACCGGCAGGGGTTTGAAATGGAGCTTCTCAAATTCCATCAATTCTGTGATGTAACAACTGTGGTTAATTAGTTTTTAAACTAGAATTGAAGTTGGACCGATTGCTACTTTGTGCGTAACTGCATTGGACAGGTTTATTCAGTTAAAACCTGGAATTTTGGCAGGCAATTACGTGCTTTTATCTGTGTTGATGATGCTGGATGGAAGGACAGAGCGAGAGAGGGAGGACAATTAAACCTTAATTGAGCCGGATGAACAAAAATCGGCAACGCAGATGGGTCATGTGTTCACAGGCCAGGTGGATTACAGTACAGGTGGGCTTCCTAACCATTGGAAGATTCTAAGCCTACTCACGGATTGTCAGTGGTCATTTTTCCGGTGCCGTGTAGCTTTGTGTAAGAAATCTCTCCGTATTCAGTCTCCCAATCATGAGCAATTCAACGCCCCCCAACACAGACACCTCATATTCGAAGTCAAACTTAGCCAGTCCTCAAGATTTGTGAGTTGTATTCAGTTTTGGTGTAAAGAGCAAGAAAATAGGATTGGAGCACAGCGTAAGCCTGGATAAGCTAAATACCTGCACACCTAGTTGGTTTTCATGGGACAAGTTCATCATCATCATTGTCATCATCATCAGTATCATTATCGACTGCTACCGTACAACGCTGTTGGTGACTTATTCAGGTAAACCTAAACAAAATTGTTTAAACCAAACAGGACGAAAAACATGCTGCTTATTTTTGGCATTCTCGGGCATTTTCTAAGGGAGACTACTCACAGGTTTGCTGAAAACGCTTCTATTTTGCTGTACTGACTACCTCGGATTCTCATTGTGTTCAAAGCTGTGAAAATCATTCTTGGAAAAATTTGCACGTTGCTAGATTTATAGCTTGATTAGCTCTAGACTCAACCACTACTTCGTTTCTCTAAACGTGATTTTCCTACTAAATGCTTGTCAATATTTGATCATTTACTAATGAAGAATTCCTTCCCGAAACTGCGGCAAAATTTGACCGAAGCGCTCATAATGCGATGGACTTTCCTCAGAAAACTTCAGGACTCGCGCAACGTATAGTGACAGGCGCAGAGCACCAGGCTTTTTCTTCAAGTGACTCGATAATATGTTAAACTTTATTTCTTTTTTTACGCCTTTATTCGGAAGCTTCTTGAACTTAGCTGTTTCTTCGGTGGGTTTGGTCTGAGTTCAGCTGAGGCGTTTCATAGTCCTGCTGTGGTGCAGCTGCAGAGCAGAATACATCGGTTGTGAAGCCTTTTCAACGCAAATTCTTTAGGGTGGATACACTAATTCTCTTGATCTCCAAACACTCCCCGATGTATACCGAAAATTGTACACAGCCCTACTTTATCAATTTTTCAAACTTCACGATGACAGACCTCATGATGTTCTTAATTCGAACAATATGACTCACCATAATACTTTTTTCACTTCATACCCACGTGGTGAGCACTGCTCAGACTTCGTAGACAACATCTATTATCACCCTGAAACACCACTTCGGCCTTGTCGTTTTGGACAGGCGGCAACTTTTCGGAGGAGGGTTTACATTTGTCCTTGCGAGTAGGCTCATTATAGAGTGTGCATTGTTACTCAATGCTTGTCAGTGCAACCATTTAGTTGGTTGATCACTTTTGACCGGCAATTAAGGCCCGGATGCCAGCTATTCGATGTAACAAAGAGAACTGTTTGCAGTACTGTATAGATAGGGGTAATTGATCCTTTACCAAGCAGAATGTAGGCTTCCTTATCTACGTTTCAAAGTTGAACTGATTGCTTAAAGAGGGAGCCAAAATAATAGAGAAATCCAAGATAACTTTGTGGAGATTCAGCGTACACAAGTAAATTATAACCACTACTAAATTTCTCGTCTCGACGAGATAACAGGAGTCCATTGTATCTGCGCTGCTTGAAGCGTTTATGACTTCCGCAAATGAATGAAGAAGTTGGCCCTGGTACGAAAGAGCTTCTGGGTGTCGAACAGAATGCAGAAAAACTTTTTCCTGGGCGTAGAATTGAGCTTCCACTATGTCCAGTCGGAGACGATCTAAGTGACCGAATGGCACACCAGCCGTTGAGAAGTCTTAAAGCCGTCCATAACGACATACAATTCAGTTCGATATATGCATATATCCGGATATTCACAAGAACTCGGCAAAGAAACATTTTAAATACTAAGACTACCACCTCACATGCATAAAATAAGTGGTGGGTTTGTCGAAAGGATGTGTTTGCGCCGTAGATAGAGTAGACTGACCATCGAACAGCACATCATCGCCGTTCACGTACTACTAGATAACTTGTAAGTAGACGCAATAATAAGACAAATTTGATGTTTCGGGATTGCAGCGCAGAGATGTAACTCTGATTTTCAGGGAAGAGTGAAGTGAACTTATCCAAGACGACCGAAACTTTCCGAACGGTTGAACTATAACCGTTGGGCTAGAAAATGGGAATTTGGCTTGCCAAATGTTTTTAGTGAAATACAACCGTTCGTACGCTAATCGGGATTTCACCCGGCGTCTAAAACTGAGCCGTTGACTGAAATGTCCAAGTCCCCCCATACCACTAGTGAACAAATGTGTCTTTTTATCCGGAGTCGTAGTAATTTTATTCATAAGTGATAGATCCATCTCTCCTGGAAACAGATTCGCAGATGCCTTTGGAAGAGAACAGTGAAGGCCACATGGTTACAAGCGTGATACTCGACAGAATTATGCTTTCGAGAAACAGCGGTAATTCGTGGAACCACAGTACTAGAAGAACTTAGCCATGGATAATACTCCAGTGGTTTTCTTATCGTTCACAATGCATTATTCTCTGAGGACACAATCAGAAGAACAGGGTAAAGCACCAGAATGCTCTGTGGCTTGGTGTACTCATTCAAAAACATGATACTTTGTCGGGCGCGCTGGTTACCAATTATCTATGAATCCATATGAACAAGCAATGTGCCGTGCAGTTTTTGGCAGGAAGTGAGCAATACAGCCAACTACTCACTTATAGGATAGTTTTGTCTCATGTTTGTGGCCCTGTGGGTTTTGACAGTTTCCAGATTTTTGCACCGCATGATGAGGGGGTAATGCCAAGGACAGGATTTTTGGGTGTAAAAACGTCGGTCACAATAAGAATAGACTAATGTTTGTCCTTGGCGTTTAATGTGTACGCTCATTCTTTACAGAGGCAGAGTTTTTCTAGTGAACCTGACGTCGACTGACGTGGGCCGACAGACCGCGCAGGCAGAGAGGCTGAGACAGCACAACTCGGAGTAGCTCAGAAGCTCATCCCAGTACGTCGATAGTCCCGTGGCTACGGAAGCCATTTGAGCAAAGGTCTTGGTTTGCTTAAGAAAGTTCTCGTTTTCGTAAGAAGAGGTACGGGGTTTTACTAATATACAAACAGTTTTCTTGGCTATCATTCCGCATCCTGCATTGATTGTTTGAATGAGCTGGACTGTGATCAGCCTGGTTCCCGATTGGCTCTTTAATTTCTTGCGTCAGTCGACTTTTTTGCTTGCGGTTTCCCGCTTGTATGTCTGCACTACTGACTAAAACAAACATAACTCGCCTACTGAATGACCTCAGTTTGAGTCCAAATTCAAAGATACATTGCAAAATACTCCGGTGATTGGTTGGTAGAATTTAAACCGCATTCGGACGGTTATCGAGTGATCGTTTTGTTGCCTCATAGCACGTCGCCACAAATCCCGCATTATCTCCAACCCTTTATCTACAGACACCGTTCCACAGTCGGATGGAGTGAAGTCCAAACCAAGTCTATTTCAAAAACGATTCGAGTAATCCAGGGATCTTTACTTCCTCCAAAAATAGACATCCCCAGGAACAAAATGGCCCGGCTATTCAGGTGGGATAATTATTTATTGAAAATTTATTATCCCGTTCTCTACTTTTTTGTCGAGGTAGGATGGCTATAACTACTTTCTATTCGGAATTTATCGACCGGGATGCCATCAATGCCAGTAACTCAGTGCAAAGGCGAAATTCTGACCAAGGATTGCGTAATGATTTTATTGGAAACGGGTGCCAATCAGCCCCTGGAGGTTGCGATTTAGCACGCTTATGCATTCGCTTTTATTGGAAACAGGTGCCAATCAGCCCCTGGAGGTTGCAATTTAGCACGGTTATGCATTCACGTAAGCGCATCCGAGTGTGAACAAACTTTGTTTCGGCATGATACAGAGCTCAGTAGTTTAACTGAAGCGTGTTAGCCGTACAATTTTGTTTGAACAGCCTTTGGACTCCGTCCCCACTCATACTATCTAAGACTGCGTGAAATAAGTTCGGATTTCTGCAGCTTACCGTAGGTATACAATACGTTCGCGCTACCTATCAGTAACGGCGTTTACCCAGATGGTACAAATAAGTTTTCTGGGTAAACGCCCAGTTACTCATAAGTAGCGCGAACGTGTTGCGTTTTTCGATCATGTGGTAGGTGGTTTAATTCGCGATACACCGACAAGATTATAAGCTCCGAATCTTGCTCACGTTATACTGAAACAGGCTGTTATGGGAAAAATGTGCTACAAAACCAGAATCAACAGAATAAACTGTTGAACTGTAATAAAGCCCAGCGACCCATGTGCTGTTGATATCTCCTCGGTATCTAACGAACTATTTGTAAAGAATTGTCAAGTGACGAACAGGCCACAACCGAAGCATATGTATGGACGCCCGGCTGAGAACTCTTCGACAGCCCTTGGCCGGTACAGTCCTTCTTCGAGTTAATCAGGTAGGAGTAGTGCTCGAGTTCTATTTGGACCTAAGTAGCACAAAATTCGGGTACTACACTCCTTTGCACACCAATTTGGTTTCGAATGAGGACTCAACTCAAGTTCAGCTAAATACCTCGTCTGTGAACTTGGAACTCGTTCCTTTGCTTCCTGACGGTACAACGAAGTATCCCACTTGGGACTGCGTTTTCACTAGTCAGCTAAGTACTTTATTACTGTTTTTAGAAGCATCAATTCTAAGCGAGTTTGGTCCAAAACAATAGAGCTTCGTACTACCCCCGCAACATCACTAGTCCCGCAAAATTTTCCACCCTGTTCCCGCCAGCGTCATTTTTATTTTCAAAACTAAACAGAACCCTGAGGTGATGATGTGAATTAAATTTGAGAGAACATCTTTTCTGACGGTTTTTAATGACCACTTCACAAGTCGAGTTACTTTGATTGTAATTGAGCGCGGACAAAAGTAGCCTGGATAAAAACGCAGATTTTACCGTATGTTTATAGTCGCTTTACCAAGTATTCTCGTCTGGTCACGTGGCATGTTTCGATTGAATTCACCTACGACAGAAACAGATACTTTATCATAAAGGGACAAAACTAACACAGAACTATTGTAGTTCTCCCGATTTCTTCATCTGTTGGAAGCGAATTGAGGCAGCAGTCTGGTGAAATTATATTACCCGACTGGATCAATTGAACTTCACACTAATTGTACAATCCTGTGCCGAGGTCGTGATCTCAAAGCAAGGAATTGGCTAATTAGCCTAAACGAACGATCAAGGTGTCTTATCTGTCGGGTAACGTGTAGCATAATTCAACGACAGGCGGTCAGAAATAATTTCGGTGAAACCGAATTCTACGAACTTCACCTGCTTTTGTTCAGTAGTCGCAATTAGACAGCGAACAATATATTGAATTGGACGTGGGAAGACAGTATAGATGGGTAGACCGTGGTTCTATAATGAATTAACAGTAAATAATGAGCAGAATTAAATGAAAGCTTACGGCTAGATTGAACCTTGGACAGGTAGCAACACAGGGGAGAGAAGGCAGTGTGCAATCGGACAAATTAATCGGGAAAAAGTTGTGCAGTTCAAAGTGGGACAAAATGTTCAACAACAAACCCAAAAATGAATGTGGATAAATCGAGTCATGAAAACAGTTAATATGGAGTCGACTTTGTATAAAATAGAGTAGTTCAGCCTTGAAACTTGAACAGTCACCGGAATTAGTTTGAAGAATAGGGAAACATGAATAATCACGTCACGCAATTGACACTAATGTCAGAGAAATTCATGGAAAGCCTTATACAGGCTTGACAATTCCAGTATGGCAGCCCAGTAGCTACATAAATATTGCTGTTGTTGTGATCAGCAGTGCAAAATCAGAGAAATCATGGAAAGCCTTATACAGGCTTGACAATTCCAGTATGGCAGCCCAGTAGGTACATAAATATTGCTGTTGTTGTGATCAGCAGTGCAAAACCTAGTTCAATATTGTCATAAAGGAGACTACTCACAAGGTTGCTGAAAACTCTTCGACAGCCCACGACCGGTTTCACCCTTCTGTTTCGGACTCATCAGGTAAGCACAGTCCCCGAGTTTCCGTCAACCTTATGTTCTACTTGAACCCAAATTGGACTGTTTTCGACAAATACACTCATTTGAAAATCAATTTGGTTTTCACGAGAGACTCAACTGAATCTCTCGTGTATGATATTCTAAAATATTGGTTTGGTTCGTTCGGAACGACAAATATCGTTATTGGGAAGCCCCATTAACTCAGGGAACTATGAGGTTTATAAAAATATCGTGGTTGAGGGTAATACCTCCAAAACACCAAAACAATGACAAATCGATGCTTGTAAGTTTTGCGCAAAGTCCTCTGTGGTTAAAGCGGATGTGGAACCATTTACCCGAACCCACTACTTCCTGTGAGGAGCAAGCCATCCTAAGTCCTTTACTGTAGCCGAGGTCAGGGACACTGTCGGATTTGTACTGAAATTCTATGCCAGTTTTCAATAGAATAGGTCTCTCAATTCGGAATGGGGTAGTATAAGGTTCTGCGCATTTCTACGAAAACAAGAAATAGTTTGTTGGAATTGCATGCAATACTACTCGGGGGGGGTACCTACAGTATGCCGATTCAGACGAGATTTGTGGGGTGATTTGAATGATACCTTAAAATAAGGAGAAGGAAACAAGCAAGAAGTTAGCTTGGTGAATTCATTAAAAAAAGCGTTAAACCAAACTTCTGTATGAGCGCAGTAATGTGCAAAGTTGTCTGAAGGACACAACGATGGAGACATCTATTCGCATTCGTACTGAATACGCCAGCCAGACAAGTATAGTGACGGAAAATAACCATAACCCCTTTAAGGATCCACACGAGGAGAGCAATTTCCATCAGTTAAGTTGATGTCAAAGTCGGCTAACCGAGAACTGTTAACTGAAAGCTTCGCTTCACTCTATTTCACTCTGTCGTATCCCATTGGGTCCTAGCTCATCCCACCGGAAAACCACACGGGGTGGACAGCAGCGAGGAAATCGAATAACAGTGGATGAAGAATAGTCTCACTCAGCTCACGCACGTTGCTGACCGTTGATCTAAGGGGCTTGCCATTGCTAGTTCGAATGTAATTTCCATCGGCTGAGGCTGTTGTTTCCTGCAGCTCATAGGCTCATCCTGATAGGTGCCCAGATGAGTAGTTGAGTACACTTTCATTTGTCTTGCGTAAAAGAAGGACGATGCGTTCGACACAACCATTCAGACAACCGCTACTTTGAAGGCTAAACGACGTCCCCGTAAACCTAAGTTGTCAAACTGGACTGAACTTGCTATCTAAGCGGTACTGACGGAATTTCTAGCTGGTAGCAAAACAACGGTGTAACGAGGTTGCTTAGTTAGCCATGTCTCCGCCGATAAAGTGTCAACAAACTCCCCCCCCCCCCCACCCCCCTTGCTCAGCTGGTTCAATCAAGTCTTGTCATGACACTTGCAGGTTAAACGTGACTGTCGTGTTTATCGGTCTAGAATTCATCCGGAACGATATTTGGTTGCGTTTGATTCGCAGTGCTTTCAAAGGTTCCCCAATTTATCGACATTCACACAGATAATTTGAGAAAATTTTTGGAAATACTTTTATTGTGGACACATACTAGTTAAACGCCAGTGTGGGAATTTCGCTTAGCAACCCCGTTGATTGCATTCTATGTGCTAGGCTGTTCTGAAGTCAAATCAGTTCATCACTGTGTCCAGATGAAGGAGCAACCTCCTCACATTACGAAGGCTAGTTACCTCTACACAAGATGTCTGACGCGTAAAAATGAGTTTTCTAACAATGTTACATAAGTACTTTGAGTCAAAAACTAACAGTGGACGTAATGGTTAGCGCGCTATTGGATGGGTTGCCGAACTCACCGACAAAAACTGCCAGTAGTGTGGATGAAAATAAGTTTGAAAATTATGCGTTTGCCAATAAAATCCACCTGGAATGACTCGATGGCTAGGACAGATTGCGTAGCTGAACACAATCTAAACGTGGTTCGCTATATGCCTTCGCATCAATGTGGGTCATTCTGAACCCGTTGCATTCTTTCCGTAATTTTGATACAAAATGACAGAGTGGATAATCTGTAAAGAGTCATCTCTCACCTACTACGTCCGCTACAACAGGAATGTAAAACTTTGTATATGCATAATGCACTACTCATTGACAGCCCATTTTTCAGCAACCTTATGAGTAGGTGTCGCGATATCTCGAATATCGTAGCGACTGAAGCATGAGGTGGCCTGGTGCAGCACATTCAGTTGCCTGAGAACATCATAAACGAGAGATTCAGCTGGGTTCCAGGTGAGTCTCTCGAAACAACCAAATTGGTTTGCAAATGAGTGTACATTCGCTAATTTCGTGCAATTTGGTTTCAAGTGGAACATAAGGTTGACGGAAACCCGGGGACTGCGCCTACCTGATGAGCCCCAAGAAGGGCGAAACCGGTCGTGGGCTGTCGATGGATTTTCAGCAACCTTATGAGTAGTACATTACAAATATACATGTATCGCGATATTTCAAATATCGTAGCGACTGAAACATGATGCGGCCTGGTGCAGCACATTCAGTTGTATAGAAACATCATAAACGAGAGATTTAACTGGGTTCCAGGTGAGTCTCTCGCAAAACCAAATTTGTTTGCAAATGACTGTATTTCGGCAAAACTGAATCTGCACGCTGTTCCGCCCCATACACATCCCTGATGAAACCACCCACCAGTTGGGAAAACTCACTCGTTCATTTGCTGTTGCTGAGGAAAACTGCGTAGAAACTTGCGTCTCAGGGACTAGGCTGTCAAGAGAACCCCGACTGACATTGGACACCAATAAATGCAGGGCAGAACACCAAAAGACTCTACTTTTTCAAAATTTCCCTGAATAAAGAGGCTTAAAACGGCTTAGAGAAAACGCCACTCATAAGGCTGCATAAAACTGTCAGATTACCGCATTCGTCCTTCTTGAGGCTTTCCGCTTAGGCAGTCTCCGATGTCTCTTCAAACTAGTGTTCCACTTGAACACGAACTTGTGTACAAATGGCGAAATTTACTCATGTTTAGGAGTTGCCTTGTGTTACCGAAAGACTACTTAAGCTCTCTTTGACAAAGTCCGATATATCGCAGTATGTACTCATGTACTCCTCGGGCTACCGAAAACTCTGATGGGCAATGACTGGTTTGGTGCTTCCTTGGGCTCACCAGGTGGGCGTGGTCTTTGAGTTTCCGTCAACCCTATGGTCTACTTCAACCCGGATTGTAAGAAATTTGCGAAACCCACTGATGTTTGCAACATCTTGGTTTTAAAGGGAAATTCAACTACACTTATTTGCAAATAAGTAGGATTTTCACGAGAAACTTAAGTGAATCTCTCGTTTATGATGTTCTTCAACCGTTCTTCACTTGAATCTCGCGTGAAAACCAAATCGATTTGCAAATGAGTGTATCTGTCACAATCAGTTGAATTTGTGTGCAGGTAGAACGGAAACTTGGAGACTGCGCCTACCTGATGAGACCCAAGAGCGGCGAAACCGGTCGCTTGCTATCGAAGATTTTTCAGCAACCTTGTGAGTAGTTTCCTTTAAGGAAATTCAACTACATCCAGCCAACCCTTTCTTTCATAATATTCTTCAACCGAATGTTCTGCACAAAGGCTGCCTCATATTTCCGTTGGCAATTTAAACACTTTATCGATAAAGAGTTGGCCTGTTTCTGAAATTTTCATGCAAGATCCATATATGGCGACTGAGCTAACGTCACCTGTTCTGTATAAACCTACGAACCTCAATGGACCGTGCGAGCGCCACAGCGAATTACTCCGAGATCGTCACAGCGGTCAGCTGTTTAGATAAAGCTACTTCATTCGACCGAAACCCAGAAAAAAACCTTCTTTGTGCTGAACACTTTCCACCTTCCATAAGAACACTCACCAGCCAATTTGCCATCCGTTCTTTGGCATATCCTCTAGCTAACTGTAGCTCTGTTTCTTGAAAAAAATGCGTTTTATTGCAAAGTAACTACTCTCCTATCCAACAAGAAGAATTTAGATGTCGTCGGTTAACTCAGCCTACATTAAGGGCGACTTAGTTCACCAGATAAACAAACTGGTGGTCGGTTCAGCTTGAACTTAGGCACTAACCACAAAATTGACCGCTGATCACCAGTTGTTCCTCAGTAGTACTGAGTTCAGGTGCACTGGACATCATGACCCTGCCAGGTGTCATTCCACCAATGAACGACTATGGTGCTAGAGTGACCGCCTAGTATTACCTATCGATGGCAAGGACCTATTCTTGACTGTCAATAATTCTGGTCTGTTTACGTCGACTCACATCATGGTATTGTTCAGCGGAAGCTTCGAATAAGTTTACTGGGGCTCCTAGAAAACGAAATTCCCGTTTTTCTGTTGAAGAAATTTCACACTCACTGGTTGAATTGGCCGATAGAAGCTGATGGAACTCGGTGACTATTCCCGTTCTGAAGAGAACGAGACTGGTGCTGGCTCGCCTTACGAGCTGGGTGTTTTGTCATTAAGATAGACTTCAATATCTCAAATATCGTGCCAAACGAAACACGAGATGGCCTTTGAGCGACAGTTTCAGTAGCAGGACATCGTAAACGGATATTCAAGTGAGTCACCCGTTATTACCAGCTTAGTTTGCAAACCAGTGAATTTCGCTCTAAAAGCTGCATTCTTCGGAGACGTCGTTCTCAACTGCGACGAGATGAGTGCAGCCACGCATCAGACTAAAGACTCGATAGGTGGTGCTTCCGAGTTCCTAGCAAAAAAGTGCTGCATTTCAGGGTAGTCGTGGCCATTCTTTGATGTCAGATGTTGCTTCCCGTGAGACACTAGGTATACTTCTGGCAAGCAATCAATGAGACATCAGCTCAATCACAGTATGCGTATGGATAGAGAAATCGGAAGCCTTTGGAAATGTAGAAAACTAGTTCAGTTTGGACTGTTTGGAAAGTGTTTCGCCTAACGTACAAGGTGTGACCGAGAAGAAAACGGTTGATATTGAAGGTATCAAAGGTAACACTGCCTTCTGACCTCTGGGTTGAAAAGTTTCAACAACAGTTAAGCTGACCTCCGTACAAATGTTCTCCATTCGACCCACTTTACTGGTGCCATGATCTATGAGTTCCGAACCTCCTTCGTTTTATAGGGTATTGGAACGTGATGGGATTGCAGATCCTGATGAATTCCGGGATGCGTTACTCAAAGACGAGAGTGAAACCTTTTGTTTCGCCTTTACTAGGTTGCTTAAACTAATTTGGAAACAATAATATGTTTCAACAATCTGGGACCAATCAATCATTGTAGCTGTGTCCAAAAAAGGTACTCGAAGCTACTTCTCCAACCATAAGTGTAGACGCCTTGCTCCAATTGTAAAATGGTTGCCAACTTCAATAATACGGCGATGTTTTACCTCACCAAGCAAGACACAGGTCTGGAGGCATCAGGCGGGACTTCCACCAGGTAGGGAGAACGTCGACCGCACCTACACATCATGTCAAGCAGCTGAACAGTGGTACGCCTAGTGCTGACATTCTGTAGCAGTTTCCCTTGGCTTCAACAAAGCTCTCAACTCCATGAATAGGGTGGCACTTCGACTTATACTTGGCCTCAAAATTAACTATTTCTCGTGCTTCGTAGTCCCACTTGCTAGGCGCAAAGAGCTCCTCAAAAGTCTTCCCACAAGTGGTGGTGTTTTCCACGATTGACCCCTTTCTCACCCTGTGTTCAGTTTTGTCACTCGCATAGCCGTAGGCTGTATTCTTAAGGGGATAGCGAAACTGAGTGTCGAAATCACACCTGGAGAAAGATTAGTAAAATGAATTATGAGGGTAAAACTTTTCCATTATCTAGCAATCATATGTACGCACAAACCATCTCCTGTTTGGACCTTCACACTGCAAAGTCCCAACTCAGGACTTCCTGCTCCGATGTACATCCTTTGCAATTCCAGAATGGGGAACCTGATTCTTCTGGCAATTCTGCTTGTCTTGGCATCTGCGTAAGCAATGATTTTATCCTGACAGATCAACTCAATGCGTGCACCATCAGGGGGCGAAGAGTAATCGCCAACGCTTGTCATCTTTGATTCCCGGAGCGAAATCCAGTGAGACCTATGTATCGTGATGAAAAACACCGTGAATGTGACCCTAATAATGGTTTCAAGACTTGACCTTCTCAACATGAGGACCTCAAACTTCCTCACATTGTTGGTCACCACTCTCTCCGTAGTACATAAGGCGTTAACGAGCTGCAGCCTGAGCGCAATGACGTGATCCATGCAAGGCGCTCAAGCAGTAGAGGATTGTGGTGTTTAGGATGCGTAGTTCCTTTATCCGATCACAGTTTACCAAAGCGAACCACATTTCCCACCTCAAACTTTTGCTGACGGGAGTCCGTAGACAGTGAAAACTGCAGATGAACACTGTCAGGTTTGGCGTTGCGGGAGTCTCGTGACTATGGGATTGGGTCCACGTGATTTTATTCGTGCCTGGTTAGAAACCCTACAGGATATGGTACGTAACCGGTCTCAGCGGCAAACTTGCGGCCACTTCCTAACCGGACCGTCTAGATTGAAGTGATCTCTGTTGTGTGATGAGCTTGTTCAGGGTGAGTTTCACAGAAGATGCTGAGCTGATCCTGTTGATGATATCTTGCTCCAAACTACTGCTCAAATGTACATATGGCGACATTTTTGGATGGTTTAATCATCTTGTAGCTGACAGTTCTCTCGAGGGGCGTAGGGGTTTTTACAATAGATTCCCACCCCACCCTTTTTACTGTTAAAGAGGGTCCTCTCCCTCTATGGTTCTATGACAGTTAGGCTCGAGTTCTCACCAGCGGTGTACATTCATCCATGTTGAATTTCAACCATCTTTGAACGTGATAGCTCTCAGTGTAATATATTCCGCCCAACGGGCACTTCTCCAGAAGTTTTCATGTACTATACTAGAAAATTCTGTCTACTGTTGTTCTACGGATGTGGCTGTCTTCTAAATACACTTCGAAACCGTTTGGTTGTCGCAAAAACCTGTTTTGAACAGAGGAGGAGTCGTTTTACAAAACTCGGGCTGGTTCTTCCCTTCTAGGTGTTACTCCCCCCAAACACTTTGGCCTACCTAGATATGGGTTTTAAGCAACCTGAAGTGATCCACAAGGAAAGTCAGGACATACAGTAAATCGATGAAAAACGTCGCTGTTCCTTGTTAAAAGATTATGCGACTATATCGGTTAATAGTACGAAGTGATTTTAGGTGTTGTGACCGTTTAAAATTTTCCTTGTTCGATAATTTTTGGCTAAGTTCCTTCCAAGGGGGATTTGCGCGTTTACCTGCTGGGGAGACCATCGCACTAACTTCAGATGCTAGGAAGACACAAAGACAAGTATTCACCAAATTCGCGAAACAGTGATTGTATTAGAATCCTGAGTGGGTCACGGTGATCTGGACGCATTGTTTAAGTTTACGAACCTTTCAGAAAATACAGCAAATGGATTCAAAGCCCTACAAATACAAATCGATATGATAGATCCTCTAGAAGAGGGCTATTGCACTTATCATGAATCAGCGCAAGACGAAAAACGAGACCCAACGCATTAACTTAAAAAGGTCCGAGTGTGTGTGTGTGTGTTCTGGACCTTTCGCATTAACCAAGAAGGAGAAATGGATGAAAGGCCATTTTTGCAAAGCCAATAACTGTTGGTGAGCTGATGTGCAGGAAAGGCGACACTGACCCCTAACTGTCCTGCTTTCTTCGTCAAGGAACGGAGGTCGAAGTGACCCCCTAACTGTCCGGCTTTCTTCGTCAAGGAACGGAGGTCGAAGCAAAACTGCTCGAAGAAAATAGATCCCTGAGCCAGAGATTGTCTGCAACCGCCTTCTTTGATAATGGAGGTTAAATATTCAGCCACATTCCTGATATAGTCCATTCTGGCAAATGGAATGTCTACAACCTGACCGGTGCTTACGTCCTTCTGTCAGCCGTTGAAGATACTGCGGATTTTTATGAAAATCGAAAGGGCCGGAACCACAGCATAACGACGTTAATGTTCAAAAACAGGTCTAAATGATTACAACACCATTTTAGTGTCAATGATACATAAGCCAATGGCGAACTATAGTTGCTTGCAAAGCAAACTGGAGCTAACAGGCGAATCAACTGAATCTCTAGTTTGAAACATACAGCTGGGATTCAGTTGAGTCTCCCGTCAAAACCAAATTAATCCTGTAAATAAATGTCTTCCGCTAACTCTGTGCCATTTCGTGAAAAATCAGAACTTATGGCTGACGCAAACTCGGAGACTGCACCCACCCGATGAGTCCCAAGAAGGGCGAAGCCGATCGTGGGCTACCAAAAATTTTTCAGCAACCTTATGAGTGGTATGATTCGCCAATAAAATATACAGCGACATCTTGAATATCGTACTAACTGGAATACGAGGCAACTTCTCTGCATCACACTTAGTTGAATACTATCATAAACCAGAGATTCAGCTGGAATTCAGTTAAATCTAAAGTAGCCTGTTGCTGAGTGAAATTATCCATGTGAAACCGCGTTTTCCATCTAAGAGTGTAAGATGAACAGTTCAGAATTTTGATGAGTCTCCATAAATACAGTAAGCTTACAACTGCCTCGAGGGCCACTCACGCCAAGGGAATTTCGAGGCATATCCCTTGATTCTCAACTTCACCTTGGATGATAGATGGTAAAGATACTCACAAGCTTCTGATTCATGGAGCAATCAAAACTAGGTATGAGAACGAAATACTTTTTTCCGCACTTCCGACCCCAAAATCCAAACAATGTTGGATATTTTAAGACCCGGGTTAGGTCCTCAAAGTGCAAATTTGCCATAAGACTGCATAGAACTCACCCGTACTCCCTAAATAGCAGGTGCTGTTTTCGGGACAGATAGAGAATTCAACCTACATGAGAAGCGTCCCGTCTTTGTCAGTTATAACAGCAAAACTACGTCGAATCGTTGACCAAAAACAGATGGGCTAGTGCTCATGTATGGCCAGTCCTTCTCTAAAGTTCGGTACTTCGACTTCTGCATAGGAACTCCCAGTTCTCCACCAGCTCTGCCTGCACCAGATGGTTGCCATCAAGTTGACCGGTGGTGGAGTGGCACGTACACTCAAACGAGACTGGACCAAATACATACCCTCGAACAGGTCTACTACCAATGTTCGGTTTTCATTGGCCCCCATGTTGTGTATATACCCGATAAATCGTAATGTGCCGATTTAGTTACCGGAAAATTGAGCGAATCGCTCGGATTTTGTAGAGCCGCGAAAAGAGTGGCTCTAAGGATGAGAGGTTCTACCGGATCATCGGTTCAAACATAACAAATATATTGTACACCTGCGCAAGTTATTCCAACAACGATTGGAATGAAAGTATGTATAAATGCAAAAACAGTGTCCGAAATTTCAGGTCTGTTTACAAAGTTAAAATGACAGTTGGCTGTTAAGCAATCATGGATTTATTGCACATCATAAGTTGTGTATTCATTCTCGTTTAAACTGAGAACGAAACGGCTTCCAGACCTACGGTTTCCGTAACCTCTCCCCTTGCAAATACAACAACTTTTGTGGTTGTGTGGAATAGGAAGATAAATGTGTCGAAAGTTTTACGACAGCTCTAAGACAAGAACATTATCTAATCTGTTTGGTTGCTGAAGTTCGTGATTGGGAGGTCTAGGCATTCCCAAGGTCATCACGTGCCTTCTTTTGATGACATACTGAGAGGTCAAATAGCTGAACGGTAGCTTCCTCGCTGTTTCCAAAGCTTTTCTTCACACAGCCTTAGAATGATTTCCTGGGGCTTGCTTAATTACCAAACGACTCCTCCAGATGTATCTGGTAGTTCATGTTGATCGGATGAGTGGGGAGCACATTGGCCGATTGACTCGCCAGTCAAGTTCCCAGACAGCTTGGTTTGTGCTCACGAATTGTCCCGAAGGGCTGCGAGGCCATGCGACTCACACAGTTTGCCGAACACGGACAAACGAATGCACAAATGACCGTTGACAAACCACCGGCAGGTAATCTATCCTTGGGGCTGAAATGAAGGAATGAACCACTGTTGAACCACCCTGCATCGGTCAGATAATTTGGGTAGAAAGTGACAGCATGAACGCTGCTGACACCGCTTACCCACCATGTTGTCTAATGCCTCCAGCAGAGGTCACGTGGACCCCATTCTGGAAGGCGACCAGCACCAACAGCACCACAACTTTTCGTAACATCCTCCATTTCTTTATTTCATGTCAAATTCTGTTCACCATTAGATTACACACGAAATCAACGCTCATCTTGGTAGGCGGTAACTCGGCATGCGTAACAGATAGCCCAAGCACTTTAGCTTGCAATTCTGGGTGCATTCTTTGAAGCAAGTACTCTCTGCTTCATCAAAAACCTGTTTTCGTATCATCTCATTGCGAATTCGCGGGTTCCAGCTAATTTCAGCTATACTCTTGAGAAATCGGTGGTCAAACACATGGAGATGTCTCAAGTCCTCCGCCCGAAATAATGAGGTCTCGCAGCCGCCCAAAAACGCAACCCGTACTGTGTGGTGATACACAGGTCCTTTGAGACCTAGTGAAACGCTCTAGATACCCGGGATCTAAATTCGTCTGCAATCAGTAAATTATGGCTAGGCTGATGTTTGGCTTCAAGAGCACCACTGCCATCAAGAGCATCCAAACTGCCCAATTCCGCGAATCATTTTACACCCAGGAGATGAAGTTTCAGTAATTCCCTATCAATTTGTATTTCTCCCAACTGATATCTACTCTTCCTGTATTTCGAGATTTATTGTTACGTTTAGTTTTTTGGTTATACTCAGTGTGAGAGTGGTGCGCGAAGTGCTGCTTCAACTACCCGTTAGCCGTCTTCTCTTAACTCCAAATCATCAAATGAAAAATTGAGTCTACCCAAGTCCAGTTGGTTACTGAATATGTTTACCAGGTCACGTGGGTAAATGTGTAAACCAGAAACGGAAGCGTCTGACATTCTGGGTCTTCGAAACGATTGGGGCGAAAGAACTCGAAGCATTATTGGGGCTGCAATATCTTTCCATGATTGGTGTGCACAGGCGGATTTGATCTGAGTAATTTTCAAGGTCGTCTGTCATATTATCGATTGTGAGGACGTTTCACAAGCACAGGATGGGTGATAGCTGAGTTGAATCGGTTAAAGAGTGGCACATGCTTCATCAACGTCGAAGAAAATAAATCCTGCGAGAAATTTTTCAAAATAGCCGTGTTTTTTTGCCATAACCTCACTACTGATTACTAACGACCTTTGTTCATTTTTGGAAAGATGGAGAATGATAGTGGACGAATTATGATCGAAATGAATAAGCCGAAGCTGACTAGTCCATCTAAATATTCCTTTGAAAAGATCGAATAAATGTTTATGGACAGTAGCTAGTCAGAAAATGAGCACATGGAAACTGAATGGCTCGGCTGCTCTCACTTTTTGTCCTCCTAACAAAGTACAATGATCTCAGTAATTGTAACTGAGACCCACTCCGCATTCATATGAGAGCAAAACAAACGAAACGATACATCAACTGGCACCAGGAACCGGAAAATGAGATGAGAAATCCTTACTCTAGACGATTCAGCCAACTTATTTGTGCTTATTTGCACTGTTTACGCCCCCACACGAAGAATGAGTGAGGTGCGCTAGCGCTTTGGTCATTTTTGTTTGTGATTTTACTGAAATGTGTGCCATGCCGATTACTTCACTTCGTTCTTGGTTAATTGTCATTTGTTTTCAATAAAAATCATGCGGGAAATTCAGATTTGGGTGCACTAAAAGTCGGTCGAAAACCAAGTGGTTTTCTTCAGCCTAGATGCAAAAGTGGCGACGGAGGTGGGGCGATTTCAGAGGAAATAGAATTTCTATTACCCAAAGTAACCAACAGCTATTCCTTCGGGGGTTTGTGTGTAGTTTTTCTAACAGCACAATCTTACTCAGTAATTCGGGATGCAAGGCAGCCAACAACTCAAAGAAGCTTTAGCTGTTGCCAGATTTGATTTTCTATCCACCGCAAAATGTGTGACCATTATGAGACACCATCCATCTAGCTTAGTGACCGATTCACGCTCTCTGAAATTGGATACGATCGGGGGCGTCCAAGGGAAGTCGTTCAGAAGTGAACGTGTGAAACTCGCTGTATATCTCATCTAATCAGAAAACCAAATGCAAAAATCACTCCAAAAACTAGTATTTTTTTAGTTCATTCATTAGAAAATGCCTCGGAAGTATGTAGATAAACAGTTGGGGGCAAGGAGCGGTTGATTTCCTGTGCAGAAAATTTTTCACATGTCTTCTTTTCTAGCACACAGTGTATGTTTTGCCACATCTCCTGCGGTGTGCGCCCGAAACATCAAGGGAACGAAGACAGACAGGACACCTGTTGATTCCTTTTTTCCATTCTTATTGTGTACAACACCATTTCCCATTTTGTTGTTTCCGTTTTGCGCCTATACCTCGTTTCTCGTTTTGGCCTGAATGTAGACCGCTCTTTGACCTTGCCATTGCGCGGCTAGTTTAAATCAGCCACGTGTGTGTCGCCATCTTGTGGCCACTTCGACTTGAGTCGTCGCAAACTTCGGGTAGGTGTAATGTATCCTACCTACCTGTTTGTACAGGATCCCATTTGGAATCAGCCAGTCCTAAAACGATGCATAGAAGACGGCTTGTTCCCACGACTTGTGGATGAACCTCCAATCGAACGATTTGGCTTATGGAGTTTTGAGCGTAACTCAACGTGGCTCAACTGACCGCTCGAAACAATCAATAACACCAGCTGTTGCTTTTCAGCGTTACGCAAACTGTATAGTTTCTTTTTCTGATAAAAAAATGTAAAGTGAGCTCCCCGAGACTAACGCTGGCTTAGTTTTTGTGCCATCCAAATGTTGCTGACTTCGAGATATGAAACATTCTTACTAACGTGGCTGACGGATTAGTCAATTTGGTGGTCTTGCTTCGCTGTCTCGACTGCGGAATTCATACAATGGATCGGTCCCTGTGGAAGTTAAAAGTTACGCGTTCCTTGCCCTCGCCTCATGAGCTGTACGAAGTTGGAGAAACTGTCCTCAAATCCCGACTCTCTAAATTTAGTTCCTTTGTCCCCAAGTTATTCATCAAGTTGAAAACGGGTAAGGTAGCCAATCGGGGTTCAGTCACCTGCTTACTCGTGAAGCGTTCGGACTCAACCACCAGCGTATGCCCGCCAGCTGGCTTCATGCTGTTCCTTCTCTCTCCTGAATGCAGATGGTCAACCTCTCTCATCTACCAACTTCAATATCGTAACCAATTCATCCTCCACTCATCACCCGTTGAAGTTGACAAACAGGATTTGGGAAGTAACGTTCTCACGTTTAGCATATGTAAAAGACACATGAAATCTCCTATACCACACAGCACATGAGATGTCCTGGTAGGCCTCGTGAAACGTGAGAAAATAGATTAGAAATTGGGGACAAATATGACAACCGAGCGAAGTTGCTTCTGTCTGTATGTGTTCAAATATGAGAGAGAAAATCAGCAGATGGAGAAGAGAGCGGGGACGAACAAATGAAAAACGTGCGCATCGCTTGGGACAAAGGCTAGTGTTGACAATACTGGTTAACAGAACAACACCGTGTGTTCATCCTTCACTTATCGGTCAAGGCAGTGTTCAGCTTGCCAAACAGAGAGTGAAATATGAGTGTTGAATTTGAAAAAGATGTTTAGAGTTAGTCATTTTTAGATGCTTACAACTGACTGACTACAAGCTTTGCAAAGATGGGGTTGGCCACATGTCCAAACGAGCCGGGAGCTTGTTCAAAGCAATACTGATGAAGTAGAGTCAGGCTGAGTCGAACTAACCCTTGTTACGTGACACACTAGTCTTTCGTTTTTAGGAAACCAAACGTCCAAAGCCTCTATCCCCTCTCCCGAAAAAGACGAAAATGCATGATACACCAAAGTCACTAACATACCAAACACTAAGTTGTTTTTTCACACTTTTAGCACATTCGAAACAGTTAAACACACTGATAAAATTATCTACATGTGCAATGGAAGATGGACTTCGGGGTACTTATAGACTGAGGCCGAAGTCACGGGGGATGCAGTACTACTTTTATCAAGGTCATTCTACCCAGCCGACGTTTGAATCAAGAGACTACGGCTTCCAGGTTAGTTATAAAAGTTCTAAATAGAAGCTTCTTTCAAGAAAAGCGCGAAAGGCTTATTCTGTTAAATATCCTTTCTCTACCACGATTGCCTCTAATGTATCAGGGTTCCCCTTGGGCGTCAGCTGATTCACCTACTCCATGCAGCGGTACGCTATTGCTCTAAAATCTGTTCTGGAATTTACCACACCAATCTTTGGTGGATTTGAAGTTTTCCTGGTGATTTTGATGAATTTGGTCCACAATTGTCTGCTCCAACTCACCGGGCTAGCTCCAATTCGGTTAATTGCTCTATCTGATGGCGTTCGTGTCCGTTTTATTGCTCCGTTTTGTTGACTATTTCATGACTGACAAGTCACATTTTAATTGTTTGGTCAGCTCACTCCAACATAAAACCTTGTAAAACCATTTACCGTGGATTTTGCAGATGCCGCTATCTACCGGCAATAAAACCGCCCAAAAACCGTTACAAGAGATGCGGACTCTGATACAGTGGCGCGGTAGTTTACAGCTGTGTCACACAATCCCAATTCATGTGCGAAGGTAGTATTTGTTTAAAAAAAAACGCTACCCCCACCCAGCCTTTTTACACATACGAAAGCTGGCCCAAAGTTTCTACAGAGGGAGAACAACATACCCGATGGCTCACTCTATCTGACTTTTCCATTGTGGGCCCTCTACGACCTTGCCGGTGCCATACATTCATTTCTCGAGCTCTGATTGGTCGTACTGACCCAGGCTATTGTGTGGTCCACTTATGTTGCCTAGGCGTACTTTTGATTCAGCGTTTACAAAAAAAATGTTTCCCTCTACTTTACTGAACATTCATTAGTCCCCCGAACAACGGCATACCCCAAGCTCAGATATATTGTTACTCTCATCGATTCCAGTGCCCTTGTAAATCTGTGGGTTTGGTGTGGTTTTTGGTGGCAATCTATTAACTTTCCAAAGTCTCAGGCCTTCAGATGCTTTTCTATGGATGCTTGTTCACAGCCTACCCTACGAGACTAGCCATCCTCAACAAGTACGTGGCTAGAGCCCTCCTCACTGACCACTTCAACGGCAAATCAATCAACAAAACGACAGATCAAATGCTATCACGTGTTCACGACCGACAGTGCACGTGGCAGATGCGATACAATCCTAAATGGAAAGTGTAGTCAGATGGTTCACTGGGGTGACTGACACTAGGCACTGAAACCTTAGTTAACTAACCATCTTCGGAGGACTAAAAAGGTGTCGCTTACTGGACATACTACTTTATTTGGTCTCTGTAAGTAGTACACCGGTTTATTCTTCAAAAATGGTTTAGGATGACTCTACGAGGATTTTGGCTGATTAAAAAACTTGGATACTATCCCGGTATTCATGAAAAGGCATCAAAGATGTTTCATGAAACAATTTAACCCATAGACCCCGATTAGGCGTGACATGTATGTGTCAGTTATAAACGCTGTGTGTATTTTTGTCGTTACAGCTGATTCTTCCTGATTGGCTGAAGATCACATATTCCAACTGGAAAACCTGTGATGATTCTGTAAACTTTAAACGGATTTTTCTATTGTTCTTATCAACGCAAACTAAGCGACTAAAGAGCACCGCTAGCAAACCACCGTATTTTCTTGCCTTAGTGAAGTATCACATTGGCATACGTATTAGCGCAGTGTAGAGGGCGGCTCAACGGCAAGACTATTTGGCGAGTTTTCCAGGTTTTTTACCTGTGGGATGAAATTTTGAACGTGTTTTCTCAAACAATCGGTTGTTTTTTGGGATGTTCCGGTGTCAGGAAGTACAATTGGTCAACAAAGGTAAGCGAAACTGGAGCCGAATAGGTGAATGACACCGTTTCACTCACTAATCAGGTCACGCTTTCAAATCTCCTCAGTGATGATGAGCTCCGCTGGTGATCCTCAACAAGAATTAACGCACCTGTGCACTGCTGAATGTGCAATGTCATCCAATGTGACCGACTATCGGTTTCGCCGTTGTTGGGCCCGTGTAGGGAAGGTGTAGTTCCCGAGTTTCCGTCAGTCTCATTCCTTAGTTGGATAGCAAAATGTACGCTAATATTATACAGTTATACAGTCATTTGGTAGTTGGGTTTTTGTGTAGGCTTTCAGCAGTTGAAGGCTTTCCTGAACGGGTGCCTTCCGTTTCCGATATTCGGAAGTCGAAATGGTTTTTCCTAATCGCTACTCACCCACAAACTACTGGAGGCACTGTCACCAGGTGCAAAAATGCGTTGTCCTGTTAGTAAAGCTAGCCAGAACTGACCTTCTGGTTGTTGATCAGGTGGCTGTTGATCTGTTCACCGAGCTTGGCAGTAAACTCACCCGAGCTACCAGTATTTCAATACATCACCAGACCGACCTTCTGGTTCAGTCTGAAAGCCTACATGATCAGCTGTGTGGTGTGGAGCTGAAAGTGGAACAACTTAAATCAATAGTGGTCGGTCCTCGTAATAAGCAGAAATCGAAATGCAGATAGCCGCTGAAGAATGGACGTTTTTAGGCCTCAAAGCGTTTGCAGACCAACAAGCAGTTTGTTGTATCGTGGGTGGCCGTCTGCACTGAGCCTGCCAGACTACGCGATAAGGAGAGGACAGAGAACCCGGGACACGGCTGTATTGTCAGGACAGAATATACAGAGCTTCTGCGCAAATATATAGGATGACTAAGTGGCCAAATATGGTCATCCACTTGTTCGTTCCGTACAGCTAATGGCGGTGTTCCCGTCGTGAACACTTTCAGCCCCACTCCACTGGTCTTATGCTGCTAGGCCGTGTTTGGTGAGCTCCGCCAGCGCACCTGCCTTCCGGACGTGTCGTAGCCATGGTGACATTGAGGATGCTTCAATCTATACACTGTATTTTTTCCATGTCTGGACGCGTCCTGAGACAGTTACTACTTTCCATACCTGACGAGGAGACTGCAGTCGTTTCGGTGAACAGTACTCACAGTGTTAGCCAGGTGAAAAACATCGTTGCAGACCGGTCAAAATGAGAAACAAGAGATTAGATGGTGTTGTACGTTGTGAAGCCTCTTCATATTTGAGAAACATTGCACTTCAAACTCAAAGCGCCACCTTACGAGTCATTCATGGCATGATTTACATCGATTCCTCAGCATCTTCAAAATCCGAGCACACTGTGCTCAGTCTTTGGACTATCCGCGCGTTGCTCTTTCGCACCAGTATGACGTAGCGTAGGTATCTGTGTTTGCACAAGATGTTAACCCCGCTCCTTCCTCGGGTGTTTTAAAAACAGGTGCTAATCAGAAGTTCTGACCTCCTGTTCCTCGGGAACGGCAAAAAACAGCGATACAACATAGTCAGGTGATCGAGAAAACACCGGTTGCTGACCTGTTCATACGGATGTTAGATTCCAGCGAACATACATCCAACGTCCAATCCAACTGTAAAAACGAAATACATCGACGGGAACATAATGCAGTGTACACTAGTTCCTTATCTTTCAGATTTTTACAGGGGATTTCGAAACACGTTTATCGAACCAGTTATTTGAAAACTTCACACTCGATCGGCGCTACACACCGTTGAAATTGCTACGGGAAATGGTGACTCCGCGTGTTTTCAGTTTCCACTTCCACTTGGTCTTTTCAACTGAATTCCGAAACAGACCAGTCGGAAAAGGAACCTGAAACCCCGAAATGAGTCTGCTTAACAGACCAATCGAATGCGAAAAACACAGACCACAGTGTAAGGCCAATCGAGAACGGACCAATAAAATTGTGAGAAAGGTCTATATCAATAATCCTATCAAATGAAGGGATACCAAATATCCTTTAAAAACTATATAACCCTCCAACAACTAAAGAAGAAGTACTCACTCAAGTGCGCAGCGAAGACACCACCTTGAGTGGTGGCGAAAGGTTTGCAAGTTACTTCAGCGAACAGATCGAAGAGAAGAGCCATCTAATCAACCGCCAGTAAATGGCCCCAGCTACTGATACTTCGATATATTACTAATATGCAGTTCACTTAATAAAAGACAAGACAAAATTCTACAGATCGGCCGCAATGAAAATAGTTTGCGTGTATACTTACTTGGGAAAACCCGAACGTTAGAAGCAGTTAGCTCCAAGCTTGTAAAAGTCTCTTACGCGTATTTTCCGATGTACGTATTTGTCTCTTTGTCCTAGCTCCGTCTAAGAAATCAACATGGTCACATCTGTGTGCCCTGTTTTTCAGTATCAATGTAGCGTCAATCCAGGAAATCGGCTGTTGCACCCCCAGTTGGCGATCCACTGTTCGTGAGCGGACGAACATCCACAGTGAAAGACAACACCGAATATGGTCCAACCATTCGGTTCAAGGGCTTAAGTTCTCGATTTCTGTATGCACGAATACGGTAGAACTTCGTTTCCGGCCACCTCAGTCGACTGTTAGCTAGATGACTTAGGTCGAATGGATTGACAGGCAACATAAAATGGGTCACCAAAAATGCTTAAGGGATCAATCTCGAGGGAGCTATTTTCTCCACTGACTTGCTGGCTAATGCCAGTGATCACATTCACTCACTACGTTCAATTTTCCTGTTAATATCTCGCAGTGGGTATGAGATATTGAACTGTTAGATTACGACCGATCGCGTCATAATGTCCCCTCTCTGCTCTGTGAGTTTATCCATATGTGACCGGTGAAACGGTTTCTATGGTCTGGATTAGGAAACCCACTTGCCGCGAATCGCCAAGCTTGCAGTTTCAAAACTTGTCACTGTTCTTGACCATCATTGGGTCAAAAGGCACAAATTAGGCACTCATCTGCATACCAGTTTTGTTTTGACGGGAGACTCATCTGGAACTCAACTTAATCTCGCTTTTATGATGTTTTCAAACAACTCAATGGGTTGCATCAGGGGCCCTCATGTTCCGGCTGGCACATTACATTGTAAAGACGTATTACACCACTCACAAGACTGCTGAAAGCCGTTCGACAGCCCACGACTGGTTTCTCCCTTCTGTTTCAGACTCATCAGGTGAGCGCACTCCCTGAGGAGCGAGAATTCAACACTCCAACCAGTTAGATTGTTTGGTGGGGCAATATAAAGCAATAGTTCGACTGAAACCTATCTCCTGCTAGCAGCACGCTAGCTAGATGATCAGTCGGGGGCAAAATTTGTTGCAGATGCTCCGATCATCGAAACCCATCGTAGGCTTGGAAGTTGACACGATTGGACAAAGTGAACCGCTACACCATAATTTGAACATTTGTTAATCCTACTTTTATAACTGAGTTTCCGTGGGATTATTAAGTCACTGAAGGCTTTATTGCATCGAACCTTCCATCTGCGCAAAGCAGACCTATAAGGATCTGCGACAGTGATCCATATTCTTTCAGTAGTTTTGTAAGTAGCATGGATGCAGTTGAAATTTTACTGCAAAGTGTAACTACAGAAATTCCCGGCCCAATTTTGTGCCAGGGAAAGCTATTATCAGTTTGATTCACACTGCGAAAGACAAATGGTTTAACGCGAATGACTTAACTGAGAGACATTTAGCGGATATACACTCATCTGCAAACTAATTTGGTTCTTTCGAGAGACTCACCTGGAACCCAGCTGAATCTCTCGTTTATGAGGTTCTCAGGTTCTCAGCTGGGTTCCAGGTGAGTCTCTCGAAAGAACCAAATTAGTTTGCAGATGAGTGTATATCCGCTAAATGTCTCTCAGTTAAGTCATTCGCGTTAAACCATTTGTCTTTCGCAGTGTGAATCAAACTGATAATAGCTTTCCCTGGCACAAAATTGGGCCGGGAATTTCTGTAGTTACACTTTGCAGTAAAATTTCAACTGCATCCATGCTACTACATTTACTTGGTCAACTTGGCGACCATCAGGGGTTAACCCAACCTAATCAAAGAAAAATGTATTAAGTATTCCCATCTGCCGAAAGAAGCGGAGTTTGCACGGTAAGCTAAACTGGTCACCTGATGGTTGACGAATAGTATCTGATCTATCAGGGGACAAAGAACAAGCAGACATGTTTGCACTCCCTAAATGCCAGTAGTAGGATTTGAACGCGAATGGCGAATTTTTTAGTTGCTTTTGGAAGACTATTTCACAACTGTAACAACAAGGACTGCATCTGAATTAAGTGGAATGGAACAACTGCTCACAATCCGTGGGCAGCCCATCAACTGTTTCGCCTTGTTTGGGGCTCACCAGGTAGGTGCGTCGTTTTGTCAGAACCTGGGATGACCAATCACCGAAAAAAGAGCAATTTGGTCAAATGGCCTATTTAAAGCTCATTGAAAGTCTTCAAAACGGAACTTCTATGCAGCCTGTGTAATATTATGCGAAGGGATATCAGTACGCTATTGACTATGAGTGACTTTATGAAACCCCGCAGCAGCAACAGTTTAATCATGCATATGTGCTTAAACGAACTGTTCATTCTTTATTTACTTGTTTGATTATTGATTTCTGGACTATTTCTGTAGAAAGCATTTTAAAGAGAAAGAATTTTGCATGTCTAGGAATGTCATATTGTATTTAGTCATTAAACGAGGTGCTATCCATAAATGAGAAGCAGAACCCAACCATTTTGCGAAATTGTTTATCATCCTCACTTATAATAGTTTCATGCAAAGTTACGCAACATTCACTGTCCATTAGCCGCTGGATGAGGTTTTCCTAAGAATTCTAACCTGGGTGAATTTAATTACTGTTTGAACCGCGGTTCACCTTCTCGAATCCGAACTGCCTCAATGCAGGCCACGAGTGCGCTTCACATTGGCCAGGGCACGTGACATGACTCGCTTTAGGAATCTTCTACCCACTGGTACCCATAGTTGTTTGTTCAAACTTATCACCGAACAGTTAGTATCGATCCTGTTTAGCGGTCACCAGCAACGCCCCAATGAGAACTCAGGGTCCGAATCCACCAAAATATTGATAATTGTCGTTCCTTCACTCCTCACAAGTACCACAAATACGCTTATCTCACTTGGTCAAACAATGCACACTGAATTTGAATGAAGCATCGAATAGAAAGGTCAACGTAATACGCGCAAGAAGAACAAATAAATAGCGAATTCTGTAAACGAACTCCATGGGATGGCCAACAGATTAGCTGCCCTTTCCAGCGGTAGGATAAGTCGTGATAGAACGCCTTTTCAAACTACCCTTTACATCGATCCTCAAACAAGACCAACGATTCCAGAATCAGAGTGCAAATCACTAGAGGGGAAAGTAAAGATCTCATTTGCACATAGCCTTTGAAATAACTTGACATTCTCACGCGTCCCTCGAACAAATCGAGATATTCATTGGCTATCACACAATAGAAGACAAGCACTGCAAAGCAGTTCTACAATTTCCCTAATAAACTTTACCTTCCATCAGATGCGAGAGGTACTTTGGCACCAGCCACAGATACTCGTACGTTTCGTCAATAGTATACGCCAGCTGAAGAATATCATAAATGAAAGGTTCAGGTGGAGTTCAGTTGAGTAGCCGGTCAAAAGTAAGATGACACTGAAATGAGTGTTTCTCGTAAAGTGCGTGAAATCTGAAAATGAAGGCAATGCAGTCTCCGAGAGATGAGCCTGACTGCTGAGCTCCAGTGAGTCCAAGACCGATGGTGGACCCTCTGGAGGTTTCAGCAACCTTATGAGTAGTACAGGTACCCATACCTTGCCCTTAAATGGGTCCGTGGCTGATGAAATAAGGCGAAACGTTAACAAAGCGCAATCAGTGTCTTCTTCCCGCAAACAAGGACTGCATCTGAATTAAGTGGAATGGAACAACTGCTCACAATCCGTGGGCAGCCCATCAACTGTTTCGCCTTGTTTGGGGCTCACCAGGTAGGTGCGTCGTTTTGTCAGAACCTGGGATGACCAATCACCGAAAAAAGAGCAATTTGGTCAAATGGCCTATTTAAAGCTCATTGAAAGTCTTCAAAACGGAACTTCTATGCAGCCTGTGTAATATTATGCGAAGGGATATCAGTACGCTATTGACTATGAGTGACTTTATGAAACCCCGCAGCAGCAACAGTTTAATCATGCATATGTGCTTAAACGAACTGTTCATTCTTTATTTACTTGTTTGATTATTGATTTCTGGACTATTTCTGTAGAAAGCATTTTAAAGAGAAAGAATTTTGCATGTCTAGGAATGTCATATTGTATTTAGTCATTAAACGAGGTGCTATCCATAAATGAGAAGCAGAACCGAACTATTTTGCGAAATTGTTTATCATCCTCACTTATAATAGTTTCATGCAAAGTTACGCAACATTCACTGTCCATTAGCCGCTGGATGAGGTTTTCCTAAGAATTCTAACCTGGGTGAATTTAATTACTGTTTGAACCGCGGTTCACCTTCTCGAATCCGAACTGCCTCAATGCAGGCCACGAGTGCGCTTCACATTGGCCAGGGCACGTGACATGACTCGCTTTAGGAATCTTCTACCCACTGGTACCCATAGTTGTTTGTTCAAACTTATCACCGAACAGTTAGTATCGATCCTGTTTAGCGGTCACCAGCAACGCCCCAATGAGAACTCAGGGTCCGAATCCACCAAAATATTGATAATTGTCGTTCCTTCACTCCTCACAAGTACCACAAATACGCTTATCTCACTTGGTCAAACAATGCACACTGAATTTGAATGAAGCATCGAATAGAAAGGTCAACGTAATACGCGCAAGAAGAACAAATAAATAGCGAATTCTGTAAACGAACTCCATGGGATGGCCAACAGATTAGCTGCCCTTTCCAGCGGTAGGATAAGTCGTGATAGAACGCCTTTTCAAACTACCCTTTACATCGATCCTCAAACAAGACCAACGATTCCAGAATCAGAGTGCAAATCACTAGAGGGGAAAGTAAAGATCTCATTTGCACATAGCCTTTGAAATAACTTGACATTCTCACGCGTCCCTCGAACAAATCGAGATATTCATTGGCTATCACACAATAGAAGACAAGCACTGCAAAGCAGTTCTACAATTTCCCTAATAAACTTTACCTTCCATCAGATGCGAGAGGTACTTTGGCACCAGCCACAGATACTCGTACGTTTCGTCAATAGTATACGCCAGCTGAAGAATATCATAAATGAAAGGTTCAGGTGGAGTTCAGTTGAGTAGCCGGTCAAAAGTAAGATGACACTGAAATGAGTGTTTCTCGTAAAGTGCGTGAAATCTGAAAATGAAGGCAATGCAGTCTCCGAGAGATGAGCCTGACTGCTGAGCTCCAGTGAGTCCAAGACCGATGGTGGACCCTCTGGAGGTTTCAGCAACCTTATGAGTAGTACAGGTACCCATACCTTGCCCTTAAATGGGTCCGTGGCTGATGAAATAAGGCGAAACGTTAACAAAGCGCAATCAGTGTCTTCTTCCCGCACGAATGAGATGGACATTGTTCTGGAATATCAGAATGCCCCAAGACGAGAGCATGAACAAACAGCCGCACAAACAGTAGCACAAACACACAGAATACTCAAGATGTACCCCAGTCTAAATCAGGTCACCGTATGGCTGAACGGTGCTCTGTAGGGGAAGATGGAAAGATCAAACAAGTTTCCACCAACGTTGCCCGATTTGGCGTTTATACTGAAATGAGCGCAACTGAGTGAGTCGGGGAATTCATCAGTCGGCCAATCGAACAGCTTCATGCTTTCAGGCTGAATCGGGTCATCATAGTATTGAAAGCCTTTCGAAACTCATCGCATCTACTCTCGCTCGCTGTCTCCTAATGCAATGCCCATGGTGGTGTAACGGGAGTATGAGTAGGAATAAGAGAAGATGACTGCTCCACTTACAAAACAGACCTGCTCATTTGTGGACCTGAATGCATTTTGTTGTTTGTTTTCTCAACTCGATTGCAACCGATTCACATAACACCAGCCTGGACGTGGTCAACAGATATCGTTCGCATGAACAAGGGTTAATAATATTACGATGAAAAAAGGCATTCAGTTTTTCTGCGTCAGTATTCAGAATGTTTTGACCCATTACTCGAGCGATAACTGATTGGGAGTAAATCGGATAAAATCCGCTACAGACCGGCCACACGATCAGTTTTCTGTGGCGTGTTTTGATTTCCACCAATAGGATGGGATTGCCACGTCCGATAAAGAGGCGGTTGATGGTCACACGGAAGACAGATATTCTAGAACGACTGCCTTTCAGAGTGATGTGTCTACTCCCTTGAACTTATGTCGGAAAACCATTCGGAAGGTCATAGCTCGTGGAAACAACCAGATATTTTCCGTTGAAGTTGAGCAAGGTATGAAGATGATAAGGACAACGATGATGAAAGCAAAGCAATGCGAATTTTGTAACGTCTTGTCCTTCAGCATTGGTTGATATCTGAAAGGCCGATGGTCTTGATTCTATTTTCGGAATTCATGTCGACCGAGAGAAATGAACGGGATATTTACGGATCTGTAACATTTTCGGGGAATAGATGAGGGTACAGAACGCATATTCTAAATAGTTGATTTACTCATTGCACTCACGAAATTTACGGACCGCGTAGGCGCCATAGATGTGTTTTGTCGTGTCCCATGAGGCAGATCACTGGATTCAACCTGTAACAATGCCTGGTTTGAACCGTCAGCGTGTCAATGCAGTGGTACACACAGGATTTTTACAAATGACGGGAAAAGTATAATGCGGAACGCGTATGGACATTTTGAAACAATTGGACTAATTCTAGTGCTCCAAGTGTCTAGTATGTACTTTTGAAGCACAGTATTGCACCTTCGACCGATCCATACCAAGCTTATCCACCTCCCCAGGCTTTCGGCTGACATGTGGGGACATTGGGTGGTTCTCCGTATCAGAGGTTAACGTACCCTATTCGTCTCATGCATGTGCGATATCAATTACATTGATGAGGTATGGCTTGTTTTTACAGAGTGTGATTCCATCCTAATCATCCGAAAGGACGGTTGCTTGAGTAATTCTGAATCGGTTGTAACGACCGTTTCGAGTTCTTGAGCAACGAGCGCCAAGGTTAGCAACCAAACCGGCAAGACTCCGAGCGAATGGCTACGCAAATGTGCTGTACTACAAAAATGAAAGTAGTTACACGGAATACAAAATTACAAACCTCAACGCTTTTCGACAAACGAGGGGGTACTCCAAAAGGCAAGCAAAGCCGATATGGATCAACAGTCAACGCGTGATCGAAACCGCTTCTCAAACTCATGAATTAAAACAATATATAACTGCCCAAGGTTTTGGTACCAAAACAGTATAACAAAAGCGGTACAAACGATTTGCGCGGTAAGGAAAACGGAAAATATAGATATCTTGTAAAACTGAAATAGGGTTCAATTCCACCAGTCCCAAAAAGGGCAGTCCATTTGAATTGTTAACCGGGATAGCAATCATTCAAGATTGGAGGTAATTTTAAATATATATGGAGTTGTAACATCGGTAATGAGTACCCGAACAACCCGCAAACCAGAAAGAGTGCTCAAGGATTCCAGCCGTGACTGATCTCACTCAAGCGAAATGTTACCACAGCTAAGTTGATCAGTTTTCTAGGTTCCGATTTCTAAAGTTTTCAAGCCTTTCTTTAAGCCACTAGTTTGGTCAATCGACCGAATAGTGTAACCATGAGAAACCGTGTTTAGCAGCGTTTAGCATGTTCCAGAAACCAGACTTAGACAATTAGGAATACCTTACTCAGCAAGGGGAAACTGATTATGCCGTCAGCTTAGTGAGTTCAACTCATATGTGTTACAAATCGTCGTTTGTTACTGGAGAGTATTAGCTTCAGACTGAGATGTAATGGATTCATTCGTGAGCTGATATCCGTTTTCGCATTTGCCTATCACATTCAGCCAAGCAAGTAAACTAATAAACTATTCACACAGTAGTGTGCAAAAACAGCATAATCAGACTTGTATCCGTCTAAACCGGAGAAAGAAAAGATGGAGCAGTTCTAAGGCCAGTGATATACATTACCGATGGATTAGACTCGCCATTTGAGATAGGAAGGAATAAGAGCATGGGATACATTGTGTATGCACTGCATGGCCTACTGGCCCATACCATTTCCGAGTCACGCTGAGGTTAGCCGATTCGGATCAGGCAGCGTGGTCCCAATTGTGTCAACCTCATGCTAAAATATTCAGTGTCAGGCGGGTGAGAAGCAATTTGCCCTGCGTGTATGATAATGTTCAGTTTCATCGGCTTCCTACGTTTAATTTTTCACTGCTAAGTCTTGCATCCTCGAAAAACCTGATCTTGGTTTACTTACTGACGGTCGATATCACGGACACTGTACACGCAACTTCGTTCGATATTTAGTAGGCGCGAGTACTAGTGGGAAATATCTAGTTGAGTTAACTCATTCCAGAGGAGCACGTGGCTCATCGAATGGCGCTAAAACAGGGAGTCCATCGAAAAACCGATCTTGGTTTACTTACTGACGGTCGATATCACGGACACTGTACACGCAACTTCGTTCGATATTTAGTAGGCGCGAGTACTAGTGGGAAATATCTAGTTGAGTTAACTCATTCCAGAGGAGCACGTGGCTCATCGAATGGCGCTAAAACAGGGAGTCCAAAGGTCAAATTTACCGCTCAACCACACAAATTCTACCCGAATAGTACCCAGGAGAGCCTGTTCTGCACAAGTGTGTATATATGAAAACTATGACATATAGACACCATGAATTTTTTAAAATGAGTTTAGTGTAGAAATTCACAGAACGGGTAGGGAAATTTCGACCAGTGTTCATTACCTTCGTCTCGTCCGTTTCAGATGCCAACTAGTGGACTGCCTGAAATTGCAGTGGCCAAGTAGAGCACCTGATCAGTGCTCATAACTGGGTACTTGCCTTGACACTGAACAGTAGACAAACGCATGTAAGTTGGCCCCTCATCGTTAAGCTTGTTGACAAGACCACATGGGTTGGCAGAGCTTGAGACAGCCAATGAAGGAATGCTGAAAGCCGTAAGAAGCACAACTAGCAGACGGCGCTAAGATTGGTTCATCGAACAGTGCTCGGCTCCGGTCCGAAAAGAGTGAAGTAAACGGGCTACAGGAAAGTTTGAAATGTGAACATCTGGTGCAACAATGTTGGTGTTGGAATATAAAGGCTGTGTTTGATGAGTGTGAATACCAGCGAAAGGAAGAAGGCTGCGCAATCATCTACTAGAGAAACACCAACCGAGCACTTACAGGCTATTGTACAGGGGGGGGCAGAACTCTCATATGCATCTTGTTTACAAAACTGAATATCCATCTTCTCCTTAAACGCGTCTTCTTGTACTTTCTTGGATATTCATTGACTGTTACTCAAGCAAGCAAACGCTACAAAGCGACTCCACCTCACTTTTCAAGAGACGCGAAGCAGATTTACGAGAAAACATACTACTCACATGTCCCATCAGTAGTATCCACCGTTACACCAACTGACTCAAATTTATAGATCTAACGATCCTTCCTCTTAGATCTAAACTGATGGTGGCTGGTTCGGTGAAACATTACACGCCGATGTGTCCAGTGGATGTACAGCGTGCTATGATGGGAAAAAGACAGCAACTCGAAGGTCGTAACCAGCAGTTCTAGGGATTTCGTACAGGTATCAAATGATGGCAACTTGTGTTGCAGTTTTAGGAACAAACTTAGGAGAGTGCAAACTTCACCCATATTGATATAAATCCATGGATGTTATTCATAACTATATATAGTGATACAAATACACGGCAAAAATATCAGTTTCGATATAAACATCAAAGTACTCTTATTTCGAGAACAGCTGCTTGGTAAAACAAAACCATAAATAGAACAAGACAGCGAATAAGTGTCCCAAAACAAAGTGACAAAGTAGCCATTAAGAAGCAGCAATGCCATTTTATCCTTCTAACATGTAAAGGTACTTCGTACGGACTTACTACACTACTCATAAGGTTGCTATAAAATCTTTCACAGACCACGACCGGTTTCACCCTTCTTGAGGCTCGTCGGGTAGACACAGTCCTCACTTTCTGTTCTACTCGAACCCGAATTGCGCGAAGTTGACTAAATAGACGCATTTGCCCTCCAAAGTCGTTTTCACGGAAGATGTTCCGAATATCGTCGCAGGAAGCGGACTTTCGCGGCATACTGACTTGAAGAATGCCATAGCCAAGCTATTCAGCGGGGATACAGTTGAATCGGCGAAACCTAAATGATTGTGCTCACCGGATTTCGTACCATTTGGAATAATCGAGAACATTAGGTTGACGTAAGCTCGGGAGATGCATTCATCCGATGGGTCTGAATAGGGAAGCGGAAACAGGTCTTGGGTTGACGAGGTATCTTCTAAAGCCTTGTGAGTAGTTTCCTTCAGAGTCCAAAAAGCCCTGTAAACATCGATCAGACGGAACAGCAAAATTTACAAAGGATATCTGTCAGGAAGGGAACAAAACTGCGGTGCTCAGTTCTGTGTGCCCAGCTCCAAGCAGAAAAATCATGAGGGATGAACAGATAACGCGTTAAAAACTCGCACAAGCTTCAAAAGTGTTTAGTTTGTTCTTTCGGACTTCGAAAACCGACATCGTAAGATTCGCCTCTATTGATACAACTAGATTTGTCGAACCACTGGATGCGATAAACTTCACATGAAACAGCTCTTCAGGCATGAATAACTATACAAAAGTCTGACGTGCGGTGTTGTGCAGATGTGGTTCGCGGAACGTGAATCCGGACACTGACACCGCCGCGCGACACATGGCATCAGTCTCACCATTCCCAAACAGTGGTTTAATATTTCACTGTTATGCAAGCGTGGTGGTTGTGCCTGCTCTGAAAAGTGTTCAGGTCACTGTGTCTGCGAATAAAATGTAAGGCTTTTTACCTGACAGGACGGTTTTTCAAGCATTACACTCTCCAGAACAACGAATTCCTGCAGATGTGGGGGCTGGTGCGTAGGTGAAGGGGACGGAGGACAGGCTCGGTAACCTGTGTAATTAATCAGCGTTTGCGAACCATCGCTTGCGAGCATCACTACACGCACATGGACTTGTGTGTGTGTGTGTGTGTGTGTTAGTTGATGAGCGCACGCTACATCGAGACACACTTGTTCGTCAAAGACTGACAGACGAAACAGAACGTCCATATCACTACACATGGACTTGTGTGTGTGTGTGTGTGTGTTAGTTGATGAGCGCACGCTACATCGAGACACACTTGTTCGTCAAAGACTGACAGACGAAACAGAACGTCCATTAATATGGCGTGCAGGATGTGCGGCGAAAAAGGAACGATCACATAGAACTGATTACGTAACCAGATCCGAAGAAGACGTCACGATTCCGCTTGAGCACACGCAACAGAACACTTACTTCCAAATAAATAAGCTTTCAGCAGTGCTTTGGTTCTTTCCGTATTTGCAATCAATTCGATTTCGCCCCGGACATTAAACTTTTATTTTTTTTCAACATATGCAACGATGACGTCCCCCAGTTCAAAGTTTCCCGACGATAACGGAAACTCGGGGGAAATGCCCATCTAAAGAGTTTTTGGAAAGGGTGAAACCCGTAGGGGGCTTTCGGAGAGTCTTCAATGACCTTATAAGTAAGGTGTTGTGCCAAGAAGAAAAACCCACATCCTTGTGCACTTCCCGTCATACCATATAACTGCTCATTTCTATTTAAGGCCATTTGGTGGTACGACCACCAACAGATACATTATAAGGTAGCGTTGTCACTTAGTCTGCCAAGCATAAAGATCACTCTGATTGACTACCGAGCCAAACTCCCATATTCAGATGACCTTGCTAGGTTTGAGTGGAATCTGGTTACTGTCACTGCCTTTGGAAGTTCTCAGATTGTCTCTCATTGTCATTCCGTAGGTGAAGTACGTATGACCTCCAGTGAGAGATATAAAATCGTTCAGCCGTAGCACCCTTCCGGTGCCTAACTGCCATGCAACCCGAAGGTTTCACAAAGGCTGGGATACTGCCAAGTTGCCCAATTCTAGACAGGGGAAGTCGAGAGGCAGGGGTCGGGTTCGAACCACAGACCTTGCGGTCAGTAAATTCGCGCTCTAACCACTTCAGCCATCTCGCCCCCGGTGAGAGATATATGGTTAGTTGATTGAATGTCTAGGGGCTCACCCTCACAGCATTTGTGATGAAGGCGGGCGATCCCGGGTTTCACCCTACGTGAAATGTATTCAACCTCAGATAGTCCCGGTGTCTGTCACGCGGGTAAACGAGTCCTGAGTTGTGACGATTTGGAATGCTTTCAAAGTCTTGACTCAGAAATGCAAGTTATGTAGCGTGGTGTAACGACCGAAGACCACCTGTGAAGCAACTCAATGAAGTAAACCAGCTCAAAATCACGTACAAGAATGCAATGCACTCTAAAGTGTACTTCTGTATAGTTTATTTCTGCATAATAATACGAAAAACGACGATTCATCATCATCGACAGCATTACATCAGTGTTCAACACTGATGCTTCGCTGCCTCGCAACCATTATTTATTCGAAAACATTATCGTGAAAAGAAGAATAAACGTGGATGTGGAAACTACTCTCCTGGTCAGATGTAGATCAAGACAAAACTTATCTTTTAAGCCCTGCCTTTCCGACACGGCAGACTGTTCCACCGGTGTATTGTCTGTGTGTATGAAAATTATCCAAACTCACTGTGTGGATGTTTCGAGGATAGCAGCCAGGAGGGGCTGAAGAGAAGAACGCGATAAGTTAGATAAATGTATTAGTGAGTTGGTAGCATTCGCCAACGAGGAAACACAAGAACATAGGTTTAGCAGTTAATCACCTGAGCACCAGGACAGGTGGGGTCGAGGGCGACAGTAATGCGGGGTTACAATCACAAACAATACAAGGAGTGTCCGCTATTGGGAGGGGGGCTCTCGATTTCTTCCGGATGACGTTCAAGGATGTCTTCATGTTCTGACTTCATTACCACCGCCACTTCTGAAAGTAGACAAGAGGGGTTATAATTAACAATGGCGAGCCCTGTGATATCTGCGGGCATTTTACACTGGTCACTAAGACTGCAAGGCCCGAGTCACGTTTGCTAATTTGGGACACCTATGGCGTCAGAGTGGTTTATCCCTGAATCTCAAGGGACATGGGTATCAAGCTATAATGCAAGCTGTTTTGTCGTGTGGCTGTGAGACTTGGTTTATTCGAGCAGCGAGACTGAGACCTCTTCAGGTGATCGACAATCGTTGTCTCAGAACCATAGCTTGTGTGGGCTGGTGTCGGCGAATCCATAATGTGACAATTAGAAATCGCGTTTTCCGTTGTGCAACGGGTACGTCCGTTGATGAATGTGACCAGCACCAGAAGCTACGTTGGTTGGGACATGTGCTGCGTATGCTGAACCATCGTTTGCCGAAGAAAGTGCTTGCTGTTTTCCATGCCCAATTCAGAGTGGCGTAAACAGAGAGGTGGCCAACCCTTGACTTGGCGGAAGTGTATGAAGGAGATCATGAAACGCCTGGGCGCTGTCAGTGCTACTCGCCTTCCAGGATGGGGAACGCGTGGTCCTCACTGCACTTGCTTGGAGACACTACGAGATATGGTCGCCAACCGATGTCTGTGGTGTTTTTGTTGTCAGTTTCTATCTAGATTGCCTGAGTGAATGTTTGGAAGTGTAGGCACCTCGGATTGATTGTGGTAAGCTAGAACTAAGGCCCTTCCCGTCCATCTTTTACTTTTTTACTCTTTTACTCTTCTACTCTTTTGTTTGCAATAGAACTTTCAAATAAGTCATGGTTGTACGGCAGTGAAGCATCGGTGTTGAACACTGATGTCATGCTGTCGATGATGATGTGTTTACGTTAGAATTTCCTCCTGCGTTGACAATACGTCCATGTGAAAACATGACTAAGATGTAGCCTAGCCTCTAGAACCGGCTCATTGTGAATAGTGGCTTGTCTAACCCATGGTGTAATACTGTAAAAAAATCATTGACCGGACATTAACCGTGTAGCTTGATGTACGACCTGTCGGCACTTTGAGAGCTTCAGAGACTTATGATCGCAGTATGCCATTGGCTTAAGTTGGGGTGCTTTTGCTCGCTAGATGTTCAGTTTCCAATACAACAGCTTCATTAGATAAACAGGTAGTCTAATGGATACTGATCACGCATCGATTGAGATGGGTCGCATGCGTCCTGAAAGCTGTGTCCTCACCCCAACGGTCGTCCTGGTTAGAGTAAGTGGGGCTCTACCTGCACTCATAGTGACTTTGGTAAACAAGACAGCCCATTGTGACTCGACAGTCTCGGGACAACGTCTGTCCGGCCCCATTCATGACATGCGTAAGTGATGCGCAGTTGCTGTGTGGCAACGTCGGCGGTACTAGCAGGCCAGTGCGACAGTTTGGCGGGTATACTGACTGTCGGTCGCATCAGGCACAGGCTTGTTCGGCAGCGTACCCACATGATTATTAACGCTCGATCCTACACTTTAGCCTCACAGGGACACCGGAACAAAGAACCATGGGTGTGTTCGTGATGCCTGCTTTGGTAGGAGGGGCAGATGACAGTGTTTGTGATCATCCAACCACATGACTGACTGAGGGCATGAACAAAGAAATTCAGACAGGCGCAAAGTTATGATCCATTTGATTTAATGCAGGCACAGCATGGGGCTGTCTGACTGACTGGCTGGCTTGTTGGCTCGACAGAATACTTGCAAGCTTGACGGGCGCGATGAAATATCTGTCAGACTGTCCACTCACAATGGTGGTGCGATGGTGCTTACTTGTCCTGATCGGAGATGTCACAGACACACAGACATGTTCGCTTTCTTTGCAGTCCCGTTCGACTGAATTCGTCCACGTATAACTGTAAAGACGAATGGGAAATGACTACACTATTGACAGCTTCTGTTTAATGACATTTGTAAGCCTCTACCACCGTTTCATCATCTAAACGGAAAATATGAAACTGAGTATTCAGCTAGAAGTCACGTGATTGCGACTGATGCTGCTGCTTGCACCATATAAACTGGTGCATTTTCCTGTAGCGGAGTGCACCCATCACGCAGTTTTTGTCATTACTACTGATGCGGGACTTGTATATGTGATGGTTATTGCAAAACCCACTAGCACTGCCGACGCACAGTGCTCATGCGTTTACAATGGCCGGCTGCGGTCAGATGAGCTACGTCTGACGAGACCCCTCAAGAGCGTTCACCCAATATGGAACCATCATTTCCAGCGGGCTCCTCAAAGTTTACCGTAAAGAACTCACGTTTCGCTACTCGGGAGATCAGAAACTATGCGGTGGAAACTGATAGGAATTTTTCGAGACATTGGGTGTAGAGCTTGTGTGCGTTGCTCTTTTGCTCTGACTCAAACTAATAGACAGATTACTCAGTCCGGGGGGGGGGGGGGAACCATCATTTCCAGCGGGCTCCTCAAAGTTTACCGTAAAGAACTCACGTTTCGCTACTCGGGAGATCAGAAACTATGCGGTGGAAACTGATAGGAATTTTTCGAGACATTGGGTGTAGAGCTTGTGTGCGTTGCTCTTTTGCTCTGACTCAAACTAATAGACAGATTACTCAGTCCGGGGGGGGGGGGACGGGACAAATAAAGAAATTGGCTGGTTTTGGTGCGCTGCCAACATACATCCTGCTGTAACTCTGTACGGATTTTAATCAGAAGGCTATGCGATGCAAACCTCGGCTAATATTCTCGGTAGTGCCTAGTCACCGACCTTATTCATCCTGAATCATAAAGCATTCGTCAGTTTCAGACGATTTCAGTAGCACAGACGACGGAAAACCCTCTCAGAAGGGAAGACCAGTCGCCAGGAGTAACTGAAGTTTCACATGGCAAGTACACTTAGAATGTGAATAATACATGATAAACGGGAGTGCAGATAGGCCGTCTAAAGGTGCCGAAGTATAAATTTATTTAGTCAGTTAGTTGGAACTGGTTCGAAAGGTGTGACTGCTTGACCAATACTACATCGATGAAACAGGGATTGTGAGCCTAACTGTTCGTACAGTGATCGCTTCGGCCGTTGGGGGTGCATTTTGACGGATTCCTGTAAAAGGATTCGATGGCACTCATGTTGAACGAGCCCGTACCCGATGAGATGAGCAGAAATCACGCTTATCACGTGTTTGATTTTCGGGGTCCGTGGTGGTTGATTAGCTGCAGCTGACCGGTTGAGCAAGCTACCAATATTCGGTGCTCCACTACAAAAGTTCAGATGTCTAGCAGCTCTCCGAGACTGTCGTACCACGCATGTAGTTTGAACCACATTCACCAGCGAAAGAATAGATGACCAAAAACGAGGTTTGGGCTAGTACATTGTAAATGAAGTGAGTTCTGAGCGAGCAGTCACCACTGAAAAGAATTCTAACCGGTGAAGCAGAGAAGGTTCTCTAAACGTAATACTCCGCTCATAAGGTTGAGCACGGTGCTGCTCAGTGATTAAGGCACGAACTGACTGGAAACACCATTATTCGAGACAAGCTTCTGCATCGCGACTGCTTCTGTCTAGGCTTGGGCCAGTTGGCACTACCTCAGACCTCGTGCTTCCTTCGGCAGCTTTGCACCGAAAACCGTTACGGCTGAACGCACCCATAAGGTTACTCAGACCTCGTCCTTCGGCAGCTTTGCACCGAAAACCGTTACGGCTGAACGCACCCATAAGGTTACTGAAAGTTGTTCGACACCCAACGACCGAGGAGATTTCAGACGCATGCTAAATTTAGACAATGCATTCGGGTATCTCGAATATCATAGGAATTGAAACGTGAGTTAGCCTGGTGCGGCACATTCATTTGACGCAGTTTACCATAAACGAGAGGTTTAACTGGATTTAGTTGAGTCTCCTGTCATAACCAAATTCGTGTGCAAGATTATTTGCGGAATAAAAGATTCTCCCTATAGGATGGCTTGCTTCTGTTGTGGCTGTTTCTGAGGATCTGTCACATCTGAAGGCCTGTCTGATGATGGCATTCTCCCCTTTCTCTCGTGGTGCTCTTCCCCATATACCTCAGGATTATTTCTGAGCCAACCCCGTTGAATTCGATTTACTCTTCACCGGTCTTTGAATCAGCGCGACGCTAACTTTCAGAAACTAGTCTAAAACGATTATGGATAGACCGATATTCACGTGTCTTAAAATATCACAGCACTACGGAAGGTGATCAGTAAAAATGTATAAAAACTATCGGACCCAGCATTTTATCAGGAAATAACTCCCAGAAAGATTTTTTCTAGGATGAACACTCCACTGAATACGTTTTTATTCTGTGCGGGAAAACGCAACAAAACTCAACTGCAAGCAGCTGACAAACTTGTCCATTTCCAAAGTCAAAGGAACAATGGAACTAAATTTAACATTTTACGTCAAGTAGTTTCAGTCGTCTGTCTTGGCTCTTAAAATCAGTTTTTGTGTAGATGAACCGCATGTGATTTAGCGATAGTCTGAAAAACCGAGCGGTGTGGAGCGGGGTATTAGATTTCATGAGTTTTCTGGTTCTATTTAGATCCCAGAATGCAAAATGTCAGCATGCCTGCTCCAAACAGTTGGGCACTTTTAGCCAACAGTAGATTGTTAGAGCCTTGTTCCACTTACCAGCCTTGTAAGTTTTACCCCAAAAGAAGTCTGTCCCATAAATGCAACTACTCACAAGGTTGCAGCCCACGACCGGTTTCGCACTTCTGTTTCGGGCTCATCAGGTAGGCGCAGTCCCCGAGTTTCCGTCAGCCTCATGTTTTACTTGAACCCGGTTGTGGGCTGTCCATTAGTTTTCAGCAACCTTGTGAGCAGTTTGCTTCTTGAAAATATACTGCGATATCTCGAATATCGTGCCAACTGAAACATAAGGCGGCCTGTGTGCAGCACATTCAGTTGTAGGATATCATAAACGAGAGATTCAGTTGAGTCTCTCGTGAAAACCAAATTGATTTGATTTCTCGAAGTTTGCCCCACTTCATTTAACGGAGAATTCCACGAGCAAAAAGGGCTTCAAGATGGCATCCCCCCAGTTGGTGTTACTTACCAGCGGTCTTTAGCCTGTTTAAAACATAGTTCCGAATATACAGGGGTGCATAGAGCGAAAGTTAAATACACCAAATGGAACGGTGAATTTTTTATGTACACCGTCAAACTGGAAGCTGGTTCCATCGGTAATATATTGGGGGTGCAAGTGTCCGAATTAAAGAATTTGACAATGCAATTTTTCGTAAAAGTGAAATATATAGAATTATATAAAGGCTCATTATTGATTTGCAGACTAGTGTTGAAAACAAGCTTACAGAAAGTATAAAATGAGGAAAATGGTCCATGTTGGGGTAAATATCCACGGTTAAATTGCGTTTGATTGATATGATATGATATGATGTGATTAATTAGCTAGCACATACTGCTTGTTTGGCGTGAATAGGTAGGTTGCTTCACTGATCTGGCAGCTCTCAGTATACCATATGCCACCCTAACGAGATAATGCGACCCATGCAGAGAGTTTATCACACATCAGACGACCATTCTTCACAAACATTTCGTTCGTCAGAATTAGAATAAACCAATGATAAACGCCTATTGAAAACTTATTTTGAGTCTGTTACGTAGATGTGACGATTCTTGTCACATGTGTATTGCTGGGGTTCGCCTACAACTATTTCCACCTGAAGCGATAAATTATAAGTGCATTTGTCTTTGTTATGTCTGATATGTTTATTTCTCCGAATGACATAGTCGGTAGGGCCTATGTTCAGATTGCATGTTCCGTAAACAGTTCGGATACCCGCCTTTATTGTGTACTCACATGGTATGTACCAGTTGCTCATAACTTTTCACGGTTTGTATACGTCCACGAATTCAACAAATCTCAAAGATTTTACTAAATCTTCGGACGTTTAAAACGTATTCAAGTACTGGATTTGGAAAATTTTACCCTGACAATGAAATTTAGGGCTTTCATGAGAGACTCAACTGAATCTCTCGTTTATGATGTTCTACAACTGAATGTGCTGCACACAGGCCGCCTCATGTTTCAGTTGGCACGATATTCGAGATATCGCAGTATATTTTCAAGAAACAAACTACTCACAAGGTTGCTGAGATCTCTTCGACAGCCCACGACCGGTTTCGTCCTTCTGTTTCGAGCTCATCAGCTAGGCTCAGTCCTCGAGTTTCCACGCCACATCAGAGGCGGAAAGAAAGACGCATCAACGGGTAAGAGCAAGGAAGGGTTGTTTTTAACAAAAACACTCTCAAGGTTGCAGCACATTCAAATGAAGAACATCATAAACGAGAGATTCAGTTGAGTCTCTCGTGAAAACCCTAAATTTCATTGTCAGGGTAAAATTTTCCAAATCCAGTACTTGAATACGTTTTTTTCAGCAACCTTGTGAGCAGTTTCCTTCATGAGGATATTTAGGGCTGTTTCAGGGCGTAACTTGACGCTTCTGAGTTTTCTATATGCGGATTCTGCTTTGGTGAACGGAACCTTAGATGTTCTTCGGTGAAAATGTGTGCGCTTTAGGTTGAAAGTGATCTGAGAAAGACGGGCAAAACTGGTGGCATCCATGGCACTTCGTACACTCTATCCCCACATTGCAAAACCGCTCAAATTTATCTGTTTGGGTTCAGGATGGATGGTCTTAGACGGGCGGTTGTTTGCGTTGAGGAAAGATATTGTAACATGTTTCCTTTTCTGTCAAACAAGATTTGGTAGATTTGTATTCCGGCGGGTTTTAGACATCCAACAGGGTACCATGCTTGGATGTCAGGTTGATCGGTTGACATTAACAGGGCCATTGCAAAGCCAACGCTCGATAAACTGGACTAACCAATCAGATTGCTCGGATTGCCAGCTTGTTCATCCTTGCACACGTGACGATTTGGCACCTGCGCTCGTGAGCGTATCTACAATGAGCTTGAATTGCATAACAGGTGAGTGAAGTTCAAATCTCTTTATTTCCAAAAGGGATGTACCGCTTATGCAGTGCAATGTATCCAAGTAGGAACACGCCAAGATATGAAAAAGATGGTAAAAAGAAATTTTCTCCAAGAACAGCTACAAATAACACACAAAACGGCAAAGCTGCTCGATTCATATCCCGAATCAGAATAGCGATAGGGGAAAACAGTGTGTGTGGGATGGCATCGTTCTTGTCAACCGCTAATGGATAAGCAAGTATACGTATCGATCTTAGAAACTCAAAATCCATATTCTGATGGGAAAACACAACGCCCAATCCGGTCATACGGACAAGAGTAGACGCAACTTCCGGCTGGGAGCTTTTTGTGAACAAGGGCCTAGTCAAAACTATGCGAACATCGAGGCTTCCATAAAGGCTAGCGAGCTATGTCTAATGTCTTGAGTGTCAAGCAAAATATATTAGGAGTTTGGCGGCAGAATAAGCGGATTCCGACTAAAACGTAGAATGACCGACTCCAAGTACCTAGACACAGGTTCTGCTGCTCCAGCCTCAAAACGAAAGCTGCAGAATTAGCAGTTTGAGGCCGATCGTTGAGTCTGTGTTCTGAGCGGGGGTGACAAAACTCACCAGTGTTTTCTGTCGACATTTGACCTGTACTCTACTGGAAGCAACAGTTGTTTTCGTCTGTGACAATCGTGTCTTATCTGGATAATACCCACACATTTCGCCACACCTAGCAAAGATCCCATCGTACTTGATGCCGAAATAGGAAACTCTTAGTCCAGTTTCAGGGCTTCAGTAAACTAATGGCGTTGCAATGGCATGTTTGTTAGGCACTATTCTGCTTGATCTCTTCAAGATACGAAGAAAATAGAAACACGTTAACCAAGCCCAGGTTCACGATGGTTACATAGAGACCATTTTTAATCATTACTTATCAGCTTTCAAATATAGGATACATGCTTCCCGTCCACGGGTCACTTGGTAAAAAAATTCACTTCACTCACAAATTAAATGACGATAACCCGTTTGCCATCTTGTCCGTCTTGGTAACCAGACAAGTAAACGGAACGAAGAGCTGCTGGGGGAACACAAGAGCCTCCGTGATTTTGTCCAATACAGTAAAAACAGTCAGGAATGTGTACCTTATTTTACAGCATTTTTTCAGTCCAAGCACCAAGCGTCTAATATATTGCGGTCATCAGGCTGAAACTCAGTCAGCTTTTAAAGTCTTCACAAAAAGTCAGAGGCCCCGTTTGTTGGCCTTTATTGAAACGTCGACGAGGTGTGAACCGGATGCTGCGCCTCACCCTGTTCACGCGACCCATTTGCACGTTGTGTGCTTTTCCGTGAGAAGGTGGATTCTGAATTTCTTATACTGATGCGCACACCCGATTACTCGCACTGCAGTCAGCGAAAGTGTTCCAAACGCCAGTATCCAGTATGAACTGTGGTAATCATCTAGCTCTGTTGGAACACAAAACTTCCCTCCATATTTCTCGTCAACCATTTCCATCCAATTGGTTGGGAATTTTAGTTCCTGCTTGTTTCATTATTCCAACGAGAAGTTTGCTTGTTCATTGCAGCGGAAACCAACGTTCACATACAGCTCTGTGTGTTTGTGCGAAATCTACCTAGTTCTGCAGAATCAAGCATGATGGCCGGGTGTGTGTCATACGTTACTTCCAATTACGTTAGCCGTGGAGTCAATATGACGATGTCTTCCGTCTGGATCAAGTCGTGATGTGAACTAAGGACCTTTGAACACTATTAATTCCTTTCACTTGTTCAGTCAGATTTGTGCTTGGCGAATCCCGGATAGTTCGATCCACGGACATTTCGTTGGCGCATATTTCCCCTATGAAACGTTGCATTTTCGAATATTTCAACGTAGGACACCTTGGTTAAGCTTACTCCTTACAAAAAACACCATTTGTAAGCACACCTTTACCGCTTGCAACTTTGGACTACAGTTTAGATTTAAGTTAGACCAGAAAAAACAGGTTAGGACCAGGCACGTTGTGTCATATGCCGAGGTCAAACATAACAAATGAGTATATTGTCAATTCTCTCAAGCTACATAAGATTCCTACCTCTTCAGTAAGTCAAACGGGTTTATAGTACAATCTTCCGTGCCTTCGCAGCGAAGCCTTTCCCTCTTTCTCTCGCAGCACCTTCAGTTACCTGGAAACATCACAAACGAGAGACTCAGTTGGGTTCCAGGAGGGTCTCTCGCAAAACCTAATTTGTTTGCAAATGAGTGTAGTTCGCCAATTTCTTGCAGTCTGGTCTCAAGTAGAACATAAGGTTGACGGGAACCCGGGGACTGCGCCTACCTGATGAGCCCCAAGAAGGGCGAAACCGGTCATGGGGTGTCGAAGAATTTTTAGCAACTTCATGAGTAGCGCATCACGATGTACACGTATCGCGATATCTCGAATATCGTAGCAGCTGAAACATGAGGCGGCCTGGTGCAGAACATTCAGTTGCTTGGAAACATCACAATCGACAGATTCAGCTGGGTTCCAGGTGAGTTTCTCGAAAAAACCAAATTGGTTTGCCAATGAGTATATTTTCTGCTTTATTCTATTATTTTTTCAAGCTAGATTCCATATCTGACAATGGCTTACATCATACGCGTACATTAGACACACATTCTTAATTCGTCCCGAGAAAGAGGGTCTCGTAAAGAATATAAAAAAACAATCAACCTATTGAAGTACACTCATTTGCAAAAAAATTGGTTCTGTGGAGGGCTCACCTGGAACCCAGCTGAATTTCTCGTGTGACTGAATGTGCTGCACCAGTTAACCTCATGTTCCAGTCGCTACAATATTCGAGATATTGCGACACATACATATTTTTGTAATGCATTACTCATAGGGTTTCCGAAAACTCGACAGCCCATGACCGCTTTCGCTCTTCTTGGGGCTCATCAGGAAGGCGCATTCCCCGAGTTTCCGTTAACCTCGCGTTCTACTTGAAGCCAAAGTGCACGAAATCCACGAAATGCACTCATTTGCAAACAAATTTTGTTTTACGAGGGATTTACCTGGAACCCAGCTGAGTCTCTCCTTTACGATGTTTTCATAAAGACTAATTTCCAACAACCTTATGAGTAGTGTGTAAATCAACCGCATGATTCGTGCTGTGTTCAGGCCTTGGTTTGTTCCGGATCGCGGGATCCGATTAATTTACGCTCCAACTCGTAAACGAAATGAGTTCAAATCAGCAAAAAGTACTCTGACCCACTCGTATGGTTTGTCGCATGCTTGATGGAGGAATACCGTCCCGTGATCGATTACTGATGGACTTGACTTACACGCGCATACTCGGAGATCGCTGAATCACAAAACCCGTTATTTTCGAAGCATTTCTCTGGTGTGTTTTTTGTATCAAAATCAGAACTTGATTCTTGGTAAAACAAGAACTTAGACTCGCGAAAACCGTCTTTTGTCGGGTTGCTTTTCTTGGTGAATAATAACTCCAATTAAGTTTTTCCTCTCTAACAGTCGATATACCATTATATATATATATAATGTCTAACGGTGTTCTTCGTCTGATATAAGTAGTTTCTATAATCTCGACATCTATAATCTCGACATCTGCATATCACAGGAGACTTAATTGCATCTCTCTGTTATGAAATTCTTCAACTGAATGTGCTGCACAAGGGCCTCCTCATGTTCAATTTGGTACGATATTTGAGGTATGGCAGTATATTTCCACAGAGGAATAGGTTACTTAATCTTCAACAACCTTGTGAGTAGTTTGCTTTAGATTCTATAATCTTTTGTTTGTATACGAACAACAAGAGGGAATATTCACCATCTTGATTGGAGGCCGATGCAATTGGAAATAAACAGATTGCGTAATCATCTTTTTTTCAACGTGTTTGTAACAGTTGTTCAAAAGAACGCTAGAAATAACCTTAGGACAATGAGGATACCAAATTAACCAGCTGATGTCATGATTTATTTTGACAGTTGCTTGTGGTGGCATAATGGAGCTACAAAAAAGGATCTCAGTAAAATTGAAATGACGAGAAACAGCTGGCGTTATCCCCTATTTTTGTAATTATTGTGACGCTGGTTCAGTACGAACTTAGCAGCTCTCTACGTGTTGTCCCTGACTGCATCCTGGAAGGCCGATAAACCACATGTAGTTGGAACTTCCACGTGTAGACAGGTGTTGTTCAAAGGTGTGAAGGCTTCGAAAGCCGATGCAATAAAATCATTTTATCATCCATTACGCTGACAATTGAAATTCCCTACGTTTATTCTGTCCGTATTTGCTAGCCCCGCTCCATTTTTGTGTTTAGTGCGTGTATATGAACTGACGTTCATCTGTCCTTACCACTTCATTCATTTGACCTTGAGGTCATGCAGCCATTTTGCGGTCGACCTTATGCACGTTTGACTGTCTCACGTGGGAGCTTGCTTGATCATTCGGTTTGAACTTTTATATTCCAAGTGGACCATTTGTTTTGGACGGGTATCTACTTTCGAGGTTTGTATAATTTATGAATTTGTCTCAAATTAATAATACCACATAGAATCCCAGCCCCGACTTTGTTTTGCCTTTCCGGACGTTCTGGTATCACGCGTCACTCGAAGATACCGTTCGCCCGTTACAATCCTACTCTTTATCTTACGATTGATTTTCAGTCTGCATTTTAAGTGAAATATAGTGGTGGGTATGTTAGTTGTGAGCAGAGAAACAAGACAACGATATCGAACGTATGATTTGGACAGGTTCATTCGAACCTTAGCAGCCTAAAGGTTATGTGGGTACGTGTTTGTTTTGAACGCTGGGAGCTTTTCCATCCTATTCGCGTCAGACTGGTTCTCAATTTAATCTACATCAGTCAATAAATAGCGATAAATTTATAGAAAAATACGCTGGTAGATTATGCAACTGATGGAATGGCTCCCCCTGTTATTCGCAACACTGGCCCTCAATTCCACACAAGTCCGTCCCCCTACGGAAAAGGGGAGGCCGCTACGGGAGATTGATGCACAGGCGAAAAGGAACGTCGACATCTACTTAGTAGACAGGGCCTCATGCATGACTGTTCAAGGTCATATGAATTCTGCTCCCGCTCATTTTGGGTATCCAATCCGCCGTGTCGGTTTGGGCAGCCGTCCTCTTTTCGTCTGATTGGCTATTGACCACTAGTACCACCAGCACGCCGTAATCGATACGTTCAGCGAACAAGCATCAGTTCGCAGCCGACGAGCGGACCAGACGATTTCACACTGACTGCCTCATTTCAAAAAACGGCTCAATCTCCGGACAGAACATGCCAGTCCTAGTTTGAACATACACGATGACCACTCTTCAGTCATATTAATGTTGGGTGTTTGGTCTAGCGCACCAGTGATATTTACTTCTGACAGTTTCGATGGTTTATTTACTTGGACCTGACTCCTGGATTCAAGTAGGTTTGTTCATCCAAGTTACACAAAAGAAGGGGCATGACAGAAAATTCTAACAGAGAATGAAGCGCAGCTGATGTAGTTTGTCGAAATACATCATCTACTGGATGAATACTATATCTATCTGTTTTTCCGATGAAATCCCGGTGGAGATTAGGACGAATGCCTACAATGCATGCACATGCGCCCAAAGCGTACGAAGCTCTTACCAGACTCGGATACCTTAAGATCCTAGTCCAGGTAGGGCAACACAGTATACACATTATTGATGTTGCGGTATCGATCTGATTTAAATGAAACCAAAAAGTCGGTTAATATTACGATGTTAAAGCTATGAGTAGTTCAAAAATTGTTATGGAAAAGTTAAGAGTTCCACAGTTTGATTTAATGCCTTCAAACCCACCCTCAAAATAAAAAGTGCAGTTCTTGTACGTTTCGGTCCAATCAAATGGGCTCGTTCAATCTGCAGAACCGCTATCAGAGCGTTGCCTTGTCCAAGACCCAATGGCACAAGCATATGCTTAAGAAGCATTTTACACAGTGATTCTGTCTGGAAATCGCCTGACCATTATGCAGGCTGGTGAGATGTTCACTCACTTCGGCACACTTCCCTCATAGCGTGCCCGCTTTTGTGCATCAGACACTGGCATAGTGCACGCTTCTCACTCCAAAATGGATTATTAAACGCATTAACTAATGTCTTTCTGTCAGGACGTAACCAGTTTTTTCAGGCTTCAATGCCCCCTCAGTTGGTTTGAAACGAAGGCGTCTTTACCGTAATATGATGGTATATGGGCTTGCTTCACTCGTCTGTTCGTCGTTTTGAACGTACCTAATTGTTCTCTTGCTGCTGTATACAGTAAATAGAGCAGACGGTTCACCTCTTCTGGATTATCCCGACGCACGTTACTGCAGTTACTGTCGACAGCAAAGTTGACCTCTAAAGACAACCTGCATCACCTGCCGTGATTACAATTAAGTACAGCCGCTGTGTTATGATGTGGTACGATGTCATTGTACACCCCTTTCCGCAGAGATTGAAGAGAACAACGAAGTAGTAGGTAGGTAAGTAGGTAAACACAGGCAGCAGAATCGCAGCTACCGGACTGGGCTCAGCTGGGCTGAGTTGAAGCTGTGGAGAAACTTCGTGACCACACTGGCCGATAGTCCATCCACAAGAGCAGTTATTAATACGGTTTAAAAAAGTTACAAGGAATTCCGGGATCCAGAAGCCTGGAGCCACAGTGTCCGGATTCCCTCCAGGTATATATGCTGTGCTTCTAAATCTCCGGCCTTTGTGCAAACTTAAAGTTTCGTTCTCAGGCCCCTATCCGTTACTGCTCAGTTTCGTTCGAGTTGGTGTGCTCGTCTTATTGTACATATTGACATTATCTGATATAATGCGCTGAGTCCGAACATTTATTGGCAGAATACAAGGCCAGAAGGCAAGACGACATTTCTATTCAGTAGCGGGTGTACTTTGATGTGGAACGGGGCTGTCAAACGGTAAACAGCAAACATTTCTCGCTGCCTCATCACCTGTCAGCTAACTGAACTATCTCGTGTCTTCATCGCAGTCACGCGTGGTCGCTCCCAACAGATGACCTTGATTTGTTCATGTGATGTCTAGGCTATGCGCCGTTTCAAAATTCTGGCTAGACATAGAAGGTCAATGCAGAATAGGACGACGGTTTTTCCAGTCAGGCTTGCATGTTTTCATGCCTGCCGTCCTCTCTGTCAATCCGGCCACCGAATAGGTTGTTCGATGCGCTCGGAATGTGTCGGGCAATTCAGGTTCGGCGGTGGAAATATGCACTTTCCTCTGTTGAACCTGAGCGTAGAAACGTGTGAAAACGTGTGGTGATTCACTGAACTCGATAATCACGGTAGATGTCATAAGGAAACAGTGTATCAGTGTGTCAGTGTAGACAAATAGTGGAAAACTTCATAAAATGCCCTATTTTTATGTGTTTACTTGAACCGATGACCACTCTCAGAATTGAGCACAAATTCACCGTGCACATTCGACGGACTGATTACAATTAGTAGATTTTCGGTCATTCTGATATAATTGGTTCTGTGCACCTTCTAATTCGAACACCATTTATATACAATAATCTAGAGCGTCAACAGCTTCACTGCCCTGGGCAAGACAAAAGTTGAACGATTCCGATAACGAACTAAGTTGTCTTATTGAGATGCTGCCCGAAACATTCACAGGTGGTGGCGAAAGTTGAAAAAAAGGTCTATGAAACGAAATGCGCGTTTTTGCACACCAGTTTAGCTTTCATGGGATTCTTAACGTAACGCCGGCTGAATAACCCTTTTATGATATTTTTCAACTGAATCTGGTGTAAACAAGGCCTCTTGATGTTTCAGTTACTACGATGTTCGAGATATTACCTTATAGGTTCTTGAGGAAAACTACTCACTAGGTTGCTGACACTTCCTGACCGCTTTCGTCCTTCTTAGCAGGTCGGTGGAGTCTCCAAGTTTCCTTATAGCCTACTTGAACCCAAGTAGTACGAACTTACTGGACCAAACTCATTTTCTTACCAGCGTGTTTTTTACGTGAGGTATCTCAAATATCGCAGCAAATGAGATGTGAGGCGGCCTGGTGTAATACATTCAGTTGAGAAATATCATAAACAAGATATTCAGCGGGGATTCTGTCGGGTCTCCTGCTAAAACCCCATTTATTGTGCACATGAGTGAATTTCGCTAGTTTCACACAATGTGGGTACAATTAGAAAAATTGGAATCTCGGGGAATGCGCCTGTTTAATGAGACAAAAACAGAAGAGCGAAACCGGTCGTAGGCTTTGAAAGTGCTTTCAGCAACCCTTTGAGTGGTCTTCTTCAAGATCTAGAGAGCCCTGTAGACCTCGATCAGGCGAATCAGCAAAATGTACGGAGGATAATTGTCAGAGAAGAGGACAAAACTGCGGTCGGTTACAAAACTCTGCCGACAATAACGGAGATCTGAGACAAAACTGGTTACGCTCCTGATGCAGAAGAGGATATTTCCAACCTGTGTGTAGTGTTCCTTACGAGCTCACCACACCACCTTGATATTTTGCGACCTTTCCTTACACACTTTCCGGTATGGCTTCTTGTGAATTACTTAGTTTTTTGGAGCTTTTCTGCACATCATCATTCAAAAGCGCCCATTGGCCGTTCACTGCGCACCATTCAGTGTCCACAGCTGTTTGCATCAGAGTGAGTTGCTATGTCCTACTGAGATTTCAACATACACCTGATAAGTTACTTCGTTCTGCCGCTTCGTTGAGTACTATGTGTGGCCTTCCCATGCCTCACATGTACTTTCCATTAAGAGTCCTTGAGGCAGCAGAAGCGCACAAGTGATTTCTCAAGCCCAGGTAACCACGCCTATCTTTGTTGCGCAGTCTGACCTTGAGTTGCCACCCAAGGTCACATCGGAGCGCTACGGTGGGAGGCGAAATGCAGCAGCCTGCGATGGCTAGCGTGAAGACCGTATTATCCCTTTCTCCGTGCAAGTGTTCGAAGCTCTGTTCGAAATGCACCTATAGACACTGATTGCAATCCGGAGGCATAAAAGCTTGGAAACTTTGCTTTTTCTATGGAATAATTTGAATAACTAAGTATGTGTTTATATCAATGTAAGAACTTCCGAACACATTCTGCGTCAGTGTCAATGCTGATTGGCTTGTATGCATTATATGGTGAACACTGTTATAGAAAGGAACTACATAGTTGGGCACGAAACTAACATCACACTATCATCTAGTTTGCCTTCCTGAGTAATACTCAGGCACAAAAGATTAGATAGCAATTAGTGAGCGAAAAGTCGAGAGTATAGTTGAGTATTAAGAGACTTTCTATCAAAGTAGACATCTTTAGAGTTGAAGGATTGTGAATTCAAAGGGAAGTAACACCGTCTTTTCGGATGCACGACACGTACTTCCTAGACATTCGTTCGGTATTCGGATTATCCCGAGACAAATCGTTAGCAGGGATTTTACTGATCACGAGGAAAAAACCTAACTTATTTATCACCTGAATGATAGGTGAACACATGCAATGATGTGCAAAAACAGAGCAGGACATTACACATCTACACCACGCATCACCTTCTGGCGTTATCATAAATTTCGAAAGAATAATTTTAGACACCACCCATCCAATGTTGACTACTGTTCAAAGAGTCATCCTACTGAAAATGGCCGACGCACTACACTTTTCTAGGCTCATTTCGCATTTCCGAGGTCTCTTAGGGTCAACCAAAGCTTCACATACCTTGGGATGAAAACTGAACACAGAGAACCGCAGTTGTGGCAGTTAGAATCCTAAGGTCGAACATGAACAGTGAAACACTCAGGCAACAAACCTTACTCACAGGTGTTTTAATAGGTTGTGACTGATTACAACAGGAAATCAAGCCACGGAGAGGAAAACAGAAGTAATGTAGACACCGATTTAAGTTTGGATCGTGACACACTGGGGGGAGAATATTTAATGCCAGAATAAAATTGTTGATNTCGGAAGAATACAGTAACAGTGGTTACATTTTGAGACTTCAGTGGATTTTAGTAGGGAAGTTTTAGATTTTGGGGCGGCAACAGTAGTTCCGACGGACAAGGTTGCATGCTTCCAAAACACTATGCGAAGGTTTCGTTTTACAGGTAACAGCTTAGTTCTTTGTGAATAAAAGACCAACCCTCGAACTTTGATGAAAGTTGGGTTGAGGTTTTCAAAGAAATTCACCGGAATACTTCAGAGTGATGGACAGGAACCAATGAACCATATTCTTAGGCTGTTTGTCTGAAATCTTTCAAAACAATACGTCGGTACCTTTCATGACCTTTTAAGGGCAGATAACGTTCTTGGGAGGAATTAAAGAGTTTGTTCCAACCTGTGTGTTTGTGTGCAATTCGAGGGTGCAGCTAGCAGAACCGATCAAATTATTATCCGCACCTTTAGTAACTACGGGAACAAGGACTGCGTATTCAGCCGACATCGAAGGATAGTAAGAAGGGAACTAATATGGGTCAACGGAACAGATTATGGCAGACAACGTAGAGAATCTTTAGTCAAACGGTCACCTCATTGATGTAGCCCAGACAAATTCTGGTTTGATCAGCNACCGCAGTTGTGGCAGTTAGAATCCTAAGGTCGAACATGAACAGTGAAACACTCAGGCAACAAACCTTACTCACAGGTGTTTTAATAGGTTGTGACTGATTACAACAGGAAATCAAGCCACGGAGAGGAAAACAGAAGTAATGTAGACACCGATTTAAGTTTGGATCGTGACACACTGGGGGGAGAATATTTAATGCCAGAATAAAATTGTTGATCGGAAGAATAACAGTAACAGTGGTTACATTTTGAGACTTCAGTGGATTTTAGTAGGGAAGTTTTAGATTTTGGGGCGGCAACAGTAGTTCCGACGGACAAGGTTGCATGCTTCCAAAACACTATGCGAAGGTTTCGTTTTACAGGTAACAGCTTAGTTCTTGGTGAATAAAAGACCAACCCTCGAACTTTGATGAAAGTTGGGTTGAGGTTTTCAAAGAAATTCACCGGAATACTTCAGAGTGATGGACAGGAACCAATGAACCATATTCTTAGGCTGTTTGTCTGAAATCTTTCAAAACAATACGTCGGTACGTTTCATGACCTTTTAAGGGCAGATAACGTTCTTGGGAGGAATTAAAGAGTTTGTTCCAACCTGTGTGTTTGTGTGCAATTCGAGGGTGCAGCTAGCAGAACCGATCAAATTATTATCCGCACCTTTAGTAACTACGGGAACAAGGACTGCGTATTCAGCCGACATCGAAGGATAGTAAGAAGGGAACTAATATGGGTCAACGGAACAGATTATGGCAGACAACGTAGAGAATCTTTAGTCAAACGGTCACCTCATTGATGTAGCCCAGACAAATTCTGGTTTGATCAGCTTTCTGCATACAGCTGCACCAGTTCACCCAAGTCCATATTGTCAGAACCAGAATCAAGAGCCGTTGTCATTACTTTGAAGTGAAAAACCAAACAAGTGGATCAGATAGGCAACGGCATCCAACGCAGAGAACGATAGTCTGTCAACAAACTGGCATAAGTTTTCAACAAGCAGAGAGGTTTGCATTCCAGTGAACACAAAATCAACGACCACTGTGGCCAAATCCACCGCATGCCTAGATGGGGACTCTCCACAGATGAAATGTCGAGTGATCATTCAAATTCTTGAATCAAGCTTTCCACAGTGGTGACACCATGTCAACATTGTCAAAGTATAAATCTGAAACTTCACAATTTCTTGATACATTTTTTGATGTACATGGGCTTCATGTCTGAACTGGTACAGAGACTAAAATCACTAAGCATCGTTCTGTGTTGTCCACCTGAAACATCGTCAAAACAGCACTACAGTGATTCTGTTGCGCTTAACTAAAGACACCTTCGAGGAGGTCAAAAAATGAGTATCCGGTAATGATCGTTAAGCGGTTGGTAATCTGTGCACCTTTTCACGATTGCATCACAGGCATTCCCAAGTATTCATTGTTGAACTTTGAAACTGTTTCAGGTAAACAAAAGTTGACGAGGTTCGCAAACTCTGATGGGCATTGTTTTTTGGGGGCGAACTTGGCGGACCAACGAAGTAGACGTTTACAACGTCCAAATTTAGTGATATTCCTGTAGCGGCGTGTGTCACTCCCAACTACAACCCAATGATAATTAAGACCCTGGCGTACCTCTGCCTTACTACTCTTCTCAGAAATGCCCCCAGAATTTGCCGACCCCCAAAAAATTCATACAGCGCACTCAAGCACTCATGATAGTGTAAAGACAACATACTCTGCAAACTCTAAGCAACACATTTTATAAAAATCGGCGCCCGGTTGATTCTGCCGGGCTTTTTAGAAGGGGTAGATACATAACGAGAAGTTACCAATCTGCGTTGCTTACCTTCACTTGGTCACATACGAGCCGCTGTTTGCTCTTCGAAGTCGAATTCAGGTTATTAGCTTGCTGGCACTCAGCACCTGAGTACTCATCTCAAGGACAACAGACGCGCTTGCATCATCCCGCACTGACCACAATCTGCGTACTCCGCGATGCTCCTCAACAGCCATGTTGAATGTGGGTCTAGGGCTTGTCTTGCCATTCGAATCAGAATGATTCACCCTCATCGATCGATAAGGTACGCCCAAGCTTTAGGCACCTTCTCAAGCAGCCAAACGAAATGATGTGACGACCACAGCCAGGCTAGCGGTTTTCTGTCTGCGGGTTAAGCCTAATTCCAGTGAAAATTGCGTGACGTCATCTGACATATGATGCTCAGGATTGTTCCGCATGTGTAGTTTACAAACACACGGTTATAACCTGCACCCTTCACTCGTATTTGCATGGCTGAACAACCTCCCATGAACATGTCCTCGCTCGTCTGATTTTGAGACTTCTATTGCACCCACCTCACAAATTCAATCAAGGCACGTGACCACACTAGCCCACTAAATGCTTCGCCAAACTGATCGATCCTCAGGTAGTCTGACTTGGTTTTCCGACTGAGTGATATTCCGAGCGGAATCAGACACACCCTTGTCATCCGGCAAACCGTTCTCCTAGAGAGAAATTCAGAGTTCGTCTGGAAAATGACTCCTGTGAATCTCTCTAGCATGCCAATCTCATTATCGCTGCCCGTCTCCACAATATCGATTGTCCTTGCAACCCTCCACATAACTAAGGTCGCTGGCACATCAGGTGACATGTTGCCAAAAGCTAGAACACTCGAGAACGCGCGAGACAGAGGGCGACAGAAACCTGACACTCCATAGAACATGCGTCCAGACATCACGTGAACAGCAGCTTACACCATAGTGTCTGGATTTCCACAAGCAGTTCCGAAAACACGCGCCTGAGTTTCGAGTTATAGCTGAGTGACATTGACGACTACGCGCGCGTCTGAATATATGCGCCAGAAAAACTCTATACAAGTCCCTTGGAAAATATGTTTTCCAAGTGACACCCGATGATTCAAAACACAGACGACAAGGTTAACTTGGTAAGAGAGAATGTTGGTAGCTCAGGTAGCATTGATAGTCGCTTATTTGTTTACTGAGCTGGGCAATTTGATTGCAAACGTTTCATCACCAATCGAGGTGGCATTATCAATGCGTTGTTGGGGTGCCTAGCGGAGCGTAGTGATGGGTCGGTAAGATGTGCCAACACTTCCGAGGAAACTCGTGTGGCTTGCGGAAATTATCGATCAATCCGAATAGCAATATCTGTGACTGAGGACCATTTAGACTCAATAAGGAAGTACACGTAGTGTAATACTTGATAAAAAGCCACGCTAAAGACAGGCCACTCCTCTGGAGCTTTTCCTTACACTCACTTTGTGGTTTGAAATCCTTCTGAAGATCGGTTACATCCCAGTAGAAAGCAAAATTCCACTTTCTCATTGATGTCATCTCTCGCGGGTGAGAGAGAGAAGCAGAGGAGAAAAACTGCAGTTTTTTATCCACAATCTGTCTGTTCATTCGTGGGGCTCTCTAGTACTGAAGTCTTAGCTCAGGTGGATGAAATGTCTGTCCGTATGGATTAGAAGATGATCCCGACTGACGTCAACTTCCACGCAAACAAGTGGTATTTTCCACCCAAAACAAAAGGTCAATATGTAACATTTAGTGTTAACGTTGGCTTGGCGGTTATCGCAACTTAGGTTGGCGGATCCGTGAACAATTGTACTGAAAAGGGAACTAACAAACCGAGTAATTTTGACAACTTGGAGAAAATGTTTGGCTACCAACGCGCGATCTCCTGCACTGATCAAAGGGGACAGTGAACTGTATTCACAAGTCCAATAGTCAAAAATAAGTTTGAATTTGCCGGAGTAAGAGCGAACACAGTGATAGAATAAAGGCAATCAGATTCTTAAAATCGAATAAAGCCCTGACCCAACACCTACCCCTAAACAGTGGTGTAAGAAACTTGATAATTTTAACGAAAAAAATTGTCGAAAAAACACAAACCGAGCAATCTAAATTGTTGAGTATCCACTCTGGGTTTCGGTTATGCAGGCCGGAGTCTATGATCACACAACAGCCCTAAGTCAGGATGAGACACTGTAGGATGATACAAGCAGAGTAACCTCAAGATAAATTTTGAGATGTCACGTGTATGGGATCTCGTTTGAATACTGGCATGGCTTACTCAGTCATCCTCGCTCATGATCATGTTTGAAGCAGACAAATGCTCCTGTCTGACATTGTCTACACTCTACACTATTCGTCTTTAACGGGCGATATGTAAATGGAATTGGGTTGAGTATTCATATTAGGTGCTTACGTTATGACGTTACACTTTCCGATGTATGCTAACATTTTAGGTCATACAATGTGCACATTTAAAGTACATCAAGGTAGGTCCGAAATACGCTACAGTCCAACTTACGTCTCAATGTACTCTTTCTTACTGCTGCCCAACTGCACTTTCTTGTACTGTAGCAATGATAGGATGGGGAGCAAAACATGTCCAATATATTGACAGCTATACTTCGTTGTTCACAAATACAACAGCATGTGTGGAAGCATACGCGTATAGAGGACATTGAGCCTAGCAGCTAGGAAGCCTTTGGCCCTTAGACGTTTACTTCAGTCGTCAGTATGCTGACCTTCAAATAAATAGCCGCTTCGCCGCAGTGGGCATCTCAGACGAGTCTGGGACAGATATTCATCAATAGAAGCGATGGTTTTTGAAACGAGTTGGGATTTTAAGTAGAAAAGGGCCAAAACCCAGTCTACGGACCCTAGTTTTATCTTGGCCCAACCAAAGACTGGTTTGACAGTACGTATCCTGACGCTAACCTTTTTCACAAGCAATTGTACTCTCTTATCACCTATCGCGAATTTTCTTTAACTTGGATCCGTTCCTCTGAAATTTTGTCATTTCCGTGTTTGCAAATCCTTAAGGCTGTCTGCTGTGGCGACGTTTTTGACTATGTACTGCTTAACCCTCAGGTTAACGACAGTAGGCTAATGACTGATGGAAAAAATGAGTTTGTTTATCCTTCCAATGTGTTGTTTGTTCTGCACGCTTGCTTAGAACTTCATGAGTAGCACGTGACAGCAATATGATCTCACATCAAAAACATGCATGTCATGGATAACTCACCTGTTAGTTTGGGTTTTTGGGGGTGCGATTAGGCATTTTCATCTCGAATGTTACATATTCTAAACACTGAGATTCCAAAACGTCTTTCATCACCACCTTTTGGCAAAGTTTGAGTAATCGACCCCGCCGTCCGTCCCATCCTCCCTTCTCAGGCATCGATTTCTTGTTTCCCGTCCGTATCTTGATATTTCGGCATATCCGATTCCAGCTTTCGTCCACAACAGGTAGGTTACAGGCTGCTCGACCGAATAATTCGACGGCGTGTGAGTGCGGTCGACTTCAAATTGGGACCGAGTGAAATCACTCCAGCTGTATGGCCCAGTTCTGTAGCCCATTTTGCGAGTTGGTTGCGATATGGATGAACGCTTGATAATGTTGATGACCCAGTCCCACTAAACGCCACCATTTTAGACTAGGCGCAATGAGATGTAAGTTAACCCGGCTCAAAACGACCGATCGAAACATAAGCTTGATTAAACTGGCGCTCATGAGCATCCGTACCTTGAAATTCACAGCATGGATGACGTGAAACGTTAGCAGCAGATTTCGGACGGATGGCTACGTCATGTACAATTTTCTACCAATATTCAGCCTTGAACTGTTTTTACTTTAATGGGATTACAGTTTGGACGCGATACGTGCAGGCAAAACTGAGGGTGTTGCTTTCCGCCCAGTTGTATGTGGTTCGCTCTCTAGCAGATTTAGTGAGGCCTTGTCAGGATTGTCGTTCCAGAAAACAGGACTAGATGTCGAAAGCAAAAGCAAAAGGCTTTTTGTCGATCCGGGAAAAAGCCAGTATCCAACAACTGGAACTAATGAATCAGCTGAATGTGTATACGGAATTCACTTGGAAGTGTTTGTCTAGAAAACTAAGTTTATCGAGGACGAATTCACAACATCGGAGAGTTGTAATGCGAAGTAATCGTGTTCACCCTCCAGTGCAGACACTGCGTATAGTCACGGAATCAGATGACTCGATTCGTTCTTGTTCGTGACGGTAGCAGACGCCCTCGTTCTACGCGCGAATCACAATATTAGCATAAAGGACGTCTGACGCATCATCACACCAATTCACTTTGAACCACACGAATGGTCACTTTAGAATCACACGTAATAACTACTGTTATGTGTAATCCACTCATTGGTTCACATCACGAAAAACAGTCCAGTGAGATACAGTTCAGGTGTTTCGTTCCGATACTCAAATGACACTCACGTGAGAGTAGGAAAGACAACCTCAGCAAGAAGCTAGCAAAGGGCCATACAATCACACCTAGCTGTATACGACTGATAGTTACGTAAGCGTTGGTTAATAATCGGGAATGTCCACTTGGCGGCAGGACAAAGCGCGAAAGCACGTACTCGCTAGGTCGATTAACACAGCATGAAGCCAGAGGACAGACCGATGCATTGCTCCACACTTACTTCTGATCTGCACAAAATAGCTACGAGTACACGTGCAACCTGAGTACCGAGTAGTGTCACCAGCAACATTCTGACTAGCAGAGTGACTGTGATTCAGAAGCATACTTTGTCGTGGACTGTTACGGTCAAAGCAGTGATGCTAACTAACGATCCAAGCCCATAATTAAAGTTGGCAAGATTGCCCAACGTCTACCTTTCTGGTCCTAGGACACAAAACCACAGAGCCAAGGGATTTTGGGAAAAGTGTGAAAGCGCTATTCTTGCGAACATGAGGGTCAACTATGACAACAGGACAGACGCACTCGAAGCCGCATGATTATGATATTTCAGACAGTCAACACATAAGACGGTGCGATCTCGACTCATCTATTCTCGAGCCATCACGAACATTTGGAAATGTCGACTTCATTAATTGGAACATCGTCAGGTGGGAAATTCATAATGGCGATCCATTCGAATGTTCGAACTGGGTGCTACCAGTTGGCGAACCTGAGGAACCTACATGGAGGACCTCAAGTTTTACGACTTCGGGTTTTTATCAGGTGACATTTTCATACACGAAATGGCAACTGAACAAGTTCGGTGGCGGATTTATCCCACAACTAAACTCAGCTTCATATACATCGCTACAAGTCCCATTTGTCGATTATCCGTGACGGTAAACCTCGGAATATCCGAATGAATTGAAAAGTACTTTCTGCCACCCACGTCACGTTATCGTCGGTGATTTGTTAACTTCAATGTAGTTAGTCAGAAGTATATAGTCAGAAACCGACTGGATTTCATATGATTACTCCTAAATAATTATGGTGTACTTTCTGCCACGTCACGTTATCGTCGGTGATTTGTTAACTTCAATGTAGTTAGTCAGAAGTATATAGTCAGAAACCGACTGGATTTCTTTCATTTACTCCTAAATAATTATGGTACTCGATCATTTGCTTCCGGCGGTGTTTCCCAACGTATGTGATCACTTGTATGGATAAGCGATCGATATTCACACTATTATGATCTATGCTGATTGACAACTGGAAATTAGCTCATCTCTCCATCGTTTAATCACCCGCGTGTTAATGCCGACGAACAGTTTGATGTTCGTAGATTTGACCCTCAAAACTTTCGTTCC
>NW_008751661.1:2130102-2200247 GCF_000715545.1 Opisthorchis viverrini
GACCGATGCATTGCTCCACATGTATTTCTGATCTGCACAAAATAGCTACGAGTACACGTGCAACCTGAGTACCGAGTAGTGTCACCAGCAACATTCTGACTAGCAGAGTGACTGTGATTCAGAAGCATACTTTGTCGTGGACTGTTACGGTCAAAGCAGTGATGCTAACTAACGATCCAAGCCCATAATTAAAGTTGGCAAGATTGCCCAACGTCTACCTTTCTGGTCCTAGGACACAAAACCACAGAGCCAAGGGATTTTGGGAAAAGTGTGAAAGCGCTATTCTTGCGAACATGAGGGTCAACTATGACAACAGGACAGACGCACTCGAAGCCGCATGATTATGATATTTCAGACAGTCAACACATAAGACGGTGCGATCTCGACTCATCTGTTCTTGAGCCATCACGAACATTTGGAACATCGTCAGGTGGGAACTTCATAATGGCGATCCATTCGAATGTTCGAACTGGGTGCTACCAGTTGGCGAACCTGAGGAACCTACATGGAGGACCTCAAGTTTTACGACTTCGGGTTTTTATCAGGTGACATTTTCATACACGAAATGGCAACTGAACAAGTTCGGTGGCGGATTTATCCCACAACTAAACTCAGCTTCATATACATCGCTACAAGTCCCATTTGTCGATTATCCGTGACGGTAAACCTCGGAATATCCGGATGAATTGAAAAGTACTTTCTGCCACCCACGTCACGTTATCGTCGGTGATTTGTTAACTTCAATGTAGTTAGTCAGAAGTATATAGTCAGAAACCGACTGGATTTCATATGATTACTCCTAAATAATTATGGTACTCGATCATTTGCTTCCGGCGGTGTTTCCCAACGTATGTGATCACTTGTATGGATAAGCGATCGATATTCACACTATTATGATCTATGCTGATTGACAACTGGAAATTAGCTCATCTCTCCATCGTTTAATCACCCGCGTGTTAATGCCGACGAACAGTTTGATGTTCGTAGATTTGACCCTCAAAAATTTCGTCCCTGCCACAACTCACCTCAAAATCATCACCAGCTGCTCAACAATAATCAAATTTTCGAAAAGATAGCAATGAACTTTCCGATATCTCCAAGATTTACACATCGAATGGCCTCCTTTCTTTAAATGTGTCAAGCCAATGCGTAATCGATTCATTGCCCAGACCCGTACATGCTGCACTCTTTGAATGGCGCAGAAAGTCGAAGGTCCTTGTCTGTCAACATCTGCGCCGAGAGAAGAACGTGTCAGACAACTCTTTGTTAACGGAATGAATCGGTGTCTCACCCTCGTGTTACAGGAAATGCAATCTCAGGAAGCTGGACTGCATCAAAATGGCGAACGACAACTCAGTTCCGAATGTGATTCGAGCATGCAAGTATTGCTTTCACCGGCCTTTGTATCTGTACAATTGCACGACTGAGCCTAAATCATTTTGTCGTCCGGTTATCGTAGAAATCCCTACGAGGCTCCTGGGTAGCGACAAACCACGGTGCTTCTCGCGTTGCCCAACTAAGAAGGGAAGTGAGAACTAGAACTCCCAAGGAGCCTATGCAGGTTAGTGAAACCAAATTTCCTTTCGCACAAGAAAAAACTGTCCACATCAATTGAATGCAGTAGGGTTGTCAGCTTGTGTGTAGATGTCAAGAAGGTCAGATTCCTGAAAATAAAGGCAGAGTGCCAAAAACTATCGAGAACCTCAGACCAGACCAAAATTGCGGTAGACAAGCAGTCAAATGTCCGGGACAGAACATACAGATTCTGATTGGACGTTAAAGCAGTTTAACAGTTCAGTAATGACCGACAATGATGAGTGTTCACACATGTCACAGAAGAACGACGATGATGACAGGCGTTCACCAAACCCCGATCAAACATCCTGTATCAATTTTGAGAGTGCCCTTTAAATATCACGAGGTCCCTTGTAACTTTTCTACTCTCTTGTTCTTAATAAATCAGCTGTGTTTGCTTGTTAACGAGTCTTTTTTCAACACCAAGTTGCTAGAGCGGGGAAGCAGTTAGGTATAACAGGAGGGTTCTCTTTGGTGGCCACAGAATCACTCTAACTAAACTTTCTATACCACAGTCGCAAACTGTGACACAGAAATTTTAGGTTGGAACTGCTAGAAACCATTTTCCTCATGAAGAAATCAGTCGAAAAGAGCCAAACCACTAAAATGTTAAGTGTATGAAACCAGTCGTGCTGTAAAAGTTCCGTTCCCTAACATAAACAGCAGGCAAGCTCCTGATAATGCAACTTTCAATGATACCAACCAAACGGACGATCACAGCACATAAAGTTCTCAGGATATTACAATACGGGATGAACGCAGTTAGCAAGCTTCTAAAACAGGAGCTTTTGTTTAAGATACAGCAGTGTCGAGTGTGCCTATTGGTTGTTGGTCAGATGTCTATTGATTTGTTCGCTGCCCTCGGACAACAGATCAAGCCAGCCAATCAAAAACTAGACACGCGTTTTCTTCACTGACAACAGCCTGAGCCACATCAGGGCCACAGAATCACTCTAACTAAACTTTCTATACCACAGTCGCAAACTGTGACACAGAAATTTTAGGTTGGAACTGCTAGAAACCATTTTCCTCATGAAGAAATCAGTCCAAAAGAGCCAAACCACTAAAATGTTGAGTGTATAAAACCAGTCGTGCTGTAAAAGTTCCGTTCCCTAACATAAACAGCAGGCAAGCTCCTGATAATGCAACTTTCAATGATACCAACCAAACGGACGATCACAGCACATAAAGTTCTCAGGATATTACAATACGGGATGAACGCAGTTAGCAAGCTTCTAAAACAGGAGCTTTTGTTTAAGATACAGCAGTGTCGAGTGTGCCTATTGGTTGTTGGTCAGATGTCTATTTGATTTGTTGCTGCCCTCGGACAACAGATCAAGCCAGCCAATCAAAAACTAGACACGCGTTTTCTTCACTGACAACAGCCTGAGCCACATCAGCATGGATAGCACGCTTTATGTAGGTGTTTAGGAGACCACTCTGATCACATGAAGGAAAACTGTACGTAACGTGAGATGCTGTTCGTCCATGAGGTTCACTATGAATGACACCCATAAATCGAGCGACGGAATTTTGAGATCACCCATGTTTCTCATCACAACTCCACTATCAGCAGATCGAAATGGATGTTTTTCAGTCAGCAGGTAACCGATCTCATCCGAAATCAACCCTGGAACCAAAGCAAATTGTGTCTTGACTCACTACCTTGAAAACGCGAGAAAGTTAAAAAAAATGAGCCCGAAAAAAGTTGCATTACTGTCTCGTCGAGAGACATTTTGGCACTTTCCTGAACACTTCGCCTCAAAAGCCATTTGGTTTTATTTTTACTCAGTGTGTGGATGACATCTTGACCAAATTTGCTCCGTTAATGCCCCAAAGTGGGCGTCAGATCATTTTTCGTGGTGATAGATGTCTTCAACTCTGGATACCCACACTGCTAACATACAACATGCGGTCTCAATTGAGTGGGATCATGAATTCAAGTTGTGCAGTTCATTATTCTCACAAGACAAAAATGGTACTGGCTTTTGGCGATGTACAGAACATCAGCCCCTGTCAACTCATGACAGCAGGTAGCCGTAATTGGATGTGCGCCTCATTGTGCATTCGCAGATGTGCTCAACCCAGCACTCTAAGAACAAAATTGAGTTCTTTTGAACTCCCACAGCTGCTTTATCGAAATGAATCCTTTTTGTCTTTACTTCTGAAATAGCCTCATCGCTGACTTTAGGCGACAGAACATTTCTTCCTGTGAATGCTCGCCTCTTGATGCGGCGTATGCACTCTCGCATCATACACGCGCATGCTTGTAAGAAGTCACGTTGCGGGCGAACTTGATCATGTCCAATGCCGTAACATATCAACGTAACATGAGTCGTACGCCATGATGACAGTGAAACGGTTCCGGGGACCACCAAAAAACAGCTTAAAAACGATCTACGATTACACAGGTTTGTCAGCGTCACTTCTGGCAAATTCACTCCTAAATACGCGAGAGAATTATGAAGGTGGCTAAAACTTTACCATAGATCTAAAATAAGAACACTATCTAGTCAGTTTGGTTGCTNGGTCTAAAACAAGAACACTATCTAGTCAGTTTGGTTGCTGAGATTTGTGACGGATAAGCCAATTCAGTCTCAAAGTCTTCAGGTATCTACTTTTGGTGACAAAACGAGGGGTCAAGTAGCCGAATAGCAGCCACATTGGCTGTCTTTGATACTCTTTGGCGAATGGCCTTATCACGATTTTGTGGGACGTGGTAAATTGCTGAACGAGTTCTCCGGGTTGATCTGATAGCTGGCGTCGAATGGATGGGCAGGGATCTCATTGGTCACGTGCCTCGCGAGTTCTCCCGTTCTCAGAGAGCTTGGTTTGTGTTCACCAACTGTCTGGAATGGTCCTGGAGTTGACAAACAACCGAAAAAAATTACCATTGGTCAATCACAGACAAGCAGTCTATCCCTGAGGCATAAGATGTCTCTTTATGGATTGCCCTGGATATTCGTTTTGTATTAAGAATTTACGGACAACGTGCTATCCAGCATCAAGACTGTCACCGGTGTCGGTTCTACAGGTTTCTCAGAAAAGACATCTTACGAGATTCACCCTATATCTCATCACCACAGACTGTGAAAATTAGTGTGCTGGCCTGACCACCTAGGTTTCTGGCATATAAACCTATCAAATGATCCGTCATGTCTTTTTGTCAGTGCATCACAAAAAAACTGAAATGTGTCACGAGTTCTTCCATCCCGACTGCAGCGTGAACGATTAGATTTTGTTAACAAATGCCAAATCAAATTCATGGCGTGTAGGATGGAGCCATGGTTGAATAGCACTCAAGCTTGCTCACAGAAATATGAGCTAATTTCGGAGGCGCTGCAAGCAGCGGAGGTGATCATTATTCAGTCTGTGCCACCAAAACAACACGTGACCACTTTGAGACTGATTCAACCCACCAATCACAGTCCCCGAAAAACAAAATAATTAGATGGCGTCCTTGTTTTAGAACTGTTGCTAAGCTATTCCCATGTTTCGTTTCTGTGTTTACCGGAGATGTTATCGAAAACATATATCCGCAAAACCATTGTGTTTTGATTCGAAATGCGAGTATCTAAACAATTTAGAAACAATCGTTTCCACCGTGTCCGTCGTTGTGATAAGAAACTTTCTGTCTGATGTGGTATGCTAACCTCTTGATAAGTCTGAAAGCAACTGTGACCTCAGTCCACCGGGAATAGACACTAGGTTGCGCCCTCCACACACGTATAGAGATTGGAATGGATCAGATGACCTTAAGATAGGGTATTGGTAGACCTTTGCTTGACCAAACGAAGGCTGCATTGAACACTGCTGCGGGAAAGTCGTTTTTCTTGAGCCTTCCTGACATTTTGAAATCCACCAACACCGATCGAGTTTTGCGAGCACGATGGCACCGAACTGGCCTACATATACGCTGAACTAATACATTACTAATAAGCCTACTGAAATCTAAGCAACAGACCTTTACCGCTGAGGTTCATTAGATAAACGTGATCCTAGAGTTCCCATCAAAATTGTTCCCCACTTGAATATCGCATGTACGCTATTCGGCGAATTACACATATTCGGAAATTAAGTTCATGTAATCTGGAGATTCTACCAAGTCTGTCGTCTTTCAGTTGAATCCCTCACTAATATGCAAATGAGTGTAGTTCACCAGTTGCGTACAGTTTTGTGTTCAAGTAGGAAGTGATGGAAACTGAGGAACTGCACCCACGCCTAAAGGGTGATCTGTCGAAGTGTTCTAAACATTGTATAAGTAGGGTGTTATGTCCAGAAATTGTGATTCGATATCACCGTGCCAAACGGAACACGTGGCGAGCGACAACACATTAGGTCGAAAAAGAACGAAAAAGAAGCTACAAGCTAACCTTTAAATAATTTGATTTCATCAAATAAACATCGGCTAGCAAACCAGAAGTTTTGATTGGTTTTTCCAAGTATGACGTCATTAAAACACAGTTCAATTTTTTCGATTTGCACAACCATTTCCATCATCCTAAGTAGTTGATAAAACCATCAGTGACAAGCACACCAAGCATTTTCTATTGTCCTAAAAGCCTCTACCAAAATAGTACCTTTTGTGATACTTCGGATCAGCTGATGCTGGGCGGAAAAATTTATAACACGCTGATGATATCCACTCATTCTGGCATGCTAGCGACACAGGAACCAATGAACTGCGGTCAACATAAAATAAAGTAGTGTCCCGTTGGTTGTCATACTGCTTCGCCGTGCATTACAACAAGCCGAAACGTGTCTAGAATGCCTAAACGTGACCCACTATTCGCAAGGTTGGTGAAAAACCCTCCGACTGCTCACGACCAGTTTCGCCATTCTATTTCGTCCTCATCAGGTATGTGTAGTCCCCAAGATGCTGTCAACACTATGTTCTACATGAACCCACATTGGCCGAAAATTGAAGAGCATTTTAACTGAGGGGTTCGGCTGGATTCAGTTGAATCTCCAATCAACGAACTCTGACAGCATCTGGCGCCTGTTTACATTGACGTTTTGCTGAAAATAAAGAGTTAGTCAATCCATTAAAGAACCAGCGACGATCTGCTGGCCTCAGCTGGTCTTGCTTACGCAAGATCGGATTACATGTCTACATGTCTCGCATCTACGCTGCTGCGTCACCCGGTGAACTAAACAGCGTACGTGGCATTCAGGTTAGTGTTCACGTGAACACATGTACTTGCCGTACACACGAAGGTGGCATCAACGACTACTTCAAATATGGACGTAACACGCTACTCATAAGGTTGCTGAAATCTCTTCGACAGCCCACGACCGGTTCCGCCCTTCTTGGGGCTCATCAGGTAGGCGCAGTCCCCGAGTTTCCAACAGTCTTATGTGCTACTTGAACCCAAATTACACGAAATTAGCGGAATACACTAATTTGCAAATAAGTCTTTTAAGCTTAAAAACATCATTAACGAGAGATTCCAGGTGAGCCTCCCGGAAAACCAAATTGGCTTGCAAGTGAGTGTATTTGACTGCTCCTGTGTAAGCATCAATCGATAAACGCATCATTTGGATGACGCATCTTCCGCTCGCGTCTACGATGCTGCGTCACGTGGCGCTCAGGCTGGTGTGCACGTGAACAGTTGCATTTACGGATGACCAGTTGATGTCCTCAGATGTCTTGGACGAAGGACCAATTTAAACATAGTAATGTTATTTGACAGTCAGTTTAAGCTAAGTTTGAAGGACGTTATGTAAGGTAGCACAAGGGAGGTTTACGACTTATGGATGTATGCAAGCCAACAAGCGGTGATTCTCTCATTGAGTGGTCATCATTCTCTGGGTCTTAAATTATGCTGACTTGTATGCGTGAGAACGAGGAATTTACCCAAAAAAACTCAACATTCCTGAAATGCCCAGAAAATGTGGATTCTCTATTTACCCAATTTGGAACTCGGGTTATCGACAGTGTTGGTTGAATAGTAATCAACTTTTAGCTACATAATTCCTTCATGAGAAGGTTCATTTGGAATTCGATTATTATCTCATCAAGAGGACGAGTTCAGTGCCCACTAGAAAACCATCCTTTCCGTTCTACAAGCCGGGTCATGTTTTACTAGCCTCGTTCATATAAGCGAGTCAAGGATTCCATGATAAATAAGGGTTTGTTCCCGCTCTTCGGCTTGTTCGCCGCGGGTTAGATTAGACACCGGTAAACAACACGGCCGGAATGCTCAGATGTGTAGGACAGTACCTAAAAGACACCTTGTACTGTTAGGTCAGTGTCCTGTTTCAGAGAATGTTCAAAAGTGCCTTACTAAGATGAAAAGTGTTCAGTGTATGGAATAGGATATTGAATGCAAGAGATTCAGAATCACAGCTTATGATTTACCTCATCGGGATAGCCAAATATCCACGGGTTCTTCATGGTGCTGGCAATCGGGTGAAACAGTGTGAAATACACGAGTGCACCCTTGGTCCGGTTCGGATGGCAATAAACTTATCCGAGAACACGTCGGACAATGTTCTGCACCAATCCTCGTTTGCAGTAGACACTCTGGAACAAAGTACACACCCCGGCCTATTTGTAGCCCAGTTTATCGTATACAGAACGATGAAGCTTGGTATGGAGGGAACTTTGTCATAAAATGTGTGCTATCTTTTGTCTGCCTTATCACCCAGACAGCTTTTACGGTCGTTCATCTGGGCACACGCCACCCCAGACTGGACCGTATTTGAAACTTTATGGCTTTACTCCGCTGGGTTACAAAACAGGTCTGACGCGCAACTTGTTTCACATGATTCCGCACAAAAGAAGCAAGAACTTGAAAAAAATATGATGCTGTCCAATGAATACCTGAAGAAATTCATTATCATCTACGGTAAGTCAAAGTCCAAACACAGTAAGAAGGAAAGACATCTCTATCTTCATAATGGAGACAACCCACAAGATTACTGAAAACTCTTCGACAGCCCACGACCGGTTTCGCCCTTCTGTTTCGGGCTAATCAGGTAGGCGCAGTCCCCAAGAAGGGCGAAACCAGTTGTGGGATGTCGAAGAGTCTTCAGCAACCTTGTGAGTAGTTTCCTTTATGAAAATATACTGCGATATCTTGAATATCATCCCAACTGAATCATGAGGCGGTCTGTGTGTAGCACATTCAGTTGTAGAATATCATAAACGTGAGATTCGTGAAACGCACACTAAAACACAGAAATTCTAGACGTAAGGATCAGTCCCCACGACGACAACCACAACAGCAGCAACCACAACACCCATCCCCGTCGCCATCACCATTACCCCAAACACAACCGCAACCCAGGTACTTTCGATAATCACGAGAAAGCGCAGTGCCACTTGTCTGCTCAATCTTTTAGCAGGTGGCTATTCCCTAGTTGAACTCCCCCCCATATGCTTATTGTCTCATTTAAGAAGAACGAAGTTTACTGGGAGATCATACCAACGGAAATGACCTTCACACGTGGAATTTTGTGTCCAATTTCACTTGAATGCCTGGCGTTTCTGACAGAGAAAGCGACTGCGTGCAATGGAAATGTAGGTCGGTTACGAATGTCGTATCCACTGGATTAGAAGTGACTTTAGCCATGCCTTCAGCTCGGGCCGTTTGGTTATGTCGCTGGGAATTCGTGAGTGCAGGAATTGGGAGGCAACAAAACGATAGTCTAGATGTTGTAGACACCGTGGTTAGTTGCATCACAGCTCCATTTCTCACAGACAGTGAGAACACGTGATTAGGACATGTTAACAGTATATTCGCCCTCATCAATCAAAAACGCAAGACAGATGAACGTTATTCGTAAGCACATTTGATAGCAAATGTAGAGAAGAATGAAACGGTTGCTTGCGTGATTGTGTGTGTGTGTGTTGAAGGGGTCGTCATTCCCAAAATAAACATGAGCTACGTGTGAACAGTTTTCGCAAACTCAACTGGTTTTGGTTTTAAGTCTTTATCGGGGTCGATTTCAAGAGGTTTCACAGCCGCACAATTGAATCGTCTCCTTTGCACTGGCGTGAAACTACCGAAGTCGAAATGTCTGTGGTCTGCGAACTGCTTGGATTCTCGTTTGGGTCGACCTGAGAAATCTTTCTGGGTTTCTTTGTAATTTACTAATCATAAGTTTGCGGAAAATCCGTCGAAACCCCACGCCCACTGTATTGTTACGAAATAAGTTGGGTGACAAGTATGAAATGCATTCAGCCACAGATCAAGGTTCACTTCGGGGACTGCGCCTACCTGATGAGCCCCAAGAAGTGCAAAACCGGTCATGGGCTATCAACGGATTTTCAGCAACCTAATGAGTAGCACATTACAAAGACATACATGTATCGCAATATCTCGAATATCGTAGCGATTGGAGCATGAGGCGGCCTGGTGAAGCACATTCAGTTGCCCGAGAACATTATCAAAAAACGAGAGATTCAGTTGGGTTCCAGGTGAGTCCCTCGAAAGAACCAAATTAGTTTGCAAATGAGTGTATATTCGCTAATTTGGTGCAATTTGGTTTCAAGTAGAACATAAGGTTGACGGAAACCCGGGGGCTGCGCCTATCTGATGAGCCCGGAGTAGAAGGGCTAAACCGGTCGTGGGTTGTCGACGGATTTTCGACAACCTTATGAGTAGTACACTATCATCAGCAGGGACACTAGGAGGATTCGAACCCTCGACGTCCCGTCAAGGGCAGCTGATCATCTGTGTGGCTGACTCGCGCCCACTGTGCTTCGATCACGGAATTCATATCAAGTGCTGGCTTATCTCCGGTTGATATTTACTAGGTGCGTGTGCGTACTTTGACCGCCATACACTCATCAAAACGAGTCTCGCGGGCAGCTAGCTGGCAACTCAGCGAGCATACGATAGCCGTCGCCACACCCATGCAACCTACGCCTTCTGCCGCTGGTCGTCCAGCCCTGGTACGCATTCGACAGGCGGCAGGTTCCTAAGGTGTTTTTTCTACATCTTCGGAGTTCCTTGGCCGCACAATGCTCATAGGAGCAAAACCTTTGAGAGTTGAATAACATTTTTACGCCAAAATATTGCATTTTGTTGCGTATGTTCTGGAACCAAAAACCACCCTAATCTACGTTCAAATTCCAAATTTCATTGTCCACCTCTGGCGAGAAAATTCCGGTGGAATACTTTCCTAGCATCGCTGGGACCCCGGCATGCCTAGATGGCGATCAAAAGTCTGGACTGGTACTCTGAACTCAATTGTCTGTCTGTTTTTGTTCATTAGGGAAACGTCGTAGCTCTGAGAAAAATTATTCCACTGTGCGAATACGGACCGCCCACATCTTCTGGTCTTGCATCTTATATTGTAAATGTCGACGGAAAAAGCTCAGTGAACAACGCAAAGCCATAAGATCACCTCATTATTCTACTCATGGTGGGCCGAATTAAATGGTTTTTAGTCGAAAATCCCATCTGAAACCAATTTGACAATTACAAAGAGTGTTGTAACGGTAAGCGGTATATTCGAGTGACACGTGACACCAGAACCTCTGGGAAGGCAAAACAAAGTCGGAGCTGGGTTTCTATACGATACTATTAACGTGAAACATCAATTCACGAAACATACAAACCTTGACAGCAGATACTCGTCCACAACAAATGGCCCAATTGGACTATAAAAGTTCAAGCCGAATGATTAAACAAACTCCCACGTGAGACAATCAAACGTGCATAAGGTCGGCCACAAAATGGCTGGATGACCTCAAGGTCAAATGAGTGAAGTGGTAAGGACAAAAAACGAAGGTTCACACGCATGTACTAAACGCAAAAGCGGAACAAAGGTTATAAACAGGGATAGAAGAAACGTGGGGAAATTTAAATGTCAAAGTAATGGTCGATACAAGTATGATCCGGATCAACTGGTGTGGAAACACAGGTGCGACAAAGCGCGACAGAGGTCATCCCATGGTATCAACCGTTCAGGGATAGTTAGAAAATGGTTTCTAAAACCCCTGTCCAATGTTCCTTATAAATCATCAATCTTTACCATCGGCGGGTTTTTGGACAACCTTTTTTTCTGACGTGCTCTTCTCCATTCGTGCCTGATAGTAGTCACGACGTCAGGTGTGCACATCTGAACACTGTATTCGTGTACTGTTCGAGATCTCATGATCTCGTGATCAATGATGAGGCTTGGCCAGTCCAGCATCTACCAATCTTGTGTGACATGAAACGCCGTCTTGATCAAGTATCCCAACCTCCTGTCTAGTCACGTTGATCAATCGCATGGATGATCAGTTGCGTGATCGTTAACCATTCACACTTTTCTAGTTAGAATAACTCCTTTAACTACTCACAAGGTTGCTGAAAACTCTCAACCTCCTGGTCACGTTGATCAATCGCATGGATGATCAGTTGCGTGATCGTTAACCATTCACACTTTTCTAGTTAGAATAACTCCTTTATTTAATCACAAGGTTGCTGAAAACTCTTGGACAGCCCACGACCGGTTTCGCCCTTCTTGGGGCTCATCAGGTAGGCGCAGTCCCCGAACCCAAATTGCACTGTTTCCGAGAAATGCACTCATCTGCAAATCAATTTGGTTTTCACGGGAGACTCAACTGAATCTCTCGCTTATGATGTCCTTCAGCTGAATGTGCCGCACACAGGTAGCCTCATGATTCAGTTGGCACGATATTCGAGATATCGCAGTATATTTTCATAACCTTGTGAGTAGTTTCTTTATGAAAATATACTGCGATATCTCGAATATCGTGCCAACTGAATCATGAGGCTACCTGTGTGCGGCACATTCAGCTGAAGGACATCATAAGCGAGAGATTCAGTTGAGTCTCCCGTGAAAACCAAATTGATTTGCAGATGAGTGCATTTCTCGGAAACAGTGCAATTTGGGTTCGGGGACTGCGCCTACCTGATGAGCCCCAAGAAGGGCGAAACCGGTCGTGGGCTGTCCAAGAGTTTTCAGCAACCTTGTGAGTAGTTAAAGGAGTTATTCTAACTAGAAAAGTGTGAACGGTTAACGATCACGTATATGCATAATGCACTACTCATTGACAGCCCATTTTTGAGCAACCTTATGAGTAGGTATCGCGATATCTCGAATATCGTAGCGACTGAAACATGAAGTGGCCTGGTGCAGCACATTCAGTTGCCTGGGAAAATCACAAACGAGAGATTCAGTTGGGTTCCAGGTGAGTCTCTCGAAAAACCAAATTAGTTTGCAAATGGGTGTATATTCGCGAACCTTAGTACCCGTTTATGATATTCTACAGCTAAGTGTGCTGCACACAGGCCACCTCGTGTTTCAGTTGGCACGATATTCGAGATATCGCAGTATATTTTCATAAAGAAACTACTCACAAGGTTATGAAAATATACTGCGATATCTCGAATATCGTGCCAACTGAAACACGAGGTGGCCTGTGTGCAGCACACTTAGCTGTAGAATATCATAAACGGGTACTAAGGTTCGCGAATATACACCCATTTGCAAACTAATTTGGTTTTTCGAGAGACTCACCTGGAACCCAACTGAATCTCTCGTTTGTGATTTTCCCAGGCAACTGAATGTGCTGCACCAGGCCACTTCATGTTTCAGTCGCTACGATATTCGAGATATCGCGATACCTACTCATAAGGTTGCTCAAAAATGGGCTGTCAATGAGTAGTGCATTATGCATATACGTGATCGTTAACCGTTCACACTTTTCTAGTTAGAATAACGCCCTTGACATTTCAATCGACACGGAAGTTTTTCTTGGCCACGGGTGATGATACAGCTCCTTCGCCAACCTCAGGTGACATGATATTCGGTTCAAGATAACGCGTGATAAATACGAGACTGTTTGAACTCGCGGATTTTATTTTAGTACGGTTCCGATTTCTTGTCGGTTTCAGCGTTTTTTAACTTGCCTCATGCAAACACTGAAAGTGAGCATTGCTCACTTCAGTCGGATTCACTCGCACTTGCATTAGGAGCTTTCTCAAGTTGTAAAATGTACAGATTAGTCATGCTGAGTGAATTAGACGTTTGAATTTGTACGTTGAGAAATCGTGATAGTTAATATTTGCACTGGATGCCATGGCACAGCGAGATTAGACATCCAAAAACATTGGATTGTTGACTGCCATGAAATGGGAATAAAGAATCGTTCGTCAAAAGTGGTGTGAAATTATTTTGCAAGTGAGCATAGTTGAAAGTGTCGTTGTGCACGGTCTGTCATCTTAGTTAAATGGCTCTGTGCAGATATGAGATGAACTATTTTGCTCTACTTCATGTGAGCCAGCTGCCTAGAAGTGATGCAAATCTCACGCTAATATAACAAATAAACGACGGTTCGCGCCTCTAGTTGGAAGACGCGTATGCGCTCGTGGCGAACTTCAGGGTGAATGACGCAATATTTATTTTGGTGCGCAGTTCGAAAGAGATTCGCATAATTGCGTTTAAATTCGAGGAAAATTTGACGAAAATTATACCCTTAAGATAAAACCAAGCGCTCTTCGAATTCTTACAAATATGAAAAGTTCCAAGCAATGTAGGTGGATCGAAACGATGAGAACGACTCAATGTTTCGCACCCCTGCACTGATTTCCCTCATCGGACCACCAGACCCTCCGTTAATTTGGCACTGTTTAAAACGCTGTGACACACTAGTCGATTTACAACAAATCAGGAATCGCATTATGAAATAAGTTGCTACTGGACGGTTATGACTTTAGGTGGTGAAAACCTCACTTGCATACTCGACGCATATCAGATCCTGATTCGCTTTTACTAAAACTCTGCTAGAGAATAAACAGGAAGAAAGAATTGATTTGCTGTCACAGTTGAGTCGTGCAATTGTACGGATACAAAAGCCGGTGAAAACAATACTTGTATGCTCGAACCACATCCGAAACTGAGTGGTCTTTCGCAATTTTGATGCAGTCCAGCTTCCTGAGATTGCATTTCCTGTAACATGAGGGTGAGACACCGATTCATTCCGTTAACAAAGAGTTATCTGACGCGTTCTTCTTTCGGCGCAGATGTTGATAGGTATGAACCTCCGACCTTCTGCGCCATTCAAAGTATGCAACATGCATGGGTCTGGACAATGAATCGATTACGCACGACAAATTTGTCGGCTGCAGTCGGAAAGAGGCGATCAGATGCGTAAATCATAGAAATATTGGAAAATCCAGTTGCTATCTTTTCGAAAATTTGATTATTGTTGAGCAGCTGGTGATCATTTTGAGGTGAGTTGTGGCGGGGACGAAATTTTTGAGGGTCATATCTACGAAAATCAATCTGTTTGTCGGTATTCGCACGCGAGTGATTAAACGATGGAGAGATGAGCGAATTTCCATTTGTTAATCAGCATAGGCCATAATAGTGTGAATATCGATTGCTCGTCCATACAGCGTTGGGAAATACCGATGGAAGCAAATGATCGAGTACCATAATTATTAAGGAGTAACCATATGACATCCAGTCGGTTTCTGACTATATACCTCTGACTAATTACATTGAAATCATCAAATTATCGGCGATAACTCAGGTTTGCCAACTGGTAGCACCCAGTTCGAACATTGAGATGGATCTTCATTATGAATTTTCCACCCGACTTATTCCAGTGAATGAAGTCGCCATTTCCAAAGTTTCCCAATACGCAGCCGAAGTGTGAGTACTATTCAGCCGAATTGAGACAACGCACTACAAGTCATCCAGATGGCCTGTTACACACGACCCGTAAGGAATTAGGGGAAAACGCCCAATAATTGCGCGCTTGGTCCACAGCTCTTGGGGTTATCAGTCTTGTCCGTTAATCTTCGTTCCTGGTCCTGAAATTATCATTACTGAATTTGAAATCTTGGGGGACCCAGGCAACCACGCAATAGTTCTTCATTCCAACGGTCTTGGTCATTTGAGTTTGATTTGTGCTGTGATTGGTCATGGTACCAGTGTATCGAAATTAGCTGTCGGGCCAGTTTTTTTGCTTTTAGTCACAGTTTACAGTCAGTCAAATGCCCTGGAATATGGACACAAGCCCCAGTCACGTGTGGATCGATATCGTAGCGTGTGGTGTGCGCGTGTCGTCTGTAGGTGCTGCTTTCCGATTGGACATAGGGGTTGTCTCCGTGTCCTGCTGCTCACTGCAGCACCAGATTCTGGTGCATGGGCATGATTGCTCGCCTTTTCCAGATGTCTTCGCCCTCATTTGTTGACCTGCCGCATGGGACCGTGTCATGGGACCGTGACTGGTTTTGAGTGATTACTCACATGCCTAGCTACTATGCCTGGTAGCCAGTCCATCATGGTGAATACTTCGAATAATTCGAGTGTTATGAAAGTGGGACTGGGGGACCTTCTGCGTCTAGGACCATTGAAATCTGCCCGCCCTTTTCTGTTGGCTGCCAGATGTTGTTGTGGAGATGTTCCGATACGCCCACAAGGGAAAGGTTCGGCTTGTGACTGATGATTGGAGAAATGTGAAAAAAAGTTCTCAGTGTGCATATCATGATCCTGTAGCTATTGAGGCTTCCAGTTGAAAGTTTCCAGTTGATCACTTGACCGCAAACGACTCACTGGAGTGCGGATATTCCGCTTCCAAAGGATAGTATTGAAATACGACACATGGGCTGAGGTAACCTGGACTTTATTAATGGGGATTAATCGTTCATCTGTAGCACCCTAACGTCGCCTAGCTGCCATGCCACCCGAAAGAAGCACGAGGGCTGGGATACTGCCAGGTTGCCCAAGCCTAGACAGGGAAGTCGAGAGGCAGAGGTCGGGTTCGAACCACGGACGTTGCGGTCAGTAAGTTCGCGCTCTAACCAATTTGGGCCATCTCGCCCCAGGAATCCAGAACTGCACAAATAACTGACTCAAACCAGAACTAGTGGAGCGCGCTTAATGGGCCTACAGTCAACAAAACTACAGGTCAAGGACCAGGGAAAAGGTTCAAATTCACGAGGAGTTTTGAAAGCCAGAACACAACTGCTCACAACGACGGAGCGCATGTTTGATATTTCTGACATTGACCGCCAAAAAATACCCCCCCTACACAAAAAAGATTAGAAAAAATGGATATAAAATTTGTAATTTTAAGCTTTATTGAAGAAGGTCAAATTGGGACATGTCATTAACAATCCGTTTGTCGGTACCTTCGCCTCCAAATGAACTCACACAAGTAACTGTCCACTAAAGATCGGTGTGTGCCGCATTGACGTTTATTCTGCATCTTGTAGACGTGCCAAAGAGATTCTATGGTTTGCATGTGAGCTCTAGTCGTTGGACCCACAAAGTTTTCGGTATGATTAACTGTTTCATGAGTATAATAAATATCAATCATCGTTTCCATTCCTTGGTATGATGCCCACATATCAGAGATGATGATTGAGCCGGGAGCGATGCAGGCCTGGATTGTGTTCATCAAAGTGGCTGCAGTTCGATCTGCCATCGTATATATGAAACCTCTTTAGTTTCCCGGCAGATCCCTCCGAAAATCCACTGCTGGGGAAAGACTCTCCCTGCATGGTTTTTACGGCGAGATACTACCGAGATATTATCGAGATATTGGACCAGCAATAAATGAATAGAATTACTGTCCTAAACCCCATCCTAGACCGTTGCAGCCAAGTCCCATTTTGAAGACCGATTTATTGCCGACACCGTCGGACATTGCACCTCCACCTGTCAGAGAAAGTTGAAAGTGTCATTTGGTGGCCATTGTTGCATAAACGTTGCTAATGGACCACTCCGTGGCTTTGCGAAAAACGTATTGTCGCCTCTTTGTCATGAACGAGGGTTGAAAGCGTCAGAAAGTTCAATTAAGGTTTTACGTCCGAAAGGAGATAATTTCTGCACAAAGTGAGCCTAGATTAGAATAAGGAATCGTTTTCATCCAGAATAGGTCCACATGCACTCTTTGCATTAGTGGCGGGGCTTATCTGGAAAAGATCCGCTGAAGTTTGCTTGCGGTTTTTGCAGTGTGACACTTCATAGAATGCATCAGACACTGACCACCACTACTACTCTAGGCTGGAATTCGTCCATGCTCGGAAACATAGTGGAAAATCTCGCGAGGAAGCAGCGGTAAAACGCCAAGATCATGCGGGCTCAATGAAGGACACTGTTCACAGTACTGAGTTGGCAAATCTAAGCTTTCTAGCTCAATTGGTAGCCAAGTTCTGAATGAATATGGACTACTCTTTCACCCCATCAGCTTACATGATGTAGACCACGTCTATGTGCGTATCTATTAAGGTCATTTCAGTCTTTTTCCATCGAAAGCAGATACGAACTTTGTGGCTATAGATTGTCTTGAATGTTGACTTACATCTATACTGAAATTCAAGATGTTCTGGACTCAGATATCCAAAAACGATTGTCCAGAGGACCACCTAGAAGAAGCCTTCTATTGGTGAATACGGTGTTCCTCTAATGCTTCTCCGATCGTGCAGCGAACTCTTCATATACAAGAACCATTCAGTCTAGTGCCGGCGAAATTCATCATTAGATTGATGGGGAAATGCCCAAAACTCCGTATATGTTTGATAGAAACTTGGGGACTGTGCCTACCTGATGATCTCGAAACAGAAGAGCGAAACCGCTTGTAGGCTGTCAAAGGGTTTGTTTGATAGTTGGGGACTGTGCCTACCTGATGATCTCGAAACAGAAGAGCGAAACCGCTTGTAGGCTGTCAAAGGGTTTTCCGCAACCCTATGAATAGTATATTGCGTCTAAAACCTAACCTGATACATTGTGACTTGTTGTTCTCCAACAAGATCCTAATCTTTTTCACAAATCGAAAGTGCAGACGTTATCTGGTTGATTTTCGTGTAGCTATGGTTAAGTTTAGCTCGACAGGTGGCACTCAGGGCACTACCTACCCAGCCTGGAAACTGATTTTCTTACCGTACAGTGGCTTTTCTGAAATGCGACAAGCCATAGAGTGTAAATAAAACGGCGTCACAAAAACTACGAAGTGCTGCGAGCTTCGTGGCTCAATGATAGCTCACTTTTTTGAGGCCGGCAATTCAGCTGAACAGCCAGGATCTTTAGACAGTCATATCTTGGGAAATAAGATGTTCGCGTGTCTCAAGAGCGAGATAAAGATCGCTTGGTTCAGTCAACAAAATACCACGAGACTCGTAGATTATGTGCGTCTCAATCGGTGCACCCTTGAATTGATTAGTATGCCCCTCGAATGTCACACAAGTGCGATTTTTCCATGAGTTTTTACAGGAGAATCCTGCCCATCTGCAAATGCCGCAAACACCTACGGCTGACCAAAGAAAGTGCTTAGCCAATTTCAAGCGTGCGTAACGCTGCCTGACTGGAAGCCCTGCCAGGCGCGTTAATCGACCGACACAACCATGAAAGTCACCTGGTCGTCTTCCGAGGTGTCGAGCAAGCCAATCACACCGCTCAGGCATGAACACAACTGGCTGTTCAGGTGTGATAGATCAGGTCCGGCGTGCACTGGGAACACGCTCGCCTCGAATGTGTGACGTCTGGAGTTAAAACCCTAGCCAATGCTATTAAACACTGCTGATGAGTCCTTATAAGAGCGAAACTCGAGTCTAGCGATTTCTTCCTGTGCTGTGGAGTCTCACCAGGGTACCAGGAGGCCTGTCCAGACGAGTGATGTGAGCGTGAAAACTAATAGATTCAATTCAATACCGGTTAGTCCCCCGGTATTGAACACAGTCCCAAAGAGGTAAAGTAAACGGGAACGATTCCGAGTCCACCAGATTCTGTTGGGAGTGCATAGGGGAGTTCGATATGGTGTGAAACGAAGTTGGACAAAGAGAAAGGCTCAAATCATTTACCGCGTGCCAACTAGACTGCCAGTATCTATTCGACGACGTTGCTTGACAACGGCCGAGGCAGTCGCTATACGCCTGCGAAACCCGGTACTGTGCTGTCAAAAACGTTTCGTGCGAACGCTGAGCCTGCCTTGGTCGTGTGACACGAATCAACCGACCAATTCACTCAAAAGCCCTCCTCACTGTCTCACAGCATCCAACTAGATGCGACATGGGGGGGAGGGAGGCGCAGACAACCAATCGTTCGTGTCTCCACGTTTTTGCATTTCACTAACCAATCTTCGTAGCGTATTTCATTTTTCGCTCTTATTTTAACCATTAGGTATGTACTGACTTGATGACGAGATCCCGAAAGCATTAATGTTCGTCACTGTGTTATTTTTCAAACCATGGAAATATTCAAGCAAAAGAGAAAGGCGATGGTCCGATAGGATTTTGTGTTTGTATTTAATGAACGCTTAATGACCAGGACGTTTTCTTAGAATCCGATACACTTCGCGACTTGTTCCGAGGACCCTTGAGGCAGTAATCTTTCCTAAATAGGAGAGGTTAGTGGGATCACCTACCAAATTTGTTCAACCTGGCTCGTGATTTTATGTCTAAGAGATTCCACGCCAATCACAGTGTCATTAGAGTGTCATCAGACCGAGGAAAAGAAACACGACTGGGTTGAACGTGAGTTTTCATAGCAGAACAGAAGAGAGCTGGAGTGAGGCTATGAAACCGCTTGAGTTGGTACTGATTGGGACACAAGTGGACTGGTTTCCATTGGCAAAACACATTCGTGTACAAGCTTCATCAGTCGTTTCTCTTTGCGTCCAGCAATGAGCAGTTGTCACAAAAGGCCAATAAACTGTCTTTCTGGCGGCTACGGAAGAAACCGAACGTAAAATAGATGCAGCGGCACTCGGTGTGGTGCACGATTACTCTGTATCGTTGCATTTTGGTCTCAATAGCATATTCCTTTCAAACAGTAACAAAGGTATGAATGTGCCACCAGCTGGCTGATATTTGATAAGCTCATTTCTTAGGAACATCCTCCAGCAATTGCTTATTTTTCCGCTGACTTTACAACTGTTTTGAGACCTGTCAGGAGCGGATGTTTTTTTTATAGTTCCAAGCAGATGCTCGTGTGTACTGAAGGTGGATTTTACTGAATGTTGAAGAATAAAAATACAAAAATACAATAGAAAGAAAGGGGAGGGTTTTCTCAGTCTCGAGTGGTCTCAGTTTGGAAGGGTCTGGTTTGTAGTGGGAAATTGTCTTTCTGCACGATATTGTCGCTACGGTCAGCGTGTCAGGTAAAGCAATCCAAGATAGTCGTGGAAGATGAGCAGCGCGTGCTTCAACTTGACCACAGAGTCCTCCTTCCCCCTTAACTCCTGTCGTCCCCTTACCTCTGATCAGCACACCTCAGATTGTTCTTTGGCGTAGTAAATCAAGCTGATCACAAACGACTGCAAGCAGGTTCAAGTGGACAGCCGCCAGATGATCGGTATCAACGGGAAACGATCTTTAGACATTCTGTGTGCTTTTCGAAGCAGTGATAAAACTTGTCTTTGACTTTGGTGGATCTAAAAGAAAGGTTATCCATAGTTGACGAGCGCTATATCTTTCTGATAAGTGCTAAGTGATAAGTGCTGACACGACCCATTTGCCCTCCTGACTTGTCAACTATCACTTTTAAACTCAAAGTGGACACGACTTTTTGAGATCCCCAAGCAAACATCACCCAGAGAACTATGTCAAGGGGATGCCATACTGTTGGAGTAGTTCATCAACAAGGGATTCGATCAACTTCCAGCTACTTTTCAAATAGTGCTGATGGAAAGCGGAAAGCCAGGAAACGTATGTATGGACCAGTGTTATGAACTTAGTAGAAGCTGTTACCCGACCAGTCTAAGGACGGATAGTTGGGAAGCTGGGGACGCTGACTCAGTAGGCCTGGACACATGCGTTACATCACAAAAAAAGCATAAAAGAAAAGAAACCAATTAGGGGGACGGAATTTATGTACACTAGACACGACTAATGAGCAGTCCAACAGTGGCGCAAGCCAATTAGCCAGACGGATACTGCGCCACAACGCTTGCATCACTGTCTAGTAGAGTTTCGTCTAGTGAATGCAACTCGGATCGATACAACATGATCGTAATTCACAAATCTTTGGAACAGCATCAAATTTGCTTTGAATCAGACGTTGATTTACTCGTAATCAACTGACCACATGTCTGCTTTGTAGTTGAGTAGTCATCGCCCCTCCTGAAGAACTTGTTCACTACCAAGCTGAGGAGTTTTAACTGACAAACTAGTTTGGCAAACCGAGTGGCGGGTTGCTAGATCAGTGGGAGACTGCTAGAAACTGCTAGTCAATGGTTCAATCGTACAATTTCCCAGCGCTTTCCTGACAAGCTATGGTGAATACGAAAGGCCTCGCGTAGCTGAACACAGGAGGGTTTGGTCATTACAGCCTATTCATCGATGTTTGATCTTGTCTGAACTTCAGGACTGGTCTAGGTCTACAGAGTCTACAGTGGGTGATTCCTCAGTGCTCCGTCTTGATATGCTTTGTTCTCTGACATGCTCTGACATGCTGACTCACATGATTTGTTTGCATTAGTGACGCGCGTTCGCGTTTTCATAGACTCAGTCGTATTGAGAACTAGCACCGCACAGGAGCTGCCAGGTTCTCTTTGTAAACTTCGTCCCTTATCTTCAACATGGCTTCGTAATAAATCTCTCATCCACATAAGGCACTTGACGTCTCGACCTCAGATGCGGAAGCCGTCATTCTGTGGGATTTGTAGTTTTTAAGCACAGAATAACCAAATTCGCTACAAAATAAACCTCACAATATAGAAAACAGCTTAAAATCCCTTCGAAAAAAGCAATAGGAGAGAATTGTACTGATAATGACGAAAACCAATGACGTTGAATAGACATCCATCCAGTTATTTGCAGCCAAGTTTGGGTCATCACTGTGACAGTCATTGAAACTGATCTGTTCATTACTTCTCTTCCCACTCCGCTGCAACCAACTCTGTACTAAGAAACTTTTTCGAGTTTTCGGAAGCTTCAATCAAGCGATAGGTCTGTTGCTTCATGTGAACGAGCCCAGTTTTGTCGGTCTTGCGGGTTGGTAGCTTCTTAAAACGGGGGTCCAAACATGAGAAACAAGGCCACTTTGGTCTCACTTGCATCAGCCATCCGTGTGTAAATCGGTCATATGGCTGGTTATATCAATAAGATACACTGGCTGTATTCGAAGTGGCATGGTTCTGGAAGGACGTGGATATATTTCCATAAAAACCCTTTTTTTTAAAAAAACGAAGCATCTTTAGGTTTTTTTTTGCCTCCCAGACGGGGACATCTCTGTCCCCGTCTGGATTCTTCAAAGTCTCTTCCGTTCATTGATTGACTACTGATAGGAGTCATTACACAGTTATCTTCCAGAAAACAGATAAGTCAGGTTGTCCTTCTGAATCTTAACCCCTTTTTTTAAAAAAAACGAAGCATCTTTAGGTTTTTTTTTGCCTCCCAGACGGGGACATCTCTGTCCCCGTCTGGATTCTTCAAAGTCTCTTCCGTTCATTGATTGACTACTGATAGGAGTCATTACACAGTTATCTTCCAGAAAACAGATAAGTCAGGTTGTCCTTCTGAATCTTGTGTCCCTCTGAGAATTGCTGATTTTATTCTTCCTGCAATGGCATCTTCCTCTTCTTAGAGGCCATTTGCCGCTTATTTTTGAAGACCATGGTCACAGACATAAAAAATGAATGCAAGTGATGACGGTGAAAGGGTTACAGGAGAGAAACGTCTCATTGGAAGTCATGCCACCAACCATTCCTAGTCAGATGAGGTGATCTTCAACGTATGCAAGAGCGTTTGGTGTGGAGACACACGTGTAAAGACCAATAGATGAAACAAGTACAGACAATGCTCAATGCTCTTCAAGCCGCAGTAAGCGCTAGCACAGTCAACGCTTGCACATCAGGCACAAAACGCCCCTCGTACCAGCTAGAATGGACTCTCAATGCCATGTACCACGTATTGAAGTATCGCAAGTACGTAGGGAGCTCAAAATGACGAGCAAACACAAGTCACTGACTGTGACCTAAGGGAGCCCCAGTTCAATAACGGCCTTGGCGGATTGACGAATGCAGATTTCTTGGTATGGAACAACATTGATTGGTGAGCTAAAAAAAAATCAACATCACAATTGATTGCATATAGGACTGAGATGCTAGCAAGGACAAAATCATCAGCACCGTACTTCTGCCTCTTTTAATTCCTCAAAATCACCTCCAGCCCATCCGAGACTACGCTTATCATAGTTACTCGGCTCCCTCGAACAACGTTTAGGCTTGATGAAAGACATCGAAGTTAGTGCTCTAGGCACCTTGGATAGAATGTATCCCAGATGACGGAGACACTTTCTGAGTTCCCTTGCAATTAGCTTATGACGAAAACATCCAGCACCATCCAGGAGGACTGCACAATCTGCATCAAACTCTCCGGTTGCCAATACAGCTTCCGCGAAAGAAAATCCTCTGGCTATCATGACCACGTTTCTGACACTTGTCCTAACCGGTTGCATCGAAGCTGGATAACGCAAATAAATACACAAAGTATTACTATTACTACTGCGGCCAATATCACGCAGCTGCGCGAACAATTCATGGATGAACTTGACCTGCATGTGTCCTTGGAAGTGGGCACCTCCTGCTGCCAGTTGTATCAAGAAACCCATGTCGACTTCGCTCCGCTCTCCTTCACTTTTTCTTCCGCGATCTCATACTGAGGCACTCAAACTTAAAAACATCTCATAGTACCTCCAGATTCGCTGCAATCATAGACAGCAACCAGAGAATGGGTATCGATATGCGCCGATAACAAGAATTTCATCCACAAGCCCCCCTTTATGAACAAAATAAAGAAAAACTGAGCAAGGAGCACGGCTATTCTAGCCTACAGAACTAGGCTAAATGCTCACTTTAGAGATCTGCGTTGAATAGGAGAGCTGGGAAATTATTGGCTAATCGAGCGCGCTTCAAAACGCGGATCGCTGTCCATTCAAAACAGCTCGATAAGTGTTTTCAGGTCAAGAAAACATAAAACACCTTAACGCTGCAAGGGCATGACTTGACGGAAGTGATTCCCAGTTTTCGATATTATTGATCTGTTCTCGTCAGATGCGTTTTTGTTGGTACTAATGAAACTGAGAAGATACGCAAAATGTCATAGGTGTTTCCCAATGAACTGTGATGAACTACAAAACACATCTCAAAGGACGGTGTGACGGATGTCATCTGTAATAAGAACTGTACTTTGTGTTCATGTGGGGACTGCCCTCCACGTACTACAGATCAACACGATTCTTGCTGTGATTCCAACGTTTACAAAGTCCTTAAGCTCCGTTTTGTTTAACAGATTCGTCCGATTGTATGGGTGGTGTTCACACACACACACACACATTACTCTCTCTCTCTATATATATATATATACATATATATGACATATACATATATATGACCATCCGGTCACATCTTCCGGAAATTCATTATCCTCGTTTCCCTGTTATTTCCTACCGCACAAGCTTCCTTGTTTGCACAGTTGGTCGCGGCTATCTTTCGTGACATTAGTATGACGGTTTCACAGCGAACCGCTCATGCGAGTCGGCTTGGCTTTTTGTACATGTTCACAAAATGTTACGGCGTTGAGTGTGTGTGTGTGTGTGTGTTAGATGGAAACGGGGCTTAGGAGAGGTTGGCAGACATCGTTTTCCCAGTTGCCCAAAGCCACGTAAGACAGACGTGCTTGCGTCACAGTATGAGAGTAAATGGCTTGGTCACGTGCGCCACTGTCATACGATTGTCTGGAGCGGAGCATAGTAAATAGACGCGCAGATACACAAACTGTGATCCGGAATGAAACCGGTTTAGCGTAAACAGACAATTGGATCATGCGTAAATGCCGAACACTAAGTTTTTTCCAAATGTGAGTTCACTATCCATTTAATGGTGATATTGCAGTGAGATTTATATTCCAAGCAAGCAAGCAAGCAACCAAACCAAACTACAAGCCAATGGAAAAATTCCTTTCCGCTGCGAAACTTTCAGATTTTAGGGTCTAAAAAATGACTTGGTAGTTATTTCGGAGGATGGCGTATGTTCAAGGCGATATGGCAAACATTCGTGTGAACTGTCTTCCTCAATCCAGATCAAATTAATTCGTTGTTGTCTGATATTGAAGACACAGAAGCAATGGATTGCAGTCCTCTACTTGTCAAAAATCATCATCCGCACACGTTCGACGAGGTGCTACGGACGTTCGAACCCCCAGCAGTCCACACAAGAGGTTGAAAAGATTACCTTTCATACACAGTTAGCTGATCGGTGGTCTGACACCACAAGGTCGGGTCCAACAGTCGAAGACACAGGTATTCTCTCTGTCAGGAATTCTTTTGGGTTACACCCCAGTTGAACACATGGTTGTTCCAAGTGTCTAGTCATCAGACTGCATCCCACAATACGCCAGTAGAAAAAGCCTACACGAAAGCTTTTGGCACGTGATTTCTCACTTCATCCGGTTGACGCCACTGAATCGTTCACCTTACGTTGAGAGCGCTGGCTTAAAATGTGCGCATAAAGCTTACGGTAAGCAGCCATTTATCGCTGGAACTTCGAAACCGTAACCCTACGATTCGTATTTGAACACTGCTCTAGTCAAATACAGGTGGCAGTCCGATTAGCTTACACTCAGTTCGTAGCTCCGTAATCCCAGACACTTCATTAGATTCTCGTTTACCATTGTGTGAACAAGGACGAGACTTTCGAAAGTTTGACGGGAAACTTACCTGAAACCCAGTTGAATCTGCTGTTATGAGTAGTGTGTTGCGTCTGTACAATGTATGGCGATATCCCGAATATCGTATCAGTTGAAACATGAGGCAGACTTGGACACCACACTTAGCTGAATGTCAACATCGTAAATAGGTGATCAACTGGGATTCGGTTGAGTCTCCTATCAAAAACAATTTCTTATGCAGATGTGAGTATTTGTCAAAATTTGTTCAATTTAGGTTTAAGTAGAACATAAGGAAGACGGAAACTAGGGGACTACACCCATCTATTGAGCCTCAAGAAGGGTAAAACCACTTGTGGGCTGTCGAAGAATTTCCAGCAATCTTGCGAGTAGTGTGGTAAGTCTATACAGGAGTGAAACACATGTGCAGTACTTTTTAGCCTCCCTACGCGTATTGCTTTTATCTGAGGGGCGAAACTTATAGGATGGTTAAATTTCCTCTCGGTTTATTCATCGCGATATTAAAGATCCTGGTATTTTCCAAAAAAAACAGTATTCCTGTTGCTGGTATGCGTATATTCACATCACTGTCTATGGACGATTCGTACGTACGCCTTCCATGGGCTTATTTGCACTCCTAAAAGCCCTTAATGTGAGGTCAGACAGTGGATCTGTGATCGTTCGGCCGCTTCGGGAAATCAGTTGAACATGAGGCAGACTTGGACACCACACTTAGCTGAATGTCAACATCGTAAATAGGTGATCAACTGGGATTCGGTTGAGTCTCCTATCAAAAACAATTTCTTATGCAGATGTGAGTATTTGTCAAAATTTGTTCAATTTAGGTTTAAGTAGAACATAAGGAAGACGGAAACTAGGGGACTACACCCATCTATTGAGCCTCAAGAAGGGTAAAACCACTTGTGGGCTGTCGAAGAATTTCCAGCAATCTTGCGAGTAGTGTGGTAAGTCTATACAGGAGTGAAACACATGTGCAGTACTTTTTAGCCTCCCTACACGTATTACTTTTATCTGAGGGGCGAAACTTATAGGATGGTTAAATTTCCTCTCGGTTTATTCATCGCGATATTAAAGATCCTGGTATTTTCCAAAAAAAACAGTATTCCTGTTGCTGGTATGCGTATATTCACATCACTGTCTATGGACGATTCGTACGTACGCCTTCCATGGGCTTATTTGCACTCCTAAAAGCCCTTAATGTGAGGTCAGACAGTGGATCTGTGATCGTTCGGCCGCTTCGGGAAACCACTCTGACTTTTTAAGCAATCACCTCTACCCGCCGTCATGACAATCCTGATTTCCGTATAGTGCATATTTATTGCTGCCCATATTAGGCAATTAAGACAGCACAGAGCCTGGTCTTCCCAGGATTGTCTATCGTGTTCTCAAATTCTTGCATCTCCATGTAGAGTCTGTCTATTCCACATGATTCGAGGTGAACATCATTCAGCTGCGATGAAGTGCCTTGGAATTTCGATGTTGCGAACAGAAGCACGAGGCAACTTGCAGTTGCTGTATTGTCCTAACGCTCTGCACTACAACTACCTTGAAGGGGGATCAAGGCGCACCAGTTGGAGGTGCCTTGTATCGGAAAACTAACACTTGGGTCTCACACGCAATCATCTGTTGGTTTTCACCATCAAAGCAAATGGGGTAGAAGTACTGGACGCACAAATACTTCAGTGTATTGGGTTTCTGAGTACCCACTAGTCATAACTTGTCACAGGTTGATGAAAAACATCGTTCGTTTGATTTGACCGACAGACCCACCGCTAATGAAATTTGCAAAAAAACTAAGCGGCACATCGATCCTGCAGACAAAAACCGCACATCACTGCTTCCAGCTGTCACGACACTGACACCGCAATCATGACTCATTCAAGCGGTAAAAATCGGTCCAAACGACATCACTGACAAACCCCTCACAAAGAAGCGATCGGTGTAGGGTGACAATAGGGAACGTGTTCAGCGTTGTTGCTGGTGCACACCGTCATACCTTGACAACGCGAACTGGCGCCAACGCAGCTTAAGCAAACTGGGATTTGTAAGATCAATCGGACGTCATGTAGCATCCTTGGAAGAGGGTACGTAGATCAATGACCTAGAGATTCCGGCTAACGATACAAACGGAGCCCCAGCAGCCCACGAGGAAGCCCACGATCGAATGCACACCTTGAATACACGACGAGTGTTGATGACACCGACGCTTTGCGAAACATGTTCAAGATGGCGCTACTGTGTGTTAGGCCACATGAAGACATCGGTGAGCAATGTGGAATTTTTTGTGACGCATCAACTTGGCGTTTATCATTTTTTGTGGCGGCTGGGGTTTTCGACCAACAAATTTGGCGAGCAATGGCCACCAGGCCACGCCACGGGAGCAGAACCTTCCTCCACAAACAACTGCTGGGTGAAGTTTGTCTTCAGTCATTCGCTTTGTGCTTAGTTTGTCTGTCGCCAGTCTGTTCCTGTTCTTCTCGCTAGCATGAATATACTAACGCCTTGTGATAACTCGTGTCGCTCATTTCAGACAGACTGAAGTAAAGTTACCTTCGAGTCCGTTTAGTGAATACCTATTTTACTACAACGTCTCACTTCGAGAAAGTTATCACCCTCCTCAAACTAAGTTTGATTCTTGACCAACCTTGCGCGTAGCACGCTGTTCCACAATGTCCACAGCAGTGTTCAGGTATAAATATATCAACAGTAATTTGGACACAATTTTTCTTCAAGCGTAGAGGTTAGCATCATGTATCTGTTTGATAAAACGACACGCCACGTCAGGTTACCTAAGAATGGCTTCGGTAACCTCAGGGGATGCACTCGGGATTCCCATCGGGACCACAAGAAAAAGGGATTGCTGGTCTGTTTAAACACACATACGAGCAGCTCCCAATAAGGGACTGATATTTTAGCAGTTTGATCGTTTGCGCGCGTTTTTTCCTTCGAATATCCACCCCTAGATTCAGTGTTTTTGAAACTGCGGTCTCCGCCCTTGCTACAGACAGAGTTGGAAGCCTTCAAGGTAGGAATCTCTGAAGACAGATTCCTTTTTCGAAAAAGTTTGGTGGCTTATTCATTGCTGGGCAGCGTTTGGCTTTTGACTCAAAAGCTTCGTCAGGCCAAGTGACTAGGTTCTGAGGTTGGTCGAGATTTAAGGCAAAAGGAGAACCAATCAGCTAAGTCAAGCTAAATCTCTGTTGGATGTCGGGCGAGGGATTTTTGTGTGTTAGAGTGGTTGAACAAGTGTTGGGTCGGTGAGGAAACCTAAAGGTGTTTGGGTCCAGCCTAGAGTCTAGTTCTTCTGCTTCGGTTCACTTGATGATCACTCTTGAATGTCGTTTGAACCTTCTGTCCGTCTGTGTGGATGAGCTAGTGCTAAGATAGTTTTGTAAGAGGGATGCTGCAACCTTTGATCGGTTTGGGATTTCCACCTGATCGGTTCCAAGTATTTTTCACGTGATAGAGCAAATCCCTGTTTTTCTATGGTGTCTGATGTTCTGGAGATTCGATGGCCTCATTTAGTACCACACTGGTCTTCACAGCAAGTAAGAGGTTTGAGGATGGTGGTAGAACAGTCTCTTTTACGCAACAGCTTCTCAGATCCGTTTCAAGACCAAATTTTCACGCGCTAGTACTAGCACCTATCAGAGTTCTATACAGCACCAAAAACCATAGCAAGCTAAATTTTTGGACTAAATTCACTGTTTGAACGGCTCCAACCTAACTCCAACCGTTATTTTAGCTGGTGTGCATCACCTGCCACCAAAATGTCTGCTTACTGCTCACACCCTCAGAATCTGTAAAATCATCCCTGAGTAGACATCACCCAGTAATACCCTAGCAGATATTTAATCGCCTCACAAATGAGAGACGATGCTCACCCCAAGAGCATTCATTATAAAAAAAAGAGTTGTTTGATCTATTTTAGAATCTCTCAAGTTGACCTCTGCTAAAAGTGATTCTCCTTAGTGTAGAAAAACATTTGCTGCTCGGAAGCTATGCTATATTCCCTTCCGTGGAGTAGTTTCTCTTCAGTAGGGTCTCTTTTAGAAGGCGTTACTCTATAAAATTGACAGAACCGTTGCTTGGGCTAATCTCCAACACTAGCTTCGTTCAGACTGCAATGACTACCCTGAAGTTCAAGTTTATCTGGCGTCAAGTGATGCAGGGCTCCTACCAGCAATCTGCCAATTTCAGATATTGAATTTTCTGCGCCCAGGCTGCAGATGGGGCCACAACTTTCGAAACCAGTAGAGATCTTTATAAACAACTGCTACAGTAATGATTTTATTTTATCTTGTTTTGTGAGAATAAGGTTTGTTTCACTTTGTAACTACCTGTCACTTGTTTTTTTTTCAACGGAAAGAAACCAAGTGTCTAACTTTTTCACATCTATGTGACTGAAAAATATAACTTCAGTCGACACGTTATTGTTTTGCGTGTGTGTGTGTGTGTGAAACTTGCACGGTTTTTTGGCACGCCTCCGCTGATGCAGATGTTTCGAAAATTGACCTCGTCTCCGTACACACAAAAGATGAGAGCAAAGTGAAATCTGGGATGACTGGATAGTTTGTATCAATCTATCCAATCACGCACTAATGTTATCCGGACAAAAATGTGACTGGAGAACGAGGCGGTACCACACAGCTGCTGTAAACAGTACCGGGGAACGACGCGCTTCATTCGATAGAAAGTTGTGTATGTCATGGTTGTACGTCGGCTGGGATACTGCCAGGGCGCCCACACCTAGACAGGAGGACGATTAGGGTCCTCAACCAAAGCCTTTGGCTCAAAAGCCTAACCGCAAGGCAACGGTGTTTGGCGGGAAATGCAAATGCATTACCATTTCTACGGAACAAGTCGCCACATGTTCCAACCCCCAACCTGGAGGGCCAGGAGACTGTGTTCGTTAGACCTCTACTCATGGACCAACCTGGTATGAGAGACTCTGTGAGTGTCGCGCGGACAGCCCCCAGTATAGCTCAATGGGTCTCCGCGATGGATTCGATAGAAAGTTGGGTGTCGAAACAACATTTCGTAACTATTGCCCTCCTCAGCAAGACATGATCAGCAAGTCCGCCCGATTCTCCCACTAGACATCCAACTTTACGACGAGGAGCTTTTCACAACGGGATAAGTTGCGAAAAGAATCTACCACGATATCTTGACTGTTGTTCGAGCTATGACTTGGGGTGACATTACATTTCATTCGATAGTCCCATAAACGAGACGATCAGCTGATGATCACTTGAATCTCTCGTTAATGTCAAGATATTTTGCAAAGGATTGCTTAACTAATTTAAGTAGAACATAAGGTTGACGGAAACTCGGGGACTGCGCCTACCTGATGAGCCCGAAACAGAAGGGCGAAACCAAGCGTGGGCTATTGAATAGTTTTCAGCAACCTTGTGAGTGGTTTCCTTTAGGAGTGCTTAACTAACTCATCAAATAGTCTCATCTTCACATTAATTTATTTTCAACTGAACACAGCCAAATTTATCGTTTACTGTGGTCTTCTTCAACTGATCATGCTGCAATTTCATGAGTAGTATGTTACGTCTAGCCAGCCACCCCATCTGTTTGGCAAAACACACCCAATTACGAATGACCTTGACTGCAATCAGACACTCGAGTGAATCTCTCGTTTACAGTATCCTTCAACTGAATGTGTTGCACAAAAGTCATCATGAGGAATGACAAAGCTGTCAGACAGCTTTCAGCAACTTTACATCGAAAAAATAACCCATCCACTTTCTGAATTCGTTCCACTTATGAATTTACAAAAAATACGCCATCGAATTAGCTCAAATTATGACGCATACGTCAAACGTTCAACAACCGACACTAAAGACCACTACACGAACACAAAAAAGAATAACCTCTAACGAGTTTTGGAAGAATATATGGGACGTACATGTTTTCGGAGTCTACTGATGGACCAAATGCTGATGGTTAGGTAACTTGTGTACGACAGGTGTTATTGGTCTGATTGCATTTGGGCTGATCAAACGCGATCCAGTTCTTAACAAGGTGGGTCAGTTTTTAAACCTCCCCCCCCCCGTAACTTTGGCCCTAACGTCACGTATGTTTTAACGTTGAGGTAAAAACAAGTGTTTTACTTGTCTTGAGATCATTTTCCTTTTTGTAATATCTGCTCTATAAAATCCACCTCTGTGAACAGTACGTCTCGAAGCATATTAATAGTGGTAGTCAGGTGAGGGCTGACCGCCGACCATCGAAGCGATTAACCTGGTCACAGCGTTCTTCCTAACAAAACAAAGCCAATAAAGTACAAAAACAGGTAGCTTTTTGGACTACGTGGTCAAACTGTTAGACAAAGCCAGCAGAAATTAGCTTGGGGTTGGGGTAAACTTGTCTTTTCTTGCGATACAAGCCTAACCAGATGGCCTCGATGCTTGAGCCAGCTGGGGTTGTTCTACTGTGCGAAAATTCCCGGTGTTCTGCGTATGAAAGCTGGAAAGAAGGCGTTCATCAATCTACGTTTTTATTCCGTTGATTAGCGCCTTGTCCTTGCCTAAAAAATTCTAAAATGGGACAAACCAACGAACGGATGCAACTTAATTATTAATGCCTAACGATGATGTACACATTTGTAATTTTTCCTGTTTTTTCGAGTCAGTTGAAATGATCACCAGGCAGTCCACCAGTAATAAAGGAAGATTCCCTATCTTGCCCTGTCTTTTTTTCCTACTTGGAGAGCTTCAAGAGTGTTAAAATGACATTTCACAATTTTTTCAAGACGGAATATCTGGCAGCAGTGGTAAAAACATGGATTGCTCGTGAACAGGGAAAACCAAACGGATGCAACTTAATTATTAATGCCTAACGATGATGTACACATTTGTAATTTTTCCTGTTTTTTCGAGTCAGTTGAAATGATCACCAGGCAGTCCACCAGTAATAAAGGAAGATTCCCTATCTTGCCCTGTCTTTTTTTCCTACTTGGAGAGCTTCAAGAGTGTTAAAATGACATTTCACAATTTTTTCAAGACGGAATATCTGGCAGCAGTGGTAAAAACATGGATTGCTCGTGAACAGGGAAAACCAGATTGACTGGGTTTGTATACTACTGAGATGGGCACTCTCTTGTGCAAAATATTTTATCATTAGGGCTACTGGAAAAAAGCCCAGGTTCAGCTCTTTGCCAGGGACCAGTTGGACAGATGCTGTATATGGAGAGGTTGCCTTTCCTTTGTGAACAGGCAAACATTTTGTTAATACCATCTAAAGTTGCACAAATCAACTCAGTTTGAAAAGACGCTGTGCATCAATTGCTGTAAAAAAACATCCCTTCTGGTTAGTCTTTGTCCCCGCTTGTCTACTGACGAGGCAACCGATCAAGTGCACAGGTCGTTGTGCTGATTGCAAAGATGGCTAAAAAATTTGTCACTTTTTACAATAAAAAAACCTGCGTCAACCATCTCATGACACTGAGTGACTCGTGTGAGTGGCGGACATATGATGAAACTGATTCAGTCGATCGATTCTTTATGCGCAAGAACACTGGCTTGCAGTCAGTTTTCGGTACGTCAGAGTTAAAAATGACCACGAGAACAGACCTAACTATGCCTAGTAAGTGGACAGCAGTCAACTAAACGCGGATTGAAATAATCGATGCCACACACGGATCAATAACACAATGAAGATACGTGATTTGTTGATAGGCCTGTAAAAGCTTGAGTCGAAACAACAAACACCGAATTTCAATCATCTGGATAAAGTTTTGAACCGACTGACAATTCATCGCTTCGGAAGCGCGTGCTTAACAATCGATCGTTTTTAACCGGGCGACGTTTCGCTGTTGACACAAAAGCTTCATCAGGACAAGTGAGCAGATTACCAAATTCGCCAGATTTCAAGGCAGACGGAGTACCAGTTACCAAGATCTCTTCAATTTGGCACACTAGATCAGTGTTGAATGTCAGCTAAAGGTCTTGTCGGTTAGTGTGGATGCCCAAATCTTACGATTGCTGGGTTGCGGGAATTTCAAATTGCTTTTGATCGGTTCACCATGGGTGCAACTGGTAAATTTTGTTGGTTTGTGTAGGGTTGTAAGTGCCACGACGATTTGGTTGGGGGAAAGGTGGGTGGGATCAAGTGCACTTTGGATCTAAGCTACTTCTGTTGATGACCCCTCTTTCGGATAACTGCACACTATCACGTTTCTTATGCTTACCGGATCTACGCCTTTCATTCTACTTACAGTGGGAGGCTTGGTGATTTCTACCGCATCGGTCACCAGTCTCTGTGGCGTGGACCGTAATGCCGGCCTAAAAACCTTAACATTTTCTGAACCCAGTTTGTGTTCCGTCGTTGCTGAGTTTTTCAGTAACCCTCAATATTAATCCGCGTTACTCGGCGACCTGTTTATCTCTCTCCTGTGCTCTCCGATTCTGTTGTGAAGTTCCCTGTCCTATATAGACCAAAGCCACAGTGCAGCCATTGCGTTTAATTTTGTAGACACAGTCCCTGGTTCTGTTCGCTGGGAGGTGATCCTTCAATTGTACGAGTGCAGAGCGCAATGTTTCCATTCTGGAACGTTACTCTTACGTTAAACGTGTTTGGGATTCCTCGAATGAATTCGGATGTCCCTGATTTATTCGGAATAACAGCAGCCTAATCCATTCCCTGTTGGGTTTCACCATCGGTACCAACACACTTTGCGATTGAAGCCTAATCATACTAGCTGGATATCCACTACCCCAAAGTTTGTTCTTTACTTCAGTTTGTGGCGTTGTCCAGTCTTCTGTGCACAGGGCCCTTACACGCTTAAACATTGATGAGGCAATACTGGGAACACAGGCTTCGGATGGCCGGACTAGTGGCTCAAAGTTTCCCCGGTGTCGGTTGGCTTCTTGTACACTATGGATTTTAGTCATGTGTCATGCAGCCTAAGAAGGGTGGCGTAAACGAACTTGACTTCATCTGACGCTTAGGTTCAGGTCATTCGGAGAGTTGTAAAACCCACTGAGGTTGTCTCGTTTCATCACGATGAAAATATCATCTACATAAGGCCAGAATATCTTGGGTGAATACAAGAGTCCGGCTTGAGCTTTCTGCTCAAAATCTTCCATAAAATACTTGCTAGAACTTGTTCTTGAGTGTGCACCACGGAGTCAAAAACAAAGTGTGTAAGATCCAGGCATACCTTCCTATCTTCCACTATTTCACGTACCTTAAGCTGGAATGTCTGCTAGTGGCAGTCACTTAGCTAATTTAAAGAGTCCCCTTTCGGCACATTTGTGTATAACAAACGAAACTTACGAAAATTTCATTTGGTTGAACGATGACACCCGCTACTTTGTTGTGAAAGCCACAATGTAAGTACCAGATTTCCCAGGTTTTGGATACCTGCCAAGAATTTGGCGAGCTCATGGAATAGGTAACCTATTCCGTCCAGTATCGGATTTTTAGTAGGTCGTAGAGCCGTGGTTGGATTGTACTTTTGAGGTACAATCGATGCCAATGACCTTGCTCTAAGTGGTTTGTCACGGACCTAAAATACCTGTCAAAATCAACTTACTACCATTGATTACAGGCGTAATATTTCCACTATCGATATACTCTCGATCGAGGACACTCAGATAGGTATCGCCTAACCTTCTGTAGATAATCACTCTTGTTCATGGCAATAGTGGCCTTCCCCTTATCCGCCTTTGTAATCACAACGTCGTTCATCTTTCTCAAGGTGTTTAGCGCTCACCGCTCTGCTGGTGTAATATTTGAATCTTCTGGCTGGTGGAACTTAAGAATTGTAACCAGCTGTACCCGTAGCTTCTCCGCCTGCATTGGCGAAAGTTCTTCAGATACGGATTCAACGCGGGCAATTATTTTTGCTATTCTTTTAACTACTGAGAAATTCAAGCCATTTTGTAACAGACGCTACAATAGATAGTAGGCAGCTAAGACCTTTATGGGCTCACTAGAAAGCTGAGTGTTGAAAAGTGACTTTTTGAACTGACGTATATGCCTCTTGTTGCAGTGTTGTCCATGGAATGCTTCCACTTCTGAGGCTTTGGTCTTGTGCAACCGGAAGTCTGCGGGAGAGTACACGGTCCGAAGATCCTGGTTGAGCCTAAATGCGTGGTGGCGGATATCACGTAAACGCCGAGTAGTCAAATAGACCCTCCGTTTGAGGAGTGGCTTAACCGCTGATAATGCTGTTTGGCCACAAACGAGTGACGTGTTCGGTGGCCTAATCACACAGACCAACAAAATCTGCCAGTTGCACCCAAGATGAATCATCAATCGAAGTGCCTTAAACCGGGAGATTAAGGAACTAAACCCGACCAAAAGCTATTTGAAATTCTTCCAACACATCAACCACACTAACCGACAGGAACCTTTAACTCACACTCAACACTGATCCAGTGTGCCGAAGTGAAGATTTCATAGTGGCTGGTTCTCCGTCTGCCCTAAAACCTGGCGAACTTGGCTACTTGCTCACTTGACCTGATAAAGCTTTTGTATCAAAAGCGAGACGTTACCCAGTTAGAAACTATCGATTGTTCACCAAGTGCTCCTGAAACAAAAGCTGAAGCCCTTTTAAGTTCGTGAAAATATCTGTTGACGTTAAACAGTAGACGGGCAGCTGTCTACGGTCTTGTGCTGCATCAGTGGTCTGAGGGCATCCAGTTCCCAAATAAGCGGCTTTCTGATCCTCGACATACCAAATTCGGTTTCCAATAAGCGGAATCCCGTACCGAGACCGTTTTACTGCTCGTAGTTAGATGTTATTTGGCAAAGAAGTCTATCCCACAACCTATGGTGCAAAAGCGAGCCATTTGCCGGTCCAGTAACGAGGCGAACTCTGATTGGCTGAATCTATGGGCCCAAAAGCAAATCATGATCCAGTATCCGCCGACTAATGGTTACCAATAACGCATCCAGAAGACGTCAGAATTTCCAGAATGTTGCCGTCACATACGTTTATATACGGCGCGCCGTACACGCGTTTTGACCTGATTTTGATCGCTAATACCCTTTGTGTACCTTTGGTGGTTGTTTTGACGCGAACGCTGTTTTGGAAGGTTCAGACCGAGAACTAAGCAGAGAAAGTGCCGTTGTAACCGTTTGTTCCACTTATATAAGATTCATTTTCTCATCTGTCGTGCTGATAATGACTATTCAGAATTTGATGTTTATTACATCCTTGAGCCGAGCACTCATACCGTCACCTAACATGAATACTGGATTAGTTCCGCTCGATCACACGGAACTCTGAGACGGATATCGAAACCTGGGAGCAAAAAAGAACTTCACAATTCTGGCAACCTGCCAGAACAGCTATCATTGACGCAACTTTAGCTCGCATATATGTACCTCCACGATCTATACAATGCTCCACACCTCTGTCGTCTCCGATACTGAGTAAGCGTAAGTTATAAAAATGGGCAAAGTTGATACGGATCAGATATCTACTGGGTTTTCACTGTCTTCAGTCACCACATTTTCTCTTAGACGTTCACTCCCGATTGCAGATGAGGTTTCTGGAACACTGTGTGCTTATAACGAAGACTTTCATGCTTCAGTTTTTCATCTTAGGCAGAGCACCTATGAGAATGTATGACTCATTTTTGACAATTTCATTCCTTGAGGTTTTATGCGCTCTTCCGTGTAGGCTACCAAATTACACAATATGTTTTGACCTTGTTTTGAAAAACTCCAGAGGACATGAATCGATGGTTCGTTTGCCTGAAATGACTGCATATCGGTTTGAATGTGAAAAACAGATTACCAGTGTTAAACGTCCCAGTGTTAGCTGTTCCCCGTGACACTCACCTTCTCTTCCTGAAAGAACATGTGGATGTTATAAGTGAATCACTGTCACACCCAAATGTTCTTTCCTCTTCGGTTGGATAACCGGACACAGACACAAATTTACCGATTCACAGAAAATTGGTGACGAAAAGCTGTTGAATTCTCCATTCAATATGTGACAAAAATTGTGACCATACAATCAGAATCAAGCTAGACGGATGTCTCGAAGAAACGTGGTATCAGGATAAGAGTTTGTCAATCGGAGCATGAAAAAAGCACGTGATGAGGGGATTTCTCCTTCTGCTTTTTACCAACTGTTGTTGGATACTGTTTAATGCACCGTGCCCGACAGTTGGATTGCAAAAGTTGCTTTATCCACCAAAGAGACGCTGTCAGTTCCGAGTTAGGTAGGTTGAATACGTTAGGTTTACGGGCGACAGCCCGCCCGTCACGAAGAAGGATAGTATTGCGAAATCAGGGCGCTGCTACTCCAATCCTCTCTAATTCTCCACTGGTTTGTTACATTATCATCATGCCCATACCATCTCTACGGACTGTGGCATGACGCTCACTGAGCTTCTTCCCTATGGTGGACGTTCATTCTGCCATCTCTTGGCCCTACCTGTTTTGTATAAGTCACAGGGAGTTTGTGAGACAAGCACTTGTTCTCTTCGATTTGATTGAACAGGCAAAGTAGAAGAAGGGGGTCCGCCAACACGCAGATGTCCTTTGTCTTTGGTATGCGGGAGATCTTAGACCATGATCCATAGCAACGTGCAGAAGTATGCAGATCTCCCTCAAGAAGCAGCTGACTCACTTGGCCATCTATATCTAAAACGTTCGCGTACATTCCAGCGGTCAACAACAGACTCTGGGATTCCACCACTTGAGTCGGTTTTCACTACGGGAGCTGATTGGATAACTGAATGTTGGTACGTTATCCACAGTGGATATGTATTAGGACAACCAGCTCAGAACGTACCTGGACTGCACAACTGCCAGTGGAATAACCGTTTTCCCTGGGACGAATTTAATTGGTTACTCTTCACTTGTCCTTGACAGCTGAGTTCTATTTTCAGTGACCCTTTTGACCCACCTAGAACTTTCCAAGTGAGCTTCATAAGCGGCCGGTTTTCGACTGCACATGATACGCCTGTGCCCGGCAGTGTTCAATAGATCAACTGATTCGCACGTTGATTGGGTTTCTCATTTGACTAAGCGTATCAGGCTATCAAGCAGTTACCCAGACTTGAGTTCACGGTATCTACAAGGCATTAGGAAAATTGTGCTCCACAACAATATGCAGTTGACTGAAGACTCAAAGGTTAAAACTGTTGCTGCACTTAGAGTAATTCGAGCATACTTTCTTACCTGAGCTTGTTCGGATAATATTGCTTCACCACATCATACATCCGAGACCATATCTTCCTGTCCGAAAAACTGAAACAGTTTCTGGGACGAATCCAACGAAGCACACCCATCCCCTTGGTTGAAATTAGTTTTTTCTGACTCACAAGTGACTGCACCTCGTCTCACTACACATTGTATGTCAAGTCAAGTCAAGTCAAGTCAAGTCAAGTCAAGTCAAGTCAAGTCAGGCCAAGTCAAGTCAGATCTGATCAATTTGAGTCAAGGAAAGCTTTCAGCGAAGAAAATTACCGCCGTGTCATATAATCATATTTGGAACTTTCAACAGATAAATTGAGATGACAATTTGGGAACTGTGGATATTAATCAGCTAAGAAGACAGCGGCAGTATTAACGGGATACTGAACTGCATAAAGAACGATAGGATTGTGTGCTGGAAATAACAGTTGGATCAGACATAAAGGCTGAACTGGTCGTTAAGTATCCAAAAGAAATCTGTCCACAAATTTCAGCAGGCGCCACTGGATTTGCTGACTGGAACTGTCCCTGAAATCCCACCACTTCAGCGACCCTGTGTTAAGGCAAAACTCAGTCCGGGCAGTGCAGCAGGGAAACACCACATCAGGTGCGTGAGTAAAAAGCTAGTAATCAGGCTTTGGTGAAGACTCCTGATACCTGAGAAGGCTTATATCAAACACACTGCTTATTGTTGTGAAGGGGGCTTCGGTGGTACTGGTGGTTAAATAGCTGCAGAACTTGCGCTCATGGCATCCTTTTGTAATCATTGAGAAAATAGTAACATAGCACCATATGAGGACAATATTGGATGAACAATGAGGCTGAGGCCATTTCAGACATTTTCTAGGCCCACTTGCAAGTTTATGTGAATTTCTGGGCTGCACCCGGTAGAACTAATCAAAGGCCGTCGAGATAGTGAGCACAATGTTGGGGAACCGACGTGCAGCTGATGTGGAGGAGATAATGTTAATCTTTGGAGCAAACCGGTGTCGCGTGGAGCTGACCGTTTTTTTTTGGCCGCCAAGGACGAAACAAAACGAAGATGGTCACTCTGATGGTCATAATGCGTAGGACAGTCAAATAGACGAAAAATATGGACAAGTCAGTGACCTGGTTCGTTGGCGTTCATTCATGGACACCTCCTCTGTTTGGGCAAACGAGAAGCTTTATTTGTGGTTATATTTAGAATATACCTTGCTAGAGAGAAGCAGTATGCGCTGGTCAGAGTAACTAAGTGGTACACTTCAGCGTGTGGAAGATATAGTGCCATTGTTTACACATATATTTTCTGAAAGGGGGGAAAGTCATACAGGGAAGGTGGCAATATTGAAAATGCCAAGAGAAGTAAGGGGCAATCAAGTGAATCTCTTGCCGATTGATAAACAAATTGATTGATCCAAGTAGGTTATCAGGTAGTCCATGGCTTTTGAACAGAAGCATTGGATGAACTGTACCGATTTACCGCGAATGGGGTTTAATAAGAACTCAGCAATTGGAGTTTAGATTCACACAGCATAGAGCCGATGGTTCCTGAGAAGAAATCATACAGAAACATCATCTTATAGGTGAGTGTAGCTGGTGGGACGATTCACTGGGAAGACACCGCCTTTTCCATTTACTGTGTTCGTACAGGCCCTCGCACTGAGCCTAATGTGTCGGAAAATTTAGAAAATGTCAGCTGTCGGGGTCAGTCATGGTGCGTTAGGCGATTAAACTGCTTGTGTTAATGATAGCATCATTTGCAGGTGAGTGGTTGGTCGCCGCAGGCCCCAGTCACATGACCAACTGGTGTAGTAAAGCGCAGGATGTTGGAAGCTTTGTGTCACGTGAGAGAAGCAATCAAGTGAGAAAATCTCCATCTCGCCTACTGAAAAGACAGGTGAAACGTGGAAGCAGTAAATGTCCACGAAGAATAAGCGTGTGATTCAAAGGTGAAGTCAGAACTCTGGAAATCGATAAGTCATTGGGGGAAAGATATAAGTCTATGCTAACCCTAGAAACAATGTACACTTGAAAAACTGTAACTCAGTAACACAGGCTTTTTAAAGACGTCTGTTCGTACCTCTCTGATGGAGCCAAAAGAATTTAAATCGTTTGTTAATGAGGGTAGGTCTGTTCCCCAATGGAGAAAGCAACTATATGAGAGGAGAGCCATTCACTCAGACCACTATGTAATGCATTGACTTTGGGTGTGTAATAGGTCCGGTGAATTGTACTCTGCACTGAACAACAAACGACTTCAGCCTAGGCGTCGCACCTCTGGGTTTGAGGAGCTGTAGGGTGTTTTTGGGGGATTGCTGTAGAACAGATGGCGATTTCATATGGCTTTCCCGGTAGTCTGAATTTATCGAAACAGTGCACCAAAACGTTGAAGATTCCCAGAATATGGTGTCACAAAGAACAGAAATTCCTACTCACACCGGAACTCAGGGGGCAACTCGCTTACATACAATATTGCACTGACTTGAACAAGGCTTCTGCTTCTCACCTGAAAAGCCCATATTCTTGTAAGTTAGGAACTGTCGACTTAAATGATGTCGTTACGCTATCACGAGAAGATGATAACGATGGGCACGTCATTTTACATTCCATATTGCCCAAGTAACATTGTACAATCTGACAAAACTGTGAGTATGTCGTCCGTGCGGATTCGTGCTGACTTTTCTGAAGAAAATGAAGTAAGTTTACATTAGCTAGTACAAATTAGCACAAAGTTTGAAACCAGTGAAAAATTTCATTCGTTATCACCTTTTTATATATGCATCTGCTTTATCCAGTGGGATTGAGGTTTCCTCAGATATTCTTCTGTGATCTGACACCATGTGCTGTTGAGGGCGAGATGGTTCAGCGATTAGAATGCGAATTTACTGATCGGAAGGTCCGTGGGCCGAATCCGACCTCTGCCTCTCGACTTCCCCTGTTTAAGTTTGGGCAACCCGGCAGTATATCATCCCTCATGCCTCCTTCGTGTGGCATGGCAGCTAGGCGCCGGAAGAGTGCTCCAGCTGAACAATTTTTTTACCGTGTTGTTAACACTTTTTAGCAGTTTTATTGATTTTTGGGTGCCATCATTATTAACACTATTTTTGTGATCATTACTGCGACTGACTCGTTGCTATTATCATTATCATTAAGTACTGTCGGAAACCAAGTGAAACCCTTCCAAAACTTTTGATAAAATATCCTGTTTTCTTCTTGCCTCGAGTTGAACGGGTCCAGCGTAGTCGCTCTGGTTTTGTAACCCACAGAAATTATGATTTCACCATCTAAAGGAACTACGATACCTGGTATCAGTCGCGCTTTAATTTCAAAACAGACTATTCACCATTCGTTAGCAGTGAAATTCATGCACTGTCACGTGACAATTACGGATTTGGGTGCGATTCAAGGTCAAAATTCAGCCACCGTATGAAAGTGAAGTTATTTGCATTTTGCGGTCCAGTAACTTGCAATACTGTTTACTGCTCAAGTGCTCGGTGGACCGACCCGAACTTCAAATTACTGTCTCCCAGATAGTTCAACCATCTGTTTTTTATTTTTAAAAATACTGTTCACATGACTCTGTTCGGCGTTTGTTCATCTATGCGAATCGTGATGTGAACATTTCCAGTACAGTAGGAAAATGATGATCGCTCCCTGGTCTTTCGACAGTAGCTCCTAGCTTTATTTGGCCCCTGTTTATGGGTGTGTTTGGCATCACGCTGACTGGGGATCTATCTTGGGCTGAAGCATGAGGCGGCCTGGTGCAGCACACTCAGTTGCCTGAGAACACCACAAACGAGAGATTCAGCTGGGTTCCAGGTGAGTATCTCGAGAAAAAAGAATTAGTTTGAAATGAGTGTATATTCGCTAATTTCGTGCAATTTGTCTCAAATAGAACATGACGTTGACGGACACCCGGAAACTGCACCTACGCGATGAGCCCCAAAAAGGGCGAAACCGGTCGTGGGCTGTCGACGGATTTTCAGCAACCTTATGAGTAGTACATTACAAAGATTCTTAATTCTAGTTATTGTTCCACTCTACTTAATATCCCCAGAAATTGAGATGCACTCCCCACAGATTTCGTATCTGGTGAAAACAACGGGCACATCCGATCAGACTCCTCGAGCACGTGACTACACAGCTCGTAAAATCGGCCACCCGCAATACATATTTTATAAAAATACCATAGAGTCCCCTCAATTTTTGAGCGTCGCTACATGAAAGAAGCCTGTGAAAACAGGCAAAAAAGTCGCTGTGAAGCACATGTTTAGCGAAGAAATGAAACGCGAACCCGTCACTAATCGCCGGGTTAGCCTAGCATCTGCGGTTGGGACCGCAGAGTATCAGTCTAAACCTTTTGACCTATGACATCTAATTAACATGGGTTTTGCAACGCTGGTAGTGTACTTCAAACTTGTTTCTCATCATGAAGGAATATGTGGAAGTGGCTAAGATCGGTCATCCAGTCGTTATTGATTTTGGCAGGGCTTTTGATCCAATTTTCATACCAACATCTGTTTCACAGACTCCGGCTTGCATAAAAATTTAGTCCTTGATATCACGATACTTCATTGGTTGTATTATGGGAGCGGGAGTTGGCGAGACACGATCCTCTGTGATCGGAGTCTATTTTTGATTCCAGAATTATTCAGACTGCATGTGGTTGGTCTCCCGAAATATCTACCCCCCCCCCAACTTAGAACTTTGGAACCTGAGCATCCTAAAACAGTGCGCAGGTCACCTAGAGAACTGTCAGGACGAGCAAGCCATTTGCCCCCTTGTAACTATGATAAATATTGCCTTGTCAACAATTGCTTTACAGCCAACTGGGTCTAGTATTATGGGGATTTCACATTTTAAGAGATCTTTTGGAAAAAACCTGCTCACGATTGCAATAATGATCAAAAATGAACGGAGTAATTCTGAAGAAAGCTGCTGTCGAATCTGAACCTTTGTGGGAGCCTCGCAGGTTTTTTAGTCGACTTCGGAACTCGTCTGTACACAGGTGTCTTCCTACTACCAGCTAGTCCACAATAATACGTAACCCACGTATCTTCTGGGTACCAAACAATAAGGCTGGATGCTTTCTCGCCCCAATATACGGTACCAGGAGGATCTTCGCTCAGTATATGGAAGATGCTCTGAGAGGTGTGAAGCTGAAAGAATATTACACTGTGGATTTAAAAACAAAAGAAAGTACATAACCATATACCTGAGGCACACAGAATTTCAGATGATCCTTTGGTTAGTGTGTCAAGGAAGAGATATCGTGCATGCATCTTCGAAAAGAGTGCTGAGGGAATTTGGGCAGACATCTTTAAGTGATAACCAGCGGCAGGCGTCCCTTTTAATTCGTTTGGCAACCTCCACCGCACTCAGTACCATTTAACTGGAAGATGCATATGCCGAAGTCCCAACAAAACATAGAGAGCTATTACTTCCCCAGTTCCGATGGCAATTCCTTCCATATTGTCGGAGGTTCTATTTTTGCCCTTTATTATAGCCATAGTACAATGAAGTGTTTTTTTCGTCCACTTTCGACTACCTAGGGTGACACCACATTTGATATGGAGCGTCACTTCCACATTCGGAAAAAGGTCGGTAGATTTGATTATTTTTCAGTGTTCATGCTAATGCTTAAATTGAGGATTGTGGTACTGTTTCCTGTAAAGTGTGAATCACTTTCTTTCATGATGAAGCTCATCAACCGATCATGTGGTTTTAGTGAAGTTTTAGAATAGATTAATTTGAGACCGACCCTGGCAACCCGCAGGTAACATACTCAACACCTAGAATACTGAATACAGGAAAGTATGGACTTTCATTCAGATGAGTCGTAGACAAATTGCAGTTCTATAGCAGGAAACAAAATCTCGGTCATACTTTCGTATGCCGCCCGCTGAAAATCCACGTAATTCACTAAAAGGGAGCCAATTGAACCATGGGTTCAATTGCATTTTTACTGGCTAGATTTTGTCTGTAGTCTGTGCACTGTTAGCATCCGTACGAGACGTATGCTGCAAATACGGACCACTGAAGGACACAACAGGCAGCGCTGACGTCCAGAGCAGATATGATTGGCTAATTCTGATTGGCTGTTTACGCAGCAATTTTTCTGACTGTGAAAGCCATTGGTCTGCAGTGAAAACAGACGGTGACCCTGCGAAAAATCAACGATGCTGTGTGGCGGAAACCTGATTGGTGGAATGGAAGCTCGTGACCAATCAATGGAACGAAACCAATTCACGTGATGCAACTGCATTCTGCATGCAGTCTGGTCACAGAGTTGTATTGGTCTCTTGTGTTGTACGGTCGGTTGCGTACACAGTGGATTTCAAATATTCGTTTATTGCAAGGCACTGTCAACAATAACCAGCTACCAAAAGCACATAAACCGCGGGCCCTTTTCCCGTCACCTGTTGGATAGGATTACACAACGATACCGCCAGTCACGCTCGGAAAGACACCATGACGCGGGAGCAGTGGCACGGGTCAATACTAATTATAGCACGGATCCTGGGTTGGCGACAGCCTTACTCAGTTTTCGGAATTTGAATGTGTACGTTGTCGGTGAAGTTGGTCATCCGAACGCAAAAATAGTGCGGATCGTTCATATTTCTGATACACGTGGCGCCCACGAAGTTTACGCAGATCACATCCCACGAGGACATATCTTAATTCATTCCGGGGATTTCACCTGCAGCCCGCCATCACGTGGCTGGCGGCTTCCATCTTGGTGTCGCCGCTTGAGGACTAATTTACCAGGTTCACGACGTGATGAGCGATCTCCCGGTGGTTGGCGCGAGCAAGTGAAGGAGTTGGATAGATTTTTCGCGCAACAGCCCCACGATTTTAAAATCTTTGTTCCTGGATGTTGGGAAAATTGGTGCTCGCGTTCAACAGGTGACGATCCAACACCAGAAAAAATTCAGTCCCTTTTAAAATCGGCCATTTATCTGGAGGATGCATGGTGTCAGATTTTGGGTTTAAAATTTTACGGTACTTCATGGACAGCTGCCGATGACTTGAGATCGGTAGATGGTGCTTTTCCCAGACGTTACTGGACTAAACTTTTCTCATCCAGGCGGACAAAACATTCCACTTTCCCTCCGACCTCAGACCAAGCATCAATCAGCAGCCGGGCCGAGAAACCCGATGGTCACACAACATCCATCTCGCCAGACACTTCCACTGCACCAAACCCATCAAACGGGTTTGTCCTACCAAGCATACACGACGTTTCCTCCAAGTGGCAAAACATACCGGATGATACGAACGTTGTAATAACGCACATGCCTGCCTGGCGTCAAGAGCTGTTTGTACACATCTCCCAAAGGATTAGGTGAGTTCGTACACGCTTTATCCATCACTTTTGTACGGAATTGGAAAAACGGGACTAGTAACTTGAAGTAACGCAGTGAGATGTGCCAGTTCTAGAGCCGTCTAAAATACCTATGACCAAAATGCCTGTTTGCAAAGCTCTCCCATTTTTGTGAGGCTACTCATTATTAGTGAGAAGTAACCTTTTCGTTACTTAGCCAACCCAAAGTTCATCCGTTTTGACAGGTATCTTACAATCAATAGGGCTCTGCCAGTTTGGGTTCACACTGTTTACTTGAGTTTCATACTTCGTTTGAGTAAAGCATACGAGGGCCCAAAAATTACTGTTTTGGCTTGACTGTGTCTGTGACAACTGAAGAAGACATTATTATGAACTGATCTATCCGCAAGTCATTGAGTTCGAGTCCGCGCCCGAACTGCCTGGTGACACTCATCTTTTACTACAGTTTCCCTGTCGACCATTCACGAAAAGTCAGTTGTAGCTGACCAATTGGTATTTGAACAGTGGATACAGTCGTACCTGTAGGATGACTATCAGATGACTTTCAGACTTAATGAAGCTTCTGGGAGGCCACTTTTTTCACCAATGTCCAAGACTAACAATGAAGATGTGTAATGCCACCGAGTGATTGTGCAATCCAGTCGCACCGGATATCCTATCTCCCATGGAATACGACCACTTTTCTATGTCCACCGCCATTTTCAAATTCGTAGTGAAGCGGGGGAGGGTTGAATCAGTGCAACTGCCAGTTTTCCACGTAATCCGGTACACGAATGAAACCTCGGTCCATAATGGAGTCACGAAACTAAGGCAGCCTGGAGGGGAATGTGTATCATCTTTTCATTCATAATTACACTTGTCGTCCAACCGGGACAGCTTTGATGCAGGGTGAAAGTGGTCTTCGTTGCGGGAGACAAAAAGTGGAGTCCTCCAAGAAAATGGTCCCTATGGGACGGAAGGTTGATCGCTGGTAACACGAAATAGCAGGATGCAATGAAACATACCACGTTTTTGGTGTGATTCCTGAATTGGCCTCCTTTGACGCTCCTGGTGTTGCAAGGTATAGGCGCTGGACATTTCTGTCCCTCCTGATTAGTTACGTGAATGTTTGAGGTGCGTGCAGCGACTTAATCATATGATCAACCCAGTCTGGCGGGGTCCAACTGCCACGACTCAAATTTGCAAGTCATCATTGATTTTCGTCAAGGATTTCACGTAGGATGCATTACTCACTATTGATTCCCAGAAGCGTACAATTCACTTCCATGTGTATACAAGTGGTAACTACTACACCTCCCTGTAGTGGGCACCATCGGAAGTGGCCACTCATCATTCGATGAATGGCCAATATGAATCATTGCACACGCTTTCCGCGCCGTCTTGACAAAAATTCCGAATGTATGTGGGTTTATTTCCTACGTGTTGACAGGAGTTTCGTCTCAACTGGTGAGATCCCGAAAATTTGAACGTTTATCCAGTGTGTTGAAGCTGAATAATGGTTAACAATCCTTCAACTTTGAGTTACGGGTTAACAGATTTTTACAGGCTTATCACAGGGCAAAACTAATCAGCACGGATACGTATTCTAGTGTGACTCCTTTGGAACTCTGTGGATATCGAGTTAACTCTGTCCGATGTTCCAAATCCACTGCCTCGTGCCCCAGAATGACTCACCTCGGCAAGACCCACTCGTACGCCAACTCGCTAGTTCAGTCAAAAAACCGAGTTACTTAGGCAGCCTGAACTTGCAAACGGGTCCATAACTCTATTTACGCACACTTCGGTGTCCGAATAGGAAATCAGACCAATTAAAAATCGGTAACTACGCCTACCTGATGAACCCCATGAAGGGCGAAACAGGTAGTTGGTCGTTGGGAGGTTTTTGTAACAACCCTGTCCGGTTGGGAAAACGAAAGAATAATCGTCCTAGCCACCTTCTTTCGATTGAAGAACCATAATTTTTCCTCGCAGTTACTTGCGTGTCAACCGAGAATGAACGGCCTATACCAGTTTGCAAAATGCCGGAGGAACAGAATGCTTGCTTGATTGGGCGTCCAAAGTGCAAATCAGACGAGTTTTAGTCCATTCTGACTGCGATTTGATCAAATCGAGCCTCAGTAGGTGGCCTATCTGATAGTTCACCTCTACAATGTCAAATGAAATTTCTAAAGGATCAACGAAAAGTGGTCTATTTAGATTACAACAACTGGATAGAGGTTAGAGTCCGTACGAGCTCAAGATAGTTCAACAGGTACGGCACAGACTTGCTGGTCGGAAGGTCCGTGGTTTGGAACCAACCCAGGTATCTCGACTGCTGTTGTTCGGACTTGGCAACCCGACGGTATCCCAGCCCTCATGCTTACTTCGGATGACATGGCATCTAGAGACCGAAAAGATGTTACGGCTGAACGATTATTGCTCTAGGTTCAGTACACGTCAGGCTTTAATGTTGTGTCTATGGACACAAAACCACAGGCTCCATAGACCATAATAACCTCTCGAAAGTGAAAAGCTCTCCAACTGGTACCAAATCGGCCCCCTTTAAAAATCAATGCTCACTTCCTTTGCGACTTTGGCACACCCATAGTTTGTTTGAGACTTTTCACGCCCATAGTTTGTGGGCAGTCATCAAGTATGAATTACGATACTCTCCAGAGAGAGGTTACAGCATTCTTCCCCATCAACCACTGCTTACTGAGAATCCCCCCAAAGGACCATCCTGTGGGGACCGAAATGCCTTTTGCATTGGTGTCTTCTTTTCAGGTGATCGCCACAATTTAATGGAACCTTATTCAATATTTAGTGAATGCAGAAACTTCATCAGGTTTCTCAGTTCTTTCTGTGAGGCTTTTTTTCGAGCTCAGTACATTCTGATGTCACGCAAGCATAATATTGAATATAGCACCTGATAATCGCCATCAGTCTCTTCTCAAGTGAGGCATCCATAACGTTCAAAGGGGTTACAACTTACTAAAGCCTCGGTCGTAAATCAGGGAAGTGCCAGGACAAGGGTTTCTTTGACATATTGGGTCATTTTGCAACAGTAGGTTTGGAGATGAGGCTGTTTTGTTAAGAACATTCCATCACGTGGGTCTTCCGGACTACTTGTTGCGGGTGCGTTTTGGTAGCGTTTTCGCACTCACATCGGCACACCAAATCAAACGTGTCACATATTGAGGAACGCTGTCAGTACGATAACTTCAACTCATCGGGGCACGTCATGATCTACTCGAATGCGCGTTACTCCTAACCTAACCGTAGTCTGAGATGACAAGTCTCTGACAGAAACGCAAATGTCAAGCACTTGCAGTTGGAGCAACTCTTCCGCAACTGACGCTTATGTATTTAGAAGCCACACTGTATAGTTTCTTTTCCCCTTAGATAAGTGCACTTCCGAGTCAAATTCACAAGACCTCGAATCTTCGGTTTTCGTGACAAACACGATGTTTGACTCTCGTCCTTACCTAGTGGATGTTCAGTCTTCCAAATGTGTGCATGTAACGGTGAGGACTAACTGTGTTCGTCAACCCCTTCAGGGACGTCATCAACTTCATTACCACACACGTAACACCACAAATCTATGAACAGTGGTGAATCAAATTCAATCATAGAGATGTAAATTCCCGTCACAGATTCAAGCGTGTCAATCGAATTCCATGTACAACTGGTGACCCGGTAACCAAGCGGGAGCATTACCGAGATGCTCCAGTGTGTAAGTCGCGTTTGGATGGCTGCCGCGTCTCGACCTGCACACTATACTCATTCTCTCTCTGTTCGGACGCTCAGTATCATATGTTCTATCATACAGTTAGTGAGGTGACATTTGTCCATTACTAAGGACCATAAGCTGTATTGGTTTAAGTACTTGTGAGTCATTTGAGCACCGATTTAATACCGTATTGAACAAAAGGCGTGGTTCAATAGGCCATCTTCTGCACAGCACTCGCAGATGCAAATGTAAGCCGAACAAAGAAGTAGGAAAGATCAGTGGAAGCAGATAGTTTCCATGGGCCAAAGTTGCCGAGAGTGATTCAGAATCTTGACAGAACACTTCATGTGATAGGATGTAGAACTAAGTGGTTAGGGCGCGAATTTACTGACCGGAAGGTCCGTGGTTCAAGCCCGACCTCTACCTCTCGACTCCCCCTGTCTAGGCTTGGGCAACCTGGCAGCCCTCGTGCTTCCTTTGGATGGCGTGGCAGCTAGGCACCGAAAGAGTGCTACAGCTGAGCGATGTTTTTTTTGGATGTCGAACCAGACATACACCGTCATCATGGTTATCACCGCATACAGTAGCCCCAATGTCGGCATCCATGTTTGCCTTATCTTCCGTCAGTCAGCATCATCCACTCGCCTAGTGTATCAGGTTCCGTACTGTTGAATTAGAACGTGAAAAACGAAAATACAACCGTTCTGGCATCTGACAACAGCACTGAAGGCTAATCCAGAGAAGTAGGACCCCTCCGACGTAGCCATTAAAACGATATAGTTAAAGGTTAACTGCTCACTTCATACTGACGCAAATTTCCGTGTTGACCGTTTTGCCAGCATCATAAGCTTAAAATAAAATTAGGCGGCAAACTTTGATTTTGCCAACTTTCTACTGTTGATGAGAACTAACAACAAGTTGCCACGTCCCCCAGTAAAGAGGTGGGTAGGTGAAAGGTCATCGACCAATGTCCATTACGTGGAGCTGCTTTCCTGATATTCTAGTTGAACATATTTTTGTCCCGAAGCACTCTATTTGTGAAGCGCATAGTCACTATTGGAGTGATCACTAGTGAAAAGCTCGAGTTGATTCACCTGTCACTCTTTTGCCGACTCTGTGTGGAGTGAGTAATAGAGAATGGGAGGCGTCTCACGTTGCTTCGTAAATTTCTGGTCTTCCTTCTTGCATCATACCTCGAATGTGCTCGACTCAGAAGCAGACTCCTCTGCTTGATGTGCTGCTCAACTAGGGTTTCAATGTGTGATTTTCTCTCAACCAACGTCTTTGGGGATTTTCCCGGTTGGCACCGGATACCATAACATGTATGAGCCATTCTTCTCCATTCTCCCTCATTTGTCTTCTGTAACACAGGATTAGGTGCTGATGCTTCTCTTCTCTGTCAGATCTCTGTGCTCTGAAATCCAGATAAAAACTCGATCACTGATTCGTCTGAGTAGTACAAGTACCAATAAGCACTTGCTTAGTAGATCTTTTCATTATCCCTGAACATTGATCAGTCGTGACAGTTTTCTGACCTGACGGCAAGGCTGCTTCATTGGTCACTCATTTGATGCTCACAATTGGGGAAGTAGCTGCCATTCATTCTTTTTTGAGTATTTTTCGTGAACAGATGGTCTACCAAAATATTGTACCAAGTGAGTTGGAATAAGCCATCCAGAGCATACTGTAGATGGACCAACAGTGAGCGACTCACTTCAACCAGGTGTTAGTGACCATAAAATTTGAGTGTCGCTCAGTAACTAACACCCCATCCATCAATAAAAGTGTTGCACCGGAACAGCATTGACAGACGGAAGTCGTGTATCCAACACTTAATGGGTTTCCGGATAAATAATCGAAAGCGCTTGAGATGCTGCTGTATAGTTGTTCAATGTATATTCAATGTATATACATATATATATGTTCAGTGTATGTTCAATGTATAGTTGTTCGATGTACTGGGGTGACTTGATATAATCCCAGACTAGGAATGCTCTGGAAGCTGCTTACATGGGTAAACAGAGTCCGAGCCCGAACTAGGCATCGAAATCAATTGGACCAATCACCGGTCGTCTTCATGGGTAGTGATAAAGTTGTCGCCTGACGTGGTCCAGTAACAGACCATTCACCCACCTTTGAACATGTGAATAATTCAGCCGTTTGTCTGTTATGAAAGCAAAAGACCCTACTCAGAAGGAACATACAACCTTCCTTCCCAAGCTACCCTACTTCCCCTTCCTGGTCTCGCCTTTGTGCGCCACATAAAAGAAAGTACAGTCAGAAACATTGCGTTCTGATACATTGCGGGTACCAAGCGCAACCGAACTACAAAAGAATACATAGGTGGTGGTCGGTTGCTGTTTTCACTCTTTGTGCATGCCACAACAATTCATCGGCTGCCACGTTTCTCTGCCAGTGGCGTTGTTTTCCTGTAATGCGCATTTTACCGGGTACCCTCACAGGCAGAAGTGCGAAGTTTTGTGCGCGTCAGCCTCCCCTACGCGCACGCCCTATCTGGGGAGAACTAATGACCATGACGTGAGTCACGAATACCAGTTGGACCAGTACTAGAAATAACGCTGGTCAATGCTATACACTATTATCTATCGTCATGCTTTTGTTGTTTTGCTCCTCCTTCTCTGTGTTGTCGTTGTTTTTTGTTTGTTGCTGTTGTTGTTTCAATTCAAAAAGCCATGATTTTGGACACTTCCTGCCCACCATAGCGAATTGGGTGTTTGTTGGTGGCAGTTGACGATTTCAATGTGCATACGCCATGCATACGCGTACGCTTTGCCGACATGGTGAGGAAACATGTATGTGGTGTCCCCTGTGAGCACGTGTTTCAAGCTCGTTGTTGACTAACACTCTACAGCAGGACAAGAATCAGATACACAGCACTGTCAGGCATTTCCCTCGCTTGCTCATCCAAATCTTTGGTCAACTGACTAGGTTAGTAAAGCAGTTGCGAGTGGTCCTCTCTCTCTCTCATGTTTCGTCGTACTCGTCCGTGTTCACCCTGTTCCACACAAAACAACTTTCTTAATTGATCTAATTAGAGGCTGCCCCCTACCGAACATGAATTTCCATGATTAATTAACAAGGATAGTGTTGGAATAACTTGATCCGCAAACTACTGTTTTTCAAATGCATTTGATTTGCCGAAATTGAGTTTGCATGTCACTCTCTTTATCTTGAATCAACTCACCGAGATTAGCGGGACTGTTTCAAGTTAAAGTGCCTCATTGCACTCTGGAAAATTTTCAGCAAGCTGACTGGCAGATTGGAATAAGCGAAGGAGTCCTATATTCTTTCGCGGCTTTCTAAAGTCAGTAAAAGTCGTTCAGCTGTAGCACCCTTTTGGTGCCCAACTGCCACGCCACCAGAAGGAAGCACGAGGGCTGGGATACTGCCAGGTCACGCAAACCTAGACAGGGGAAGTCGAGAGGCAGAGGTCGGGTTCGAACCATGGACCTTCCTGTCAGTGAATTCGCGCTCTAACCACTTGAACCATCTCGCATGTTAATCTATACTTGTTTAGGTTGCCCATGATCTCTGCATCCACATTTTATGCACAAAACACAGGTAGGGCTTTGTGCCCCCCCTCGAAAAGTGCAGTAGCAGCATCAGAAATATCAGTGTCAAAATTGTGCTTCACTACGGCACAGTCACATGTAGTTTTAAAATATCGTTCTGATTTGCTACTGCTACCTCCTTGCTACTACCTCACCCGAGGGGCACACCAAAACTGAGATACAACCAAGTTGATTAGGTCCAACTACCAGAAATCATACCAAGAATGTCTTAACTCTCTACAGATAAGCGGGATAGAAACAGGCCTCAGTATCGTTACTGTGTTCGGTTGACACTCCTAGCTGGCAACGTCTTCAGCTTGAGGGTGCATGAGGGACTACGCAAATGCGCCTCATCCACATGAATTATCCGCCGCTGCTTCGAACAATATCTGGCTGCACCACACTGAGGGCAATCTTTTAAGCACACCCCTGCACAGACGGTGGCTGAGTACGCCTGACACGTGGTTATCATAAATCAACTCAAGCCGTCCCAGTGGAGCAACAGTTTAGCTCGTAGCTGTCATGCAACTCGATGGAAGCACCAGAACAAAACTAATCGAAAAGTTGGAAACGGATATGAGGTACGATGCTTTTCTCAGAAGATGAGGTGCTTACAGGGAGAGAGCGAAATGAATCGGCTCTAAATATTTTTTGTGCGCCCACCTGTACTATTCTGGGTGAGCCTGTGAATCCAGCGTCAACTGGAAGTAAGTGATATCAGCGGGAAAATTCCCAGGTGTCTGCTGCCAGCGATCAACCGGCCCAAATCCGATGGCGTTAAACTGAGCACTAGTATTACATTAAAAAATGACGCTGATTTTTTCACACTCTCTCCGAACAGTATCATCCGATCATATGTGCCGGGACCACTTAGGATGTACTATTTCAGTTGTAGTTTTAGGGTTTTGCGGGATAAGTATTTTGTTCATGGTCACATCGCTCTCGTTTGAACGGTCGTCCTCGTGTTCTGGCGTAATTATTCCGGTGAGTCCACACCAAAGGGAAGCACTGAACTCACCTCCCTCTCGGGAGCTGAATGCGAATTACCTTCACTTTTGGATTGGTCCGCTTTGGTTCACCGACAATTCTTGAAGTGAGATTCTGAATACTGCAAATCTAACTCTATGTTCTTGTTGACTGTTCCTTGAGACTGGCATCCAAAGGTAGCCACACCCGCATCCAGCTTCAAAATTTCCTCTGGTTTGCTAGTTTTGTGTTGTCCAACGCCAACGTCGACACTATACTGGTTGAGTCCTGTGACAACGAATATGGTCCACCGTTCCGGTCTGTTGTTATTCACCTTACTGGCAGAATCCTGATTTTCTAGTTTCCGCAAACCACTTGCCTTCGTCTTTAATCGCAGCTCTAAGGATCAGTTCGTTTACGCTTATCCGGGCCGCGGATCTTATGTAATTGGATACAGTTCGCCCGGAATCTTCAACATTGTGGATTGTCTAGCAATTTAGAGAGCGGTAGAATTTTCTCGAAGAAATCTGTTGGAAGCTAATGACCCAAAGGTCCGTGAAGCACTGGCCTAACCTCTAGACGCAGAGACTAAAGAACGGGTGTGTCAGTTTCAATGCTGATTTGCACCGCAGGTGCGTTCTGAGTCCGACCGGGCTCTCGGCTTTTACGAGAAGTTCGACTGTATTAGTTAATACGGTGACGGTCGACCGCTGGGTGGTCGGAGTGCGCGATTCTTAAGGCTGACCTTTTCTAACCCACCTTTTCTCCCGGGAAGGCAGCATCGCTGCCTCCACAAATATGGAAATGCTGGTCGCCTGAATAAACCACTTTGCTGTCCTCACGCTCTCACCAGGATGGGTAGTACGACTTCCTATCCAGACTGCATCATCATACGATAGGGCTCACTACCCTCTGTCCGTCCGCCCTGACAAGGTTCAGGCAGAATAAAAGAATATCTTAGTCAGCACAGAATCATCGCAGCGCACAACGGCAAGTAACAGCTTTTAGTCGGCACATTCTGTATGATCGATTATATGTTATGCTATTATCTCTGGTCATTTTTGAAATATTACACCCGCATAATGAGAGATTAAAATAGGATGCCGCTAAACACATTGATGCCAAATTTGTCCGCTGGATCTCATTTATTGAGATAGGTCCTCTGAATTGATTGCGTCCAGCAGTTGGATGGACCACGCTGAGTTACGCGCAAAAGCCCAAAGTTTGAACTGCTCGGGGTGAAGTTTATCAACGAATACAGTACCATGAACAGTAAAATGATAAAGCGGTACAACTCTCAGATCGCGACTTTATATCGGCTTCTGTAGACTGATTCCGAACGGAATCCCGTAGTTCACATGGAATAAAGACTAGGGGCACAGAATGACGAATCCCATGTAGCTGTGTTGAACCAGGTGCGCATTGTCAAAGTGTAATAGTGGTTCATTGGTTTGTGCACTCAAGTGGTCTTCAGCTTTCCGATCAGAAACAAAGATGTAGACACAACAGAAACGACAAATGACAAGAATAAAAGGAAAAGATCCATACTACGACTTCTTCTGCGGTCCTGAAGTCAGCATCCTTCCATTTCCTGTTTCATTTTATTTGGCCTATCTGATTGATCATCCTCAATTTGTTCATCATGCAAAGAACAATAGCGTAGGTGGTGGAGCAGTGTCAGTGTTTGGTCAGTTTTCACACCGTTGTACTCAAAATCAAACGAACAAAAAGAAGAATAATTTTTCTACCTCGTCCTTATATGTGCCGATGAAAGGCACAGCCAGAGTTGAAACGAGTTTAACTTAACATAATTTGGCGTTCACATTATTCTGTCTCGAACGGCGCTCGTCCTGTCACGACGCGATTATCCATTCCAAGGGGCGGAATTCCTGGACCCAAGCTTCGTTCTTGTTAGAGCTCTTCAGCATCGTCGTTCGAGGCGTCGGGCAAACCAATCGCATCACTCAATCGTGAATATGTTCACCTACTCAGATGTGGACATTCAGGTGCGTCCAGCGTGCGCTGGTGGAGTAGTGATAACACGCCCGTCTCGAATACCAGATTTCTGGAGTCCAAACTCCGGTACGGCCAAAGATACTCACTGCTGGTGAGCTTTAACGGGAGCTTCTGTTTGCTGTGGGCCCACCAGAATGGCTGCGTCAGGAAACAAAGACTCCTGTTCAAACGAGAGTTATGTGAATGCGGATTCCACAAATCTCCTAACCACCTACAACTAACCTAAGTTGTTGACATCCTGTAGTTCTTCCATGCCTGGCCGACCAAACTAATCGATTCGCACTTACCTTGAACGTCTGCTTGATAACAGTTTTGAAGGTGAATTCACGCTTATCGTGGAACCCTGTTTGGACAAGAGCCACTTGCGAAACATTTGACGTGCGTAGTACTCCAGGCATGTTTACCACTGCAATCTATAGGTGCGTGAACTGAGACGCACATGATCTTCAGGAGACAGCCCCATTAATTTTAGGTGATACTGGAACTCACACGAACAACCACTAACAGCTTAAGATGCGCTCCGGACGGCGTTCCAGCTGATCCAAGCGATCCTTATTAGACTTTTTGGAAGACAGGAGCATATCGTTTCTCATAACGCAGTCGTCTAACTATCTAGACCGCTTACACAATGAGCCTTCGTTCAGTGAATCGGCTCTCTACGATTATCGGCTTTTGAAGTGTTGACAAATAAACCAGACCATCCACGGTTAACCTCACGCTCCATGGTAAATTCCTAAAACCACATGACCATCACCGCGTTCAAAATGTCCAGTTGTCAGTATCATGAACTCCAGTCCGCTATAACCAATAGAGCCGAACTTGGTTTTTGAACCTCACTACAAATAAACAGAAATCGATTGTGACGCCAGAGTGTGTCCATTTTTTTTTCAAAATCGAGCAGTCTTTACTAGGGATTATCAGGGCTACAATTGCCAAATTTTTCGGGTTCGAGCATTTTGTTAAGTTGTCCAGGAATCGGGACAAAATGGTCCTTTTGGTAAAGGCCCCTGTTAAGGGCACCACAGTGTTTGTGCTTCAAACACGAACTTCGGAACATTTGGTGGATATGCCTGACCCGAAAATGCAAACAGAACGACCGTACAGGGTTTGCAGCGAATCTTGATGAGTTGTCCTGGGAAATTGGTCATAAATTTACATACCGACGTTTCCAGAAGATGAAATTTCATCGCAGCGCCCACTTTGTTTACTCCACCATTCCCGGAGATAAATACACTATCTCTGTCCACCGAGAGTACCAAGGATTCGCACGCCGTCTCTCTTTTAACTTAAATGAGCTGGTCCATCACGCGTATGATCGTATAACTCATCGTTGAGTGCAAATCATTGTCCGGAATATTTTAGCTGCCGATTGAATCCTGAGAATCGTGCATGTGGAGTTTGGTCCAGGGGTAGTTATCGATCGCACGAAACATGACGGTCTGGTGCATTCAAATCAAAGTGATCATCGGGTAGAAGATAATCCTTCCAGCGTAGATGGTCGTATTGTACACGGTTTGACAACTTCACCGCAAGCGTTCCGTCATCAGTCGTGATAGTATAAGCACGGTGCTGATGTGTTGCAAAACGTGACGCACTGAGGATGTCAGTTTGATGGATGATGGAATGCTTTCAGCGGAGCTATCAAACTCGTCACACGATTCGGCCACCAAGAATGATAGTAAATTTAATGAACAGCTGTCTTAAGTAATATGCATTCGAATTTGGGATGTTCTCATTTGAGTGAGAGCAGAGAAGATAAAAGATAAAATATAATTTAACTGTAACACGCTTTCGGTGCCTAGCTGCCATGCAACCCAAAGGAAGCACGAGGGCTGGGATACTGCCAGGTTGCCCAAGCCTAGACAGGGGAAGTCAAGAGGCAGAGGTCGGATTCGAACCACCTGACCTTCCTGTCAGTAAATTCGCGCTCTAACCAATTGAAACATGTCGCCCCCTGGAGCCCAGTGTATACCAAAAAACATTCGTCCGTCACGTGCGGCTAACCCTTTGATGTACACCTATCGGGTACACTTGATTTTAGGTCAAATGAGGATAGGACGGTACAGGTGTTAGAACACCGGGTTGGGTTCCAGAAAAGCTCACCTACATGTGTTCCAAACCTGTGACCTGAAAAACGCTTGCTTGACTTTGTTGGAGCACCTATCGCGTTTTGGTTGGTATCTCTTGCAATCTATACACACCGCGAAGAGATTGGGAACCCTTCGTGACTCCCTGAGCTATACTAGAGATTGTCTGTGTGACGTTAGTGGACTCTCTCATACCAACTTGGTCAACGGATAGAGATCAGACGAAGATTCAGAAGACGATTCCCTAGTCCGCTAGTTTTGGTGGCGACATATTTATCAAAAGTGGCAGGCTCTTGGGACAAGTGCTTTGGCTGGGCCTCCTGTTCAGGTCTGAGCGACCTGATACCTTGTTGTCTGTGATGTTGGTGTTGATGAGACCTTGCTGAATCTCCGAGAAGCATTGCAGATCTTTTTCGCCCATTTCGGAAATCACAACTATTGCGGATCTCACGAATCCCTAGGACGATGCCAGCCAGACCCTCCCATTAGTCTGTTTTGAATAACTGATCATCAATGCAGTCAAATCGCACTTAGATCGGATATAGCTCAGGCGTTCTCCAGTAGCGCAGTTCATATCACGTGATCACGTGCTGACAGGCTCTTTGACCGACGAATCTTTAAACGCAGGGTTCATGCGATCTGTGTTTTTTCTTTTCCACGCACATTACTCGTAGTTTCCAGGTCGTGAGTAGATTTTTCAAGTTTTAAATGAAATTTCACCCTGAAAATGAAGTCAGCCCAGGTTAAAACGCTACCTGTATTACCATTCCTGGTACCGGTTGACAGCTCGTATCCTGTTAATTTCTCACTGGTTATTTGTTAGATTCACACTACTGGTTCCGAGGAATTTAAAGTAGCTATGCGGTGTTTCTCGTTTTTTCTCAACTTTATAAGTTTTTTTTTACTAAATAGTGTGCCTTAATCGAAATTCCCAGTGAACCCTTGCCGTGGCTCTATTATGCCAGCCGAACATACACTTTTAAATTGGGGATTACGAGGCAGACGAAGCGGGAAGGAAAGTATTCACAGCACCTTGCCGCAGTCAGTCCGGACTAGATTGCCACACAAACCTCCATCTCACATTTATCATGGTGCAGTAAGGCAGAGTGAATTTGCACTGAGTGTGTGACGCTTCTGCGCTATAAGGAAGGCTGTGGTACAAAACTGCTCGACACACTTGTGAAATGTCATCTGCTGAATTTTCCAGATTCGCTTTTGGGTTGACGATACATTGGTCAATGTTAGCACTTTCACACCCCTTAAAACTCAGAGTTCAGACGAAATCTGGCCTTTTTAGACGGAAGAGCAGTTGGGATATGCAGGCTTGTCCTCTTCACTGTTACGCATGCTCAGGTGACAAAGTTTGCTCATAGAAGTCGATCCCACGTGTCATCAACTACCACATGCACCCATTCTTTCCGAACTTGGGAATGTAAAACCAACCCACGTGTAAAGCGAATTGCTCACAACTAGTTCCTGAGGTTCCAGTTCATCTTTTGCCCCACCATGTATTATCTAGTGTTACTTTAATTCAAGCCTTGTTCAAGCAAGCGAACGGCTTCACAATGCGTTGAAATTCATCACACGTACAGTGTTTTACGATTGTCCATTTTCATATTTGTCAGGCATACTACTTACTGCTTTCGACGCTAAATAGACTTAAGTTCAGGGGGTACGATCTTTTATCCCCTTAAAAAGGATGTCTGTTCAATGAAAGTTTCACCGGAGAAGCTCCAAAACACCGCCTAAGGTTGAACTCTAAGTTGAAAATGCTCTGGAAGAGGCTAGTCCATGAGTAAACTCTAACCAACTTTTAGCACCGTAGTCGGCTGATAACTGTTATGTCAACATGTATAAACATCGACCCGTGATTTGGCTTGATTGATGTTAGCACAACACCTTGTTCATCATCTGTCACGAACGAAGCAGTCCAACCCGTCGCAACAGAGTAATCAAACTTCCAGGGTGCTCCCTTCCAGAACGCAATACAGTTTTGAATTTTCATTTTCTGTGATTTTAATTGTGGATTTTCCAGTATTTCAATGGGAGGGTTTTTTCATGACCAGGAGAACTTTTCAGTTTATCGCCTCAGTCATGACATAAGTATACACACCTGCATGCACACAAAACTTGTGCAACGTGTCATGTGATCCTGACCTGGATATTATACAATTTTTTCGTCGGATGGATGCCACGTGTGCTCACATTCGTGGCGTAATCGAGGACACTGTGGTTGTAAGTTAGTTATTTTTACCCTCTGGGATTTGCTTATGAAGATGTTCACGGAAAAATGAACTCTGTTTCCACTCAACTTTCGTGTTTCTGTTGAGTATAACTCCTTCAGGGTTACGCCCGCTGTGGGGCCGTTTTCCAAACGACCTGTGGCACTACGTGCGGCGACTAATTGTCACAGTTTAGTTTGATAGGGGTTTCTGTTAGGCCTGCAAATCTGTCTTCAACCCACAGGCAATATTTTTATGGGAAGCGGGTGGTCGGCTGTACCAGAAATAAACGTGTAAAAAAATCGTTCAGCTGTAGCACCCTTTCGGTGTCTAACTGCCATGCAACCCGAAGGTTTCACAAGGGCTAGGATACTGCCAGGTTGCTCAAGCCTAGACAGGGGAAGTCAAGAGGCAGAGGTCGGGTTCGAACCACGAACCTTCCTGTCAGTAAATTCGCGCTCTAACTACTTGGGCCATCTCGCCCCAGTAAGAATCTCCGAATCCAGAACTGTTCAAATAATGCCTACAAAACGAACGAATAGGTTCAACTGAGAAGGAATTGGCAATCTAGGGATAAAGAGCAATAGAAGACCCTGCTACCACGCCACGAGCAGGGGACAAAAGACACAACAACGTTCTCCATACGATAAAGGTTCTGAATGCTGTTCCACACCGGGTGAGCAACAATGGTGATTTGGCAGCACTCGTATCACGCACGTGACAATTGCGTGTTGTTGGTTGGTGTTGGTTTGACCACCAAAAGCCTCTTCAGTATATCGAGATCATCAGCATCATCGGCATGGCCGAACAAGTAAATTTTTGTAATGTTATTACCGTCCTAGGCCACTCATCCTGCTTCGGACTGTTCACAAAAATGTCATCCGCGATGTCTGTTTAGTGTCCCCTGTCTAGGCTTGGGTAACCTGGCAGTGTCCCAGCCCTCGTGATCCCTTCGGGTAGAATGGCAGCTAGGCACCGAAAGGGTGTTACACCTGAGCATCTTTTTTTCCGAAAAGAATGATCACAAACGTGAAAATGCAAGCAACGGTTATTGAATAATGTACAGAAGAACATGAAGAAGAGAGGGAACTGTTCCAGATGAAGACGTGCCATCACTCGAGAAACATTGAAAAAGAGAATGCGGGCTATAACTCTGACTCATGGTTGTACGGTTTGTGTTTGTTTTGATTAGGATTTGGAAGCTATTGCTACATTTTGATATGTGAATTCACCCGTCCTTCCACATGTTTGTGTATAATTTACCAAGAAAACAAAAACACCATGGCTGAGTCCTTTTGAAATCGTGAATTCCACTTTCTGGACGCCTCGCTTGTTTGTCCGACTGACCTCTAATCGGCATATTGTTTCCAATCGTTCGACGATTGCGCATTGTTGTTGTTGTTGTTGACGTCGTCGTCGAAATTCGTTGACCTGGCAATACACAATTGTATTGCGCTTTCACACACACACACACACACACACAATCGATCTGTTGCGCCGTCCGACGACAGTTCTTTCTTCCTCTCTTTGACAAGAGATGGCCCATTTGTGCACGTTTATACTAGAGTATGTAGTTTCGGGATGACTTTGTGGTTCGACTACGATTGATTTTTTGCTCAATCATACACTCAGTACAACGTTCCATCACCCCGTATAGGCAATCACGAAAAACACTGTCAATCTAACCGATTCTTTGTTGCCTACGGGAGTGGCTTATACATGAATAGCCCATAGTCAATGAACACTTATAGTAATATAATAGTTGTTCAGCTGTAGCGCCCTTTTGATGCCGAATTGCTATGCCATTTGAAGGAATCACGAGCACTAGAATACCGCCAGGTTGCCCGATCCTAGACAGGTGAGTTGAAAGGCAAAGGTCGGGTTCGAACCACTGAGCTATTTCGCCCCCCCTCCCGCACCTGTACTTCTTTCAAGCAATGCCACATCAAAACTAGGCTGTTTACCCCTTTCTGAAGAAATTCTTCTCTTGGGGTGGTATGCCTGCTGCCCAACCTCAGCGTACCAGCTGGCCCCAAATTGCAAAGTTTTTCAGAATTAAACTTTTTCTAGGAAAAACTAAGTGATTTATGGCTGATTTACTTCTTCCGTATATATGATACAGCTCCGCCATCCACCAAGTTTGGCTTTGCTTCGAGGGAAATCCGCTTTACTCGCCAAACGTCATCGGTGTGCTCTCCATTTGTTTTCATCTCTATTTTTTCAAGTACTCTCACAATATAGGCGGAACCCATTACTCATAAGAGTGCGGAAAACTTTTCGACAGCCCATGACCAGCTTCTCCAGTTCTGGCGCTTGTCAGGTAGACGCAGTTCCTGAGTCTCTGTCTACCTTAGGTTCTGCATGAACCTTAATTGGAGGCAGTTTGAGAACCACCTTGGTTCTAACGGAATACTCAAGTGAATCCCAGCCGAGTCTCTTATTTATGCTATTCTCCAACTGAATGCACTGCACAAAGACTGGCTCGTGTTTCATTTCATACGATATTCGAGATATTGCAGTGTATTTTGTTGTAAGAACACTATTTATAAGGTAGCTGGAAGCTCTTCGTGGGATGCCATGTTGGTTTGATAAGTGTACTGTTTGTTAGACGGCTCGAGCCAAGAGTTACTTGACTGCCACAGCTCACGAGGCGGAACATACTAGGTGTTGGCATGCTGTTAGTTTTGTCCATGTCTAACTCGGCACATTATAAATGACAAAACCACTAGTGGGCTTATTTAAACTGGTTTGCGACGCATTGACCAGTATCTCACTCCAAGACAGCTTCCATGTGATAAAAGAAAGAAATTAAAATACTGCAGATGTTGTGTTTTGTGAGCGGCGTTGCAACTCCAATATCAGAGCTTGTTTTCCTGCCCCGCACACTATGGGGGTGAGAGTCGCTGAGCTATAAATGCTTAATCCTGATTGACAATTTGACCAATCAGGGTTTGGTTTCGTTCGCTCCGTGACATCCGTCCAGTTGATTTGGCATTCGGTCATTTAGAGCGGCTGTCCTCCGGACAGCAGACCAACATCCATCCAACAAATGTATCAGTTCGTTGTCCACCAGTGTGCTACTCTAGAAAACGGTTTATTTCATTCGTCACCTTGCACAGGCTTACGCAATCCTCCAGTGACTATGGATTCTGGAAACTAGTTCCTACTCAAATAGAAGCTTTCGAGCCAAGTTTAGATAACTCATAGGTTACGCTTTGAGCACTGAGCTTCGCAATGGAAAATTTATTTAGCCCTCCAAGAAAAACACTCTAAGAACAGTTGAGCCAGACGTTGATGTGAAAAGTTGTGGTCTGTCTTGGCCCGAGCCGTCAACCTGTTTCCTTTTGCAGATTCAGACGTTTACGATGAACAGTTTCCGCGTGATGAATACTACTTGTGTATAAGGGTGGGATCAGCACTCCGAGTGATGAAGCGTACTTCTAGATCTATGTTGGAGACCATTATCCGACTAGGTGTATCAGGTTTCGAACCATGCGCAAATCACTGAGATAACTTAGGGCCGACATCCCATGTCATTTCTCATGTTTCCCTTGAAATATAATATCTTTTGCATTTTATGGTGAAAATTCTGCCGGGTTAAATCATTAGTGGGGAAACGAAATCATTGACTCTCTAGAGTTGAGGGTAATAGACCCGATGAAGAAACGAGGAGAAATGCTTACTGTGGACGTCTTTTCTTCCGAGGAAGTCTTCCTTGACGCAATGAAACCCACAGCAATAATACTACTCCGGTACTTTGGCCTCCATGATAGCTCTCAATTGTTCCTGACCGAACATTCTATGAGTTAAATAAAACTTTCTCCGAACCAGTTTTCTGGAAATTCCTTACATCTATACGCGTTGTGTGGCAAATCGCTGGAAGTGGAACCGAGGCTAGCGAATTCCCGATCACCGGATGAGTAGTATCCACTGAGTTGCCGATGACGCTCTCTCATGCCTTTGATTTGAACTACAACCGCAGTTCGCCACGAACCTGACAAGCGCTATGATCATTTGTCTGCTATTAAACTGGGCCTATCTGTTCCGGTGCTTGTCATAGGAGGGCATTAAGTAATCGCACTCCGAATTTTTTTCAGCGGAAAAATGTTTCACACCAGGAACGCGATCGGCCGACACGACAAAGCGATGCTTTCTGCTGCAAATTACGTTGTCTGTTTATGAGATAGACAGATATCGTACAGAAGTAAATAACCGTGGTTTTTATTCCTGGGTATGACTATTGTGTACAGCGTCACCAGCTGGAATGTATCCATCTGAAAATATCTAGTGCTTTTTAAACTACTTATTAACTCCTAGTAGACTCACCGTAGGGGTGGCCCAATTCTTTCGTCAGCTCTTTTGGTCCTGGACTGTAAAAATGTCTAATCCAAGGATGTAACACTCATACTGATCTTCCACTAAGCTTCTATGAGTTTGAGTTGTGACACTTGTGGGGCCTATTTCCATGTAATATCATCCGCTCCTCTAACGTTGCAGCTGACCATTAGGATCGAAAAGGGACACGGGACAATTCAGCTGCCTCTATAGCCCTTGAATCATTTGGGAAACATCTCTGGCCGTCCAAGACAATACTGTCCAGGGTAGTACTGTATACATCTAGTTGAACCCTTGATAAAAGCAAACGGAAATGTTAGACCATTAGATTTGCATCGTTCAAACAACATGACCTACACATTGTATGTGAGGCACACTACCCTCGTTGTGACTAAGCGCAAATTCAGCTTGGGAATGCGTAAGACGAATGAATCTTTCATTTGTGTGAATCTTGTCTCGAAGTCTTCACATTGAAGGAAGGAATGATGTGTGACACCCATCCTGGGACTGGACTTCAAGAAAGTTGCGAAAAGTTGATATACGAACTGGTATGCGCCATGCAATTGTCACCTATTTTAAAAACGGGAGTGGATGTTAGAAGATCACATCGCAACATCTGTTTGTCTGGATCATAATGTGCTGCATTCCTACACCATGGCGCCTGTAATTTACAGGTTGCCGTATTGTGGCTTACAAATTCGTTCCAGAACATTCATGCCGAGTGAGTACAGCTAAAAAAAGCTATTCCACGCCGAAAAATCCATGAAATCCGCGATGTGGAAAGAACTAGTGTGGCTAACACCGGGGTTATTCCATTAGGATTTACCTCAAGCAACTGAGTTTGATGTGCGAATGACATCTGAATCCTTTTTTCCACTTCGTGTTCGCATGTTTGCTGGTAACCAGGTTCTCGGCCACAGTAAATTATTTCGACAATGCACTTGCCACCGATACGTAGTATGGCTGCGTGTTGTGATTCGGTTGCCAACGCCCTTTCCAGAATTTTTGTTTGCAACGGCGCCATTTTCCAAGGCCGTGTTTAAACAGTCACATGTCCATTTGCATTTTCGTAAGTAAGCACGTGACTGTCTGATTTCTCAACTTTCTCGCTATCTGTGTCCGCGAAAACAACGTGACCATACAGAGCTGTCGCTCGCATGATAGCATTATCCTTCCCGTTTTTTTTCGGTTCACGTTATCAGTACGTCACTAGAAGTCTCAGTGGAATGGTCAATACTGTATAATTAGTGAATTTTGAAGCTCTTGCTGACTCAGACTTTTTCTTCATTTGTTCGTGCTTGCGTTCTTGTAGTGCTTTCTACAACACCCAAATTTGAAAGTGTACATACAACTAGTGTAAGCATAGATCGTTGCATCTAATCCTCGCGACGCGAGCGAAACACGAACGAATTGATCAGGTTCACTTTTCAGCCTTTGCCGTTGTGTCGTACCCCTTCTGTCCTAATTGCCGTACCATCCGAAGGAAGCACGGAAGTCAAGATACCGCCGGATTGTCCAAGCCTAGATAAGAGAAGTCGAGACGCCGGGGTTGTCTTGGAATCACGGACCTTCCGGGTAATGAGTTTGCGCCTTCTGGGCAAACAATCTTCTACATCTGGATTTGGAATCAGTGGGGGCGAGATGGTTCAAGTGGTTAGAGCACGAATTTACTGACCGGAAGGTCTGTGGTTTGAGCCCGACCTCTGCCTCTCGACTTCCCCTGTCTAGGCTTGGGCGACCTGGCAGTATCCCAGCCTTCGTGCTTCCTTCGCGTGGCACGGGATCTAGGCACCGAAAGGGTGTTTCAGCTGATTGGTTATCTTACTATAATTGTCGTGCGTAGCTTGTACGTTATATCATCCCCGACTGCAACGGAACATGCTGTTCGAAGGTCCTGATCTTGTTCATCAAGTTGTATCGGTTGTGCTCCTGAGCCGCCACGTCTGAAAGTCAGCATCATCATCGACAGCAATGCAGCACTGGTAAATACTTATTCTGAAGTGCCATATAGTCATGAGGGAATCATGCCCCTGTAACGAGTGGAAAGAACAGGGGATGGTGAAAACTTAGCACAGAAAGCCCTGTTCTGCTTTGGAAAACGATCAAGAACAAGATGTTAACACACTGAAATCACAACGGGTGAACGCATCCAGGAATTATATTGAAGTATGAAATTGATCCAAGGTATTTCGTGAGCCTCACTGGACATGAGCATACCATACAACGACAGATAGACTTTAGTTGGGTATCTGATCAGGTGGTAATAGCATGCTCGCCACTAGGGTCGTTTAGGTGCCATACATTGTAGAGTTCCTAGCCAGGTGCAAGGAGACTCACACGTGTACCCGAGCCAGAAAAGAGCGCACAAAACCCCGTTTGACGGTAGATATCTTCACGTGACGTGGCTTGGTCATAGCTCATCTCCCACGAACCCTACACCAGCACCCAGGTACTGCATGCATTACCTGCTTTTGTCATGGCGCGGTCACAACTTATGCAGCTGCGCAGATAAATGAACCAGACAACAAATTCAAGTTCTTCACAAAGTTTCATGGGGACAGAGGGGTACTGAAAATCCTGAAGCAATACTGGGCCATTTGGAAGTGCGAAGCTCATCGCAGCAAGGAAAGAGACCGGAAGTTCTGTTTAACCTAGGCTGTCGGACTGGTCAAACAACCGGACATTGTCCTCCGAGTGGTTTCATTCCGCTACTCTTTTACTAGATGTCATCCCGAGAGCAAGAGCCTCGTTCTCTTGTGCATCCCGTGTTGGTGAGAAGTGGAACAGAAAGAGAGGAAGAGAATAGCCATGACGAATCTCCCTAGTTGTGGAAGCCTTTTGGATAGTTCTTCGTAAACTTGAACGATCAGAGACGTGGCATTACAGAGTAGGGAGTATATATTAAAAAACTTTCTCTCTGGGAAAATATATGTCGGATAACCGAGCTCTCTATGGAGTTAAAAGTTCGGTTGATGTAGAATAAAATCGCAGTTGCTGGTCGGGGGTAGGTATGGCGCTGCTCCAGTATTTCACTTGACCTGGAGATGTGATCAGTATGGACGGAATCTTCCGAAGTATCTTGCCGTGGTTCGACGTCGTAGTACCGTTGAAACCAGTGGCCTTGTAATCACAAGCATAAAGCTCACACCTCAATGGTTCGAACAAAGGAAGCCTAATGTATGCACCTCACTAGTTCACATGCCAAACAGTTGCGGTTGGGAAGAGTGCGCGATCTAGTGTCATCCCATAAAACTTGTCTCTTTCTATTGTGGTCCATATTCGCGGGGGTGACGGGACCTTGTAGTTCGCGTGGGAAGTCGGACATGATATCACTTGCCTAATATTAGCTTACCTGTAATGAAATGATCCTGAACTCAGGCAAGCTACGGGTTTAGTCACATTTCACGTTATGTGTTCTGGTGTTGACAAAGTTCTTGAGTGACAAGAGAAAACGCCTATTCGCCGACTCCAATATACGGACTAGGTCTTCTGTTTTTTGGTATACACTGCCTCTTCGGTGAGTTTGGACAGTGAATCTGGCTTCAGCGGCAGTAGGGTCTGAGTATCTTGTCAGACCTAGCATTGCCAACATCACTACGATGGACATTTCATGTAGCGCACAGACTTCTATTTTAAACAGTTTTTTTCCGGATTTCCCAACCTGATATGCTTGCATCTTAGTCCAGTTCCACATAAAATACATCTTTAGCCTTCTTTAACGCTGATCCAGTGAAATCAATCTGCAGGTTGTGTTTCCTGAAGGCTCATTCACTGAAACATGCGCAGTCACTGATTTTCTGTTCAGGACGGATACATAGATATTGCACTCGGTGTTCATTGGTTCATTGTAGTACCAGTTTGGATACCTGCACATGAGATGGAGTAAAGCAGATTCTATGACTGCTTTAGCAAGCGGTTTCATATATAATATATATATATATATGTTTTTAAACAGCATCTCTGTTATACAGTTATCTTGTCCTGTCGTCCTTTTTTACTGTGGCTAGACGCCAGATGTGTCATTCATCAGCAACGAATCGGGAGACAGAAACCTGTGACAGTTGTACAAGCTCGTCGTATTTATGTGTCCGTAAACGTCTCAGTTAAAAATGTCAGGTCATTTGAAACCTTTAGTTTTGCCAAACGTATAACGATAGAATTTTTGTAAACCTCCTCAGGCAAATAAATATATCGATTTTAAGGAAATGTTTTAATTGCCATCGAAATTTATTCTTATCAGTGAGACTATTCTGTGCTGAAAAGCCGAAAAGCACTGCACAGCTGCTTCCTATTGGGAATCATCAACAGTGAGCATCTCGCGAAATCACAGTAAGGGGTTTCGAACCCATGACCTTCCGGCCAGTGCATGAACACTTGACCGTTCGGCTTCGGACAGCTAAAGAATAGTGTGATTGGCTCTTGCTGAAACCCAATAATCACGTGGTGACAAATTGACGGGCTCCTTGAGTGACAACTTCGCAAAAGGAAGTTTATTTCATAAAGGAAACTACTCACAAGGTTGCTTAAAACTCTTCGACAGCCCACGGCCGGTTTCGCCATTCTTGGG